>NC_064254.1:72412063-72712063 GCF_003254725.2 Canis lupus dingo
GGAAGGGGCTCTCGGGGTCATGCTGGGGCAGCAGCCCTCAGAGTTCACTGTGAGTCCTGGGTCTGGGTAAGTCACTCACCAAACCATCCATTTCTCAGACAGATTTTAACTTCATATATGAAAAAGCAGAAGGAAAAGCCGTCCTATGGCAGAGCTGCGATGCAAACCCAGATCTCAGGGCCTGGGCCCCTCGCTGCTGGTCCCACGATTCTCCCCACTGGCCAGGCCCCCAGCGCCCTCCGAGGCCCAGGCCTCCTACCCAGGAGCAGCCCCATGGAGGCGCCACGCAGGGCTGCCCTGGCTAACCTCCTGCTGCGGGGGCAGGGCCAGACCTCGTGTTGCCCTGTGGCGTCTGCTGGGCCTTCTCGCAGCCACCGCGTTGGCTCAGTCGGCAGGAGGCCCTCTGGGTCCCTGAGGTGTGAAGTGAGGGCTGCGCCCAGCCCGGGCTCCAAGGTCCTTATCAGGGAGCTGACCTCCCGCCGGCCCCCCAAGTCTAGACCCTGCTCCGCGTGCCCTCCAGCTGCCCTGGTCCGGCATCGGGCGGGGAGATAGCAGGACGCTCAGCTTTGCCCTCCGGACACTGACTGTTGCCCATGAATTCCCTCCCATGGCCCCGCGGTCTATACCGGCTGCTCCCCGAGCCCGACTGAACCGCGCCTCCCCGGCTCAGGGAGCGTGGGCGACTCCCCTCAGACCCAGGCCCCCGTCCTGGCTTCTTCCTCTCCCGCACACACGCACACACACCCATGCACACTCACACACACGTTCATACACACGCATACTCACTCATGCTCACCCACGGACACTCACCGCGCACAGCACGTGCACACTTCTCTGGAACACGCGCCCCATCCCATGTCACAGGTGCTCAGCAAGTCGTCGTTGAGCCGGCGGCTGACGTAACGGGAGAGTCTCAACTAAACACTTATAAAGCCACGTGCTCAAACGAGGATCCTTCAAAATACTGTCTTTTCAGAAAGTCGGTTGTTTGGTCCCCGGGGGCCAACAGGCTGCTGGGGTCCACCAAGGGCACGGCCAGGGTGCGTGCTGGGGCGGCCATCGACGGCTGCGTGACTGTGTCACACTCGGCTGAACAAGCACGTGTCCCGGTCCCGTGGGGTCGGCGGGTCAGCACTTGGGCGCTGGGGGCTGCCGGCTCCAGGGGCCTCCAGCTCCTGCCTGAGAACACCTCCCCGTCCTGGCTGCTTCGGTTACAGTCGGCGGACAGACATCTTAGACGGCGGGACAGACGGCGGGACAGAGGGCGCAGTCGTGGTAACTGAGCACAGACACGGCAGCCCTTCCTGGCCTCTGCTGCTCGGACACCAGTCCCGGGTGCCCCACGACCTGCGTTCCCGCGGCCTTCGCAGCTGGGCACCGAGGGCATCGGGGGCACCAGGGCATCGGGGAGCGGAGCCACGCCTGCCTCCGGAGCTGGCTACTTGCAACCTGCTGGGTGACCTGGGTCGTGGCCCTCCTGCCCTTACCCCTGGAGTCAGGACGCTGACAGCCGTGTCGGGGTCCGAGCAGGTGTCCCCATGTTAGTGCCCTGCGTGGTCCTTGGGACGTCTTCCTGGCACCTGGAGTCTGGGTGCTGCTGCACCCTCGGGCATCTTGGGGGTGCCGAGAGTCGGGTCCCACCCAGTGGGCACCTGCTGTGTACTCCACAGTGTTGGCTCTTCCCCTACTTCATCGTTGCAGGACCTGCGAGTATTTCTGGGGAGCTGAAGCCACCCCCTTGGGTCTGTCACGGGGGCATCTTGTGTGTTTAGTGGACGCTCACTTCATCAACAGGGTGACTTTTATTTTTTCATCTCTTTCTTTATTTAAGTAAACGCTATGCCCAATGTGGGGCTCGACCTCGTGACCCCGAGATCAAGAGCACATGCTCCCTGCTGAGCCAGGCACCCCAACAGTGAGACCTGTAAAACAGTTTTCTAAACCCATTCAGGTGACACACTTTATTTCATTTGTAAATATACTAATTTCATATTAAGATGAAAAGTGCTCTTTTTATCTGGTTCTTTGCTTGATATTCAGGTATAAATTTTGAAGATAAAGTTCAAATAAACATTTTATCCCAGCCCGTCTGGGACAGTTGGCCGCGTCCTGCCCTTCACCCGTAGATGCCAGAAACCCTCCAGGTTTCGACAATAAAAAATGTCTGTAGACATCACCAAATGTTCTGCCTTAAATATGTAAACAGAATTAAAACTTAATTAGCTGACCCCTAAGTATTTTCTTTTTTTTTTTTTTCCCTAAGTATTTTCTTAAGTCACAAGTTTTCTACTTCAGATGCATCTAAAAATCAAAAGACGAATACTCCGGGGGTTGCCGAGCTTTGCTGCCCCTCATGCCCCTGGTGACCGAGAGGCCATAAAGCTCTGCGTCGGGTCTGCCCCTGGCTGGGGCCCTTCTGAGGACACCGAAGCAGCGCGCCTGCCGACCGGCGGCCGGGGGTGGCTCCCAGGTCACTGAAGTCGTGTCCCTGGGGCTTCTGGTCCGACGGGAATTCAGGGTAGAGGATCCATCGAGGGGGGACGCCCTCGGGAATGATGGTCCTGAGTGGGCACCACTGGCCGACCCTCCCGCTGCCTCCAGGCCCACGTGTGCCTCCAGCGTGGGCCCCACGACCCCATCCCGGGAGTCCTTGGCCTCTTCCTGCCCACGTGACCGGACAGGTTTACAAGCTCTGAGCCAGATTTGTGCTGCTCTTGGGCCCAAGATCGTGAATCCAAGAAAACCACCGAGGAGCCGACACCGATGCAAGCCCACGAGGGTTTATTAACAAGCTCGAGCTTGGGTCCAAGTGCACCCGACACAGCGGAGCGGGGACTTGGACCCCGAGGGAGGTTCCAGCTGGGTTTTTATGGGCTGGTCTAGGGATAAGGCGGGGGTTTTCAGTAAGGGCAGGGGGTGTGAGAATCTCCAGTAAAGAGGTCTCAAAGCTCTTGCTTCCTTATTCTGATAAGGGCGTGCTTGGTGGTGTTTTCTGTAGTGGGGAAGGTAGATTTAGCACCTGGTCACGGCGGCCGGAGACGGCTGCCGAGGCTGCAATGGCTGTACTTGTGCCAATGTTGAACTTGAATGGCCCTAATCCTCTCCGCCTCCACACTGCCAGGTGCACAACATCCCAGAAAAAACGCCCCACAACCCCTGGTCAAGCCCCCTCGCTCCTTCCGGCGCCCTCGGGGGCGCGAAGCTCCGCGTGGCCCTGCGTGGCCCAGCCGTCCCCCCCGCGGCGTCACACCGCCCGCCTGCTGGCGGCAGCCCTCCAGCTGGATGCCTGCTGCCCACCCCGCGTCCCCTTGGCCTCCCCCTCCTGGGACAACACGCAATTCCAGGCACAGACTGGCTTCCTCTACGTCAGCCACTGGGGCGCCCGCTGGCTTCAGGGGACGGCACGGCATGGGCTCGGTCTGCGATCCAGGCTGCGCCCTCGTCCTGGGGGAGGACGCTCGCAAGGCCTCTTGGCGGAAAAATAACCAGAAGAATACATTACTCCTTCTCAGTTCATGCGTTTATCCCGATATGGTGACCTTAACTCCAAACGTCCCGCCTCCCATCATACAACGTTGTTCCCGAACCGCGTCCTGCTCCCCAGCACCCTCCTCTGCGACGAACCAGCTTCCCCACAATATTCTTTTCACTCCAATTGTCGTCGTGGGCATAGAGTGTAGATTACGAGGTCACCTGGCTGCTCTGTACTAGACGGCTACTGACCGTCACCCCGAGTCGCCTTGTCCACACACAAGGGCCCCGGGCTAGGCCTGGCCTCCCCCGCCCACCTCCCTCCAGCACCTGTGCAGCTTGTCCCCCAAACAAGTCCCCCTTGGCCCCACCTCCTGGAGGAGCAGAGCTGCTCACCTGGCTGGGCTCTCGCCTCGGCTGCAGGCAGGACACCTGCCAGACACCAGGTGAGGCCAGAGGCGGCCCCACGGCTCTGCCTCACAGAGGATGACCCTTATTTTAAGGACAAAGGTGGTATCTTGTGGTTGAAGTTTTGTGTCACGCATGCAAATGCGTAAACTCCAGGGAAGATGTCGGGTCCTCACGGGCTTGTTGCTTGGACGTCTTGTCGACCCCTGAACTTCACCCTGAAACCAGCTCAGCCGGGGAGTGGAAGACGTGCTGAGAACCTGCCCCAGTGAAACACCACCGGGCAGGTCGGACGCCCGGCTCGGTGCTTCTGCAAAGTACGTGGCGAAGGCCACCAGCCACTGCAGCCGCTCCGCTAGCTCCACCGCGGGCTTCTGAGCACCCCTGCTGTTCTCCGCCTTCTGTGCCTCGTTCTTCTCGGGCCGATTGGGGCACACGGTTGCGGGTGCAGGGGTCGGGGCAGGAGGGGGCAGGGAGCGGGAGCGAGGGCTCCGGGTTGGCATTGGCCGAGGGCGCTGGGCTTCCGGGGGCGGCTGCGGGCTGCCGACACCCTCCGGCCGGCTCCCAGCCCGTCTTCGCTTGTGGGGTTGGGGGTTTTGCTGCCTCCCCCCTCAGCATCGCCGGGGCGACACGCAGGCCACGGGGGGTTGGGGTCCAGGAGGCTGGGGTCCAGGAGGTCGAGGTCCAGGAGGCTGGGCACCTTTGGGCGGCGGGAGGGGAGGTGAGCCCCACCCTGGATGCGCCTGATCGCGCGGGGTTGCCAGCCTCGGGGTGCGCCCTCCACGCCGCCTCGCCGGGCTGGGGGCCCCCCAGGCACCTCGAGGCGGCCCTCCCTGCTGGGCAGATGGGTTTCCTGGGCAGGAAGGGCGGACAGGATGTGGGACTTCCCGCAGCCAGCGAGTGGCCGCCCGGCCCGGCCCAAGCTCCAGGAAGCGGGGACCACGGCAGCAGCGGGAGGGCCGGGCCCAGGGCGGAGGCCGGCCTGCCCCGCTGACCCCACGCGGGTTTGCTCCCCGCTTCCCGGGTAGACGCTGATGCAGCGAATCAACCGAGGGGCGGGCTGGACGTTTGTCAAGGTCTGGCTAGAGACGTCGCCCGTGCACACCCCCCTCACACTTGGTCGTGTTTGGGGACGTGTGAGGAGGACGCGGCACGGTTCTCAGGCCACCTCTCCGCCCATCCTGTCCCGTGTCCTGACCCCACGGCAGGAGCAGCACGGCCCGTGCTGGTGTGTGCTGATGACCTGGTCCAAGGAACGTGGCGGGGATGGAGGCAGGGCCAGGATCCTGGTGCCCGGCGGCTGGGCAGGGCGGGGGCACCTGCAGGGACAGCTGGGGCCACCTCGCCGGCAGCCCGCGCACAACAGGAGCCCGGGGGAGGCCGAGGGGCGCGCACCTGAGTCCTGGAGCCAAACTCGGGGAGCAGCATGAGCAGCGCTTTGAGCAGATGCCACCCGGCCGACTGCGGGGCTGGGGCTCAGGGGCTGGGGGCGGAGGGGGAGGGGAGGGGAAGGGGGGGGCACGGAGAGGGCAGGTCGTCTGGCCCCAGCGCTTCCCCCAACACTGAGGTCCGCTGCCCTCAGGTGGGCCCCGGGCAGGCCTCACGGCTCTTCGCAGACTTTTGTCGCCATCGACGACCGACCCCGACCGTGCTGCGCTCACCAAATGCTGGTGCGGCGGGGGCCTCAGTCCACGGGGCCCTCCCAGAGGAGCCCACCGCGGCCCTTTCCGCCCGGGGCCGGTCCAGGAGAGGCCTGCGTCATTTCTGCGTCATCACCGCGTCATCACAGCAGCATCTCCGCGTCATCTCTGCGTCCTCCCCGCGTCACCACCGCGGCATCACTACGTCGTCACCGCGTCATCATCGCGTCACTACCGCATCCTCTCCGCGTCACCACCGCGTCACCACCCGTCCCCACCGCGTCCCCACCGCATCACCACCGCGTCACCACCGTGTCCTCTCCGCGTCACCACCGCGTCACCACCCGTCCCCACTGCATCCCCACCGCGTCACCACCGTGTCCTCTCCACGTCACCACTCGTCCCCACCCGTCCCCACCCGTCCCCACCCTGTCACCACCCACCCCCACCGCGTCCCCACCCGTCCCCACCGTGTCCCCACTGCGTCACAACCGCATCCTCTCCGCGTCACCACCGCGTCCCCACCCGTCCCCACCCGTCCCCACCGCGTCCCCACCGCGTCCTCTCCACGTCACCACCGCGTCCCCACCGCGTCCCCACCGCGTCACCACCACGTCCCCACCCGTCCCCACCGCGCCCTCTCCGGCCCCGGCGCCCACCCGCTCCTGCCGCGCAGGCCTCCTCACTCTGCACCTGACAGCGTCCCGGGGACAGCCCCTGAGCCGCCCCATCCTCAGTGGAGGCGCCGTCCCGGATCCTGTCCTGGGGCTCACACAGCACGTCCATCCTCCAGCGGCGAGGTCAGGGCGGGGCAGGGTCGGCTCCGTCCCAGCCCCAGGGCCCGGCTTTGGAGGCTCCTGGGCTGGCGGCCGAGTGGCTGCAGCGGCACTCGCCGTCCCCCGCATTGCTGCGCGTCTGTCCCAACATCCCCTGTGCAGGGACCCATCGCGTTGCAGTGGTGCCGCCTGGCTCCAGCGTGACCTCTCCTCGACCTCCGCTGCCCGCAGGACCCCATTTCCAATCAGGGCACCTGCTGAGGTGCTGATGCGTGTGTGGGGCACGACCGACCGGCCCCCAGACCAGGGAACGGCGCTGGCGAGGGGCTGAGGCCCGGAGGTCTGCTGCGGACGCTGAGGCAGTGGGGTCACCTGGAGGGGCCTGCCCGTCAGCATCTGGGGCTCCCCTCCCCGTGGGGTCCACCGTGGTCACTGGGATGGGCTCCCGGGTGAGCGAGCACTGCCCTGACCCCGGCGCCCTGGCGAGGTCACCAAGCGTCCCAGCGACAGGAGTCAGGACGGATCGGGAGGTGCTGGGCGCCGAATGCTCCCCTGCCGACCCCGGCTAAGAGTCCAGGCAGGCCGGGGCCTTGGCTTGCGCTCGCCTACCCGGTTGGGTCCAGGATTTACCCAGGTCCCCGGCACGCACTCTGCTGCCCTCCACTCTTCCCAGGACACAGTTGCTAACATGGCATCAGACCCACGACTCTAGGGCAGAGGCGCTGTCCTGCTGCTTATAGAGAGAGCCGGGGGCACCCGGGGGCCCAGCAGTTTAGCTCTGCCTTCGGCCCAGGGTGTGACCTCGGGGTCCCGGGATCGAGTCCCACATTGGGCTCCCCACAGGGAGCCTGCTTCTCCCTCTGCCTGGGTCTCTGTCTCTCTCACTGTGTCTCTCGTGAATAAATAAATCTTAAAAAAATAGTAAAGAAAGCCAGCTGTACATACATGGTGTTTGGAGCTCTTTTCAACTTGAAAGTAAAACTTAAATAATTCAATACGGAGGTTTGACATAGAATTGGCATATAAAACCACAGTTTCAGGTACACGACATAATTCACATTTAAAAATTCAAAATTTTAATTAAATTCAAAGTTGGTTTGAAACCGGGATGCCTGGGCGGCTCAGTTGCTCAAGTGTCCGACTCTTGGTTTCGGTTCAGGTCATGAGCTCGGGGTCATGAGATCGAGCTCCGCATCCAGCGTGGAGTCTGCTTGAGATTCTCTCTCCCTCCCGCCCCCTCCACCCCACCCCTGCTCACCCGCATGCACGATCTCTTTCTCTCTCTTCTCTCTTTCTCGCTCGCTCTAAAATAAATAAACATCTTTAAGATTAAGTTGATATCAACTCGACCTTTAGGGATTGAAGAGTCAGGAAGGACATCAGTTGCACTCTCCCCACCGTGTCCGTGAAGTGTCTGCAGAGAAGCCAACAGGAGGTGTGCGTGAAGACTAAGAGAGAGAATTTAAATGAATCGTGGCTGTAAACTCCCCAAGTGTGACCTACAGATCCAAGCCACTCAACAAACCCGAAGCCGACTACCCGAGAACTCCACAGCAAAGCAGGTCACCGTCCCAGCTCGTCGCTGGGGACTCAGGCTGGAGCGCCCAGCAGGTGCATCTTTGACAACAGGCAGGGCAACAATAAATCTTTATCCAAAAACAAAAGTCCTTCCAGAAAAAGTATGTGAAATAAAGATTGTTTTTTCCAGACTAACGAAAGCCGAGAAAACTCTGCGGACCTAAGCCTGCGGCGTTAGTGGAAGTGCTCTCTAGTCAGAAAGAGCGTACAAAAAAATTTAAAATTAAAATTAATTAAAATTAAAAAAAATTTAAAAATTAAATTGATTAAAATTAATCTAATTAAAATTTAAAAAAATAAAAAAAAGGAAGGACCGTGATGCCAGCTGAGATTCTGAACCTGCAGGAAAGATTATCTGTGAGCAAACAAGAATGACAAGGTGAATGATGGGAACAGGCCTGTCGCCAATAACCGTAAGGTCGAAAGTAAGATGTGGACATACCTAACGGCTTAAAGCAACGCTGACGACCGGACTGTGGGGTTTACAGATTGTTTGGAGATAAAATCTGAGAGAACGCAGCGCCAAGGGCCGGAGAGGGGAAGGGAACGTGCTCCTGATGTGAAGCGTTTCACTCCTGTCGGAAAGCAGACGGGGAAACACCAAAGACGCGCGCTGGGAAGCTCGGAGCCACCGCCGGATGGGAAAACAGAAACACGCCTCCCACGCAGATGACGGGTAAGAGAGGAAGAGGCCCTTTTAACGGAAGCTCAGCCAAGGAAGCGGCGGGGAGAGAAGAGCCGAGAACGGGTGGAGCAAACGGAAAGCGAGGGGCAGCCGAGTAGCTGGAAGCCCAAGCGCGTCGAGTCACGGCAACCAGCTGGAAGTCAGATGTTCTCAGGTCGCAGAAAAATAAGACCCAGCACAGGACACCTGCAATTTACACGGAGACCTAGAGAAGCCAATACCGTTTCTAGGAAGAATAGTCGGAGGATTTACACTACGTGGGGTCAAAACTGGCCGTGACGCCAGTGGAAGCCGTCGGCTGAGGATGGACGCGGAGGCCGGCGGGAAGGTGGGCGCGTCCAGCCTGCACCTGCGGGCGACCGCGGCCTGGACACCGACCCCGGCAGGGAGCAGCACGCAGAGCCGGGGCGCTGGGCAGCCACACGCACACACGCACGCCGTCGCTCCCACCACGCGGAACCGTCGATTCAAAATGTGCAAAGCCTCTGAACCTGCAGAACTTCTAGAAGAAACAGAAGACAACCCCTGTGACCTTGTGGAGGAAGAGGTTTCCCAGACATGCCACCAAGAGCACCATGCCTGAAAGAAAAGACGGACGCGTGTGGCTTCGTCGCAACCAAACACTGCGGCTCCCTGAAAGACGATCAAGAGAAAAATGAAAGAAATCGTAAAAGCGGAAAAGGAAACGTAAAAGAGAAAAGTTGTAAGTTGGTAGAAAATATTTGAAAGACGCGTATCTCAGATAACAAGAATTTTGTCCTTTATCCATGACGTGCAAAGAGCTCCGACCAGTCCCTAACCGGGTGAGCAGCCTGGGGCGTGAGGCTGAGAGGACGTTCACCGCGGGAGCCAAAGCAACAGAAACAAGCGCGTGGAAACGCGCCCAACAGTGCTGGTGGCCGGAAGCCCAAGTCAAACGTGCGAGGCCCCTCCACGCGCACGGGGCCCACGGGCAGCTCGAAGACATGAACTAGGACAGCACAGAGCTGCTGAAACGTGGAGGACGGGGTTTCCGCGTACCGCTCACGAGCGTGCTCACGGGGGTGCTCACGAGGGTGCAGGGGCCGGGCCTGCGAAGCGCGACCCGCTGTCTCCCCCCACCCACCCCGGCTCCACGAGGGTCGCTCGCTCCTGCCCCCGGCGCTCCTGCACGTTGGCCAGAGTCCCCTTGCGTCGCCGCGGCCACCCCTGTAGCCCGTCGGTAACGTCCAGTGAGCGGCCGCTCCCCGTGTGGCCTCACGGCCAGGCCAAGGCCGGGTGCCCCTGGAGCTCAGCAGCCAGGCCAGCGGGAGCTGGGGGACAGAGACCGGCTGAGACCCAGGACCCCTTGGGGCTCGGCGGGACCAAGGCCAGGAGGGAAGACCCCAAAGGGCTCCCGCCCCGTTTCAGTGGCTGGGCCATCGTGTCCACCCCAATGGGCAGGCGGCCCCGGAATCTCGGGGGCCGGACCCCACGGCTGCGCCACACGGCGGCTGGAGCCACCAGGCTCACCTGCAGGCTTCTGGATCCAAACGCCACGCTCCAGGTGTGCTCCTGCGTGGGACCCAGTGTCCCCCCGCCGTGTGGACCCCACCCCGTCTGACCACTGCATTTGGGGCACATGTCACATGCGGCTTCATAGGGTCACCCCCATAGAGGAGTCTGCCTCGGGATGGATCTACCTCGGGCACTACCCCCGACGTGGGTGGCGACTGGCGGGACCGCGGCGCTTGGTGCTGGACGGGCCCAGGCCCAGGCGGTGGGGCCGCGGCGGGCGGGCTTGCAAGGAGGCAGTGACCTTGGGGTCGTGCGTTGAAGCCTTCAGTCCGGGGGCTGCGTCGGGAGTGGCCGGGGTCCGTGCGGTCCCGAAGGTAAGACCCTCCTGCCGTTAGCGCCCGCGGTGGGGGGGGGGCTCTGCTTCTCTCCACGCGCGCGGCCAGAAGCCGCGGTCCAGGCGCCAGGCTCACCTGCCGGTTCCTCCGTGGACGCCCGGCCTCCGGGCCCTGAGGGGTGGAGCCGCCAGGCTGCCGTGCTCGTGGTGGCGCCGGCGGACGGACGGACGGACAGACGGACGGTGGGGGGAGGCCCGAGCGCTGGGCAGCTGGGCTCTCCCGCTGGGCTGGAGGCTGACCGCAGGGGGACGCCCCGAGGGTGTCGTGCTGAGAGCCAGAGGCCAGCCGCCGGGCCGCGTGTCGGGCAACTGCTCACACGAAGTGCCCGGAGCAGGCGGCTCCACGGACAGAATCCTTAGTGGTCTTGGGATGCGGGGCTGCTGGAGACACGCCCTGGGCTTCCCTGGAGGGTGGTGGAAATGTTCCAGAACCACAGGACCGGCCTCGCGGCAAGGCGGGGCACCAAAGCCCCGAATGCATCGTTTCTTGTGCCTAGTTTTGTGCTGTATGGATTGCACCTCAAAAAATCATTTAAAAATTTTAATATATGGGTCAAAACCCGGGCTTGCTGCCCATTAACCATGGTCTTTGGGCATTACGACGTCTACACTGGTCCCTGTGTAGAGCGGCATCCTGGAGACTGCCCTGCCTCCCTGCACCCCTGCCTGAGCTCCCCGACCCCCTTCCCCACCTCCCTGCATCCCTGTCTGAGCTCCCCAACCCCCTTCCCCACCTCTCTGCACCCTTCCTGAGCTCCCCGACCCCCTGCCCCACCTCCCTGAACCCTGCCTGAGCTCCCCGACCCCTTCCCCACCTCCCTGCACCTCTGTCTGAGCTCCCCGACCCCCTGCCCTGCCTCTGCACTCCTGCCTGAGCTCCCTGACCCTCTCCCCACCTTCCTGCACCCTGCCTGAGCTCCCTGACCCCCTCCCCACATCCCTGCACCCTGCCTGAGCTCCCTGACCCTCTCCCCACCTTCCTGCACCTTGCCTGAGCTCCCTGACCCTCTCCCCACCTTCCTGCACCCTGCCTGAGCTCCCTGACCCCCTCCCCACATCCCTGCACCCTGCCTGAGCTCCCCAACCCCCCTGCCTGTCTCGCCTCCCCACTCCCTGCTTGAGCTACCCCACCACTGAGGGCCCTGCCCCCCAGCCTGCTCTGCGCTGGCGCTCCGCTGAAGGGTCGCAGGCTGCAGCGCTATGCGGCAAGGTCTGGGGAGCCTGCGCACGTGGGGGCCCGTCGGGCAGCCTGCAGGCTGCAGCGCCCTGAGCTCCACAGAGCTGCGCAGGGAGGTCTGAGCGAGAAGGGGAAACAGCTGCGCTGAATCTCAAAAAAGATGTTTCTGTGAAAATCTAATACAAAGGCAAGGCCGGGCCAGGCAGGGGGGCGGGGGGCGGGCGGAGCTGGCCGGGGCCTCCCTGAGCCCCAGCACCGCCCAGCCTGGCAGCTTAGCCGACCTCCGGGGCTGAGGCTTGCAGGCCACCGGCCAGCAGGGAAGGCGGCCACACGTCGCGGGAGTCGGCCCCTCGGAGGGAGGGACGGATGCTTAAGCCTCAAGTGCAGCCACTGACCTCGAGGGACCTGCGAGGAGCAGCCTCGGGTGGGACCCTGGAGAGCGTGAGCTGATGGCCCAGGGCGGGTGGACCGCCGTCGGGGACCACGCGCTGCCGTCGGTGCTGTGAGGAGTGTCACACGCGGACGGAGAGCCGCCCGGGAGCGAGGGTCCGCCCACAGCCGCCCGCCCCGTGTCCGCCCCGCGTCCGCCCCGCGGGCTGCCTTCCACTGGGGGGCTTTCCGGGAGCGTCTGAGAACATCTGCGAGGTGGAGGGATGTTTCAGAGCCGCTTAATTGCGCGCGTCTTGTGTGTGTCCTAAAACACTATTAGCAGAGTGCAATTAAAGGGAATTCAATTTAGATCAATTTGGCAAAACTTTCCCGAGGACCCACTCCAAGGACGGTTGTGAAAGGGCCGGGATGAACAGCTCGTAAGGAAATGTATGTCCTTTTGAATTTCAAATGATCGGTTTGGTATTAGGAACAATAGAAATTCTGTTATCCCTCATCCAAATAATCAGAACTAATTTAGGATTTGATGGCGAGCAGTCAGTTGGTGCGCGGGAAACAGGGAGAAACCATTAACTGCGCCTAGAAACTTGTGCCGTTCAGAAAAAAAGTGAGCTTTGCCCGGAAGGCCGAGCGGTTCCGAAACGCGGGTTACAAGCGGGGTTTTCCTGCGGCTGCGCGGGGGCCCCTTCCCGGGGGAGCGACACTGGGAGGGGCGCAGGGGTGGGCGTCCTGATGACCCGTGGGCTGGGGCCGTGACCGCCTTCTTGGCTCTGCCCCGGGGCTCCTGGGTCCCCCCCACCCGGGGACAGGCAGTGATGCTCTCACCTGCCTCGGTATCCCCAGGGCAGACGGCGGGGTCCTCCAGGTGCTGGGCAGGGTGAGGCCCTCCCGAGTGTGGCCTGCGTTGGAACCACAGTCTGCTTCCCCGCAGACCCCTCCACCCACCTGCACCCCAAATACAGTGGGGTCCCCCAAAGGCTGGGCTCCAGGGCGTGCCCTTTCTCACCGGGACGGGGGTGGGGGCCCTTGGCACCCACAGGCCCGCAGAGCCAGGCCCCACGCGCGGCCGTCCTCCCCTGCCCACCTCGTGGCTGTGCGACGCCGCAGGAGGCCGACCCGGGGCGCGGCCAAGGCCGGGAGGCCCATGGGAGGAGGCGCCGGCTGCTCCGGGCCCCCGGGACCCTTCCCCAGACCCAGTCCCACCATGGCTGCCCCGTGCCTGCCCTCTCGGCTGCGCCCCGTGTGCCCTCGACACCCACGGACCAGGGCCGCAGGGCGGGCTCCAGCAGAGGGGGGCTCGCGGGGAGGGGAGGGGAGAGAGGGGCCCCCCCCGACCTGCCCTCCCTCCGAGGGTCCCCACGCCCGTGGCCCCGGGGCAGGGTGTCTCGGCTCCCGCACAGCTTGGGCGCCCTCCTCGCAGCCCCGACCCCCAACGCCCCGCGTGTGGGCCCCGCGCCCTGGCGGAGGCTTGTACAGGGGCGGTGGGAGGGCTGAGGCCCACGCTCTGGGGCGCACGGCGGGCGGATCAGACACGGTCGGTCCTGCTGCGGGGACCCCTGGGTCGGGCCGCGCTCCCTGCGAGCCCGCGACCCCGGGACCGACCCGCGCCGGCGGCTCTGCGTGGGACACGCGTGTACAGCTCGACGTGCGGCGGCCTGGAGGACGGGCTTCGGGGACAGTCGGGGTGTCCTGCTTGAGACACGTGGCCGCTTCGGGGGAGGCCTCGCCTCAGTGTCACGGGGCCCTCGGACGGCTCGGCCTCGCGCGTGCCCACGCTCACACGCACGCTCACACGCACGGCCGTACTCACATGCACTCATGCTCATAGCACACTCATGCTCACACACACTCACATGCACACTCATGCTCACACACAGGTGCTGGGCTGCAAGCACCTGGGCCCAGAGTGTGCCCTACACCCTGCCGGCCAAAGACGAGCAGAGGCAGCAACCCCTCAGAATCAGGGCGAAGCAGGCTGAGGGCTCCTATGGGGTTTCCTGTGGGGCTCAAGGGGCAGACAGCACCCGGCCTTCCCAGGCTCCCCGCCCCGGGGCTGCTGTCCCCCGTCCTCCCGGCCCCGGGGCTGCTGTCCCCTGTCCTCTGAGCCCCTCCATCCCAGGACAGTGCCTGTCACCGGTGGCATCTCCCCGGTTCTGGGGGCCCCGGGGCTGCCTGCATCTCCAGGCCTGCGTGCCTCCCGCAGGACAAGGGCATCCCCAGGGCAGCACAGGGCCGAGCCACCAGGCGGCCCGTCCCCACCCCGGGCTGCATCTGCCCCAGGAGCCACGGAGGACACACAGGCGTTTGAAGCGAGTGGCTGGCGGCGGGGGGCAGGCGAGGCCGACAGCTGGTGAGTGTGGGCACCTCTGTGGAAGCAATCAGCCTGGAAGACGGAGGTGCATCAGGCTCTCCGGGGTCAGCCGCCCGTGCGTCCCGGAAGGCCTGCGCACGCCCATGTGTCCTCGTCACTCAAAGGGCCCAGCCCCTGGAGGCAGGAAGCCGCCGCAAGTGCTGGTGTGTCCGGGGGTATTTAGATCAAAGGCCCGCAGCTGGACGCAGGGGGGCGGGCACGCAGCAGCTGCCCACGGCCTCCTCCCCCTGCGTCCGCCCCGCTGGGGGGTCCCTGTGGGTGGCGTGTGGGGCTCCTTCCCCGTGCGGGGAACCTGAGCGGTCAGGCCCACGTCCAGGCGCCTCCTGGACGCCCAGCCAGCCCCACAGCACGGAGTCTGGGACGTGGCCACAGGCTGAAGGGGCCACACACCCCGTGTGGGGGCCACGAGGAGGGGAGCCCAGCCCCCTTCAGGGGCGGCAGGGGTCTCAGCAGGCCTCAGGCGCCGAGGCGGTGTGGGGCCAGGGGTGCCGGGCACGCTGCCGGCTGCCTGTGAACGAGCATCGGGGAGGAAGGACATCAGTCACTTCCTTCCAGACCCGGCTCCAGACTCTGATCAGCTCCTGGGAGGGATCCAGTGACCACCGGTGTCCCCCAGGAGCAGCGCCGGGGGGGCCCCAGGCAGGGACCCCGCACCCCGAGGCCCCGCGTGAGAGCCGTCCTAGGAAGCAGGGATGCCGCGAACCGGGCCAAGCCTCCGTGTCTCTGCGGGGGAGCCTGGGGCTTGCAGCGGGAGTTCGTTACACAGGGTCATGCACCTGCACCCCCAGAGCTGTGGTCCAGGCCGCAGGGGCCCAGGAAGCAGCTGACGGGGGCTGGAGGCCCCGGTGGCGGCGGCCCTGAGCCACGCTGTGCCCGGCGCGGCGGCCAGTGAGTGCTGCCTGGTGCACAGGGGCCTGGGAGGCTGGGGGGACGAGGGCGTCTGTGGGGTGCAGGATGCGGGGAGGGGCTCCGGGCAGGAACCTGGTGCCCGGGGGCAGCTCTCAGGGCCGTGCGGGGACCCCAGCCGGGCCCAGGGGAGAGCCCGAGTCCCGGGGGCAGGCCTGGAGCCCGAGGGGTGGGCCGCGTCCTCCCACAGCCCCCAGCAGCCTCCGCGCTGGAGGGGATGGAGCACAGGCCGGAGCTGGAAACGGGCCCCAAGAGGGGGACGCGGGCACCGGCCGACACGGCCACGTCCGCACGGCTCCGGGCACAGGGTGGTGGGCCTGGCTCCCCGTGCACGTGCCACGGGGCCTGAGGGACCGTCCAGAACTCAGCGTCTTCAATCCTCCGCTGTCCATGAGGTCGGAGAATGCAGCCCCCGAGCTCACGCCCTGAACACCCGCCTTCCCCGGCAGCAGCTGCTGAGCTGATGTGACCCCAAAGTCATCCCCTACCTCCAGCCCCCGACCTTCCTCCAGCAGGACACGGCGGTCGGGCGTCAGGGGCAGACTCCACACACTGGGGGGTCACGGTGGCCCGAGGGTGAGCGGCCGGGGGACAGGCTGGTGCTGAGCCGACGCCGTGTCCCTGTGAGGAGCCGCCAGGCTCAGCCTCCAGGCCCCGACGTCCGCCCTGCGGTCTGGCCCCTGCTGGTGTCCGCTGACCCCTGGAGAGCCTCCGTTTACCCACTTGCTGGGCCGTGCGAGGTGCCCTCAGCGCTCCTGCGGGCAGGGCCACGTGTCCCCTGCACGGGGCTGCGGTGGCACCTGGCTTCCATCCACGTCCCCCTAGAGCCCACGCGTCTGGGCGATGGGCCTCCACCATCCACCCCTGCGGGCACCCTGGGGGGTCACAAGCCCCACAGCCGGGCTCCGGCCTCCGGAGGGCCCTGAGCCCAGTTCGGATCCTGCCGGCCTCCTCTCAGGGCCTCCTCTCGGCAGCGCTGACCCAGACGTCTGCGCCGTGTGCGTCTGTCCACGCGTGTGTGCAGCGGGGGCGGCTGGTGATGTTAGTGCTGGGCTTCCGGGGCGGAGACACGCCCAGGCACACGCGTGTGTGAGCACGCCACACAGCACGCGGCCCACACGTGCGGCGACAGGCCACCGTCACCGCTCATGTGCTGGAACCCAGTACACAGGTCGGCCGTGGACGACGAGGACGGTCACAGCCCGGTCACGACACGGCCCTCCGCAGGGCCTGGGTCCCCATGTCCCCTTCCTGAGCAGGCGGGGGAGGCCGGGGAGAGGCTGCGGCTCTGCTCCCCCCGGAGCTCACACGCATGGGCTGGGGCACGGGCTCGATGGGCTGTGCGGCCCCCAGCTCACGGGCGACGCGGCCACCGCCAGGCACGCGGCTCCTGGGATCTGCTCCTGCGCAGGACGCCCGGGGGGCCCACACCAGCCCCCCGGCCCCCCCATGCCTTGGGCGCATTCAGCATCGGGGGCTGCCCCAGAGCCCGGGTGGCTCCCCCCGGGCCATCGGCGGGCATGTCGTCCCCCCCACGCCGGCCCCTGCAGCGCAGAGTCGCGGCGGGGAGGCCAGGGGGCCTTGACGAGGTTGCTAATTGCCGCGGCGACATGTGGCGGGTCGTCGGAGCCTCGGGCTCACGTTGATGGGGAGCGTCGCCCTGTCCCCCGCAGTCCAGCCGGAGGGCTCCTGCGGAAAGAGCTGCGGGCGCTGCGTCTCCATGGCAGCGGGCGGATTTGGCAGGAGGGCTGCGCGGCAAGGGGACGGTGACAAAGGATCTTTGATACAGAGGCGCACGAGGGCCGAGGTCCAGGAAGCCCGTTTCTAAAGGCCGCCCAGCCTCCGAGCGGAGGCCCTTGCTTCAGCCTCTGAGTTAGCTTTTGTTACCGAGGCTCCCAAGGCCCCGCCGCCCGGTCACGTGGGGCCCCGCGCTCTGTCCCCGAGCCAGGCCTTTTGTCCGGGTCACCTGCCCGGCTCAGCTGGCACTGGCACGGCCTGTCGCCGCCGCGTACAGAGGCCGATTTAGCTCCAAGCGGGTGCCCGGTGGAAGCAGAGGGGCCTGCGGGCAGCTCTGGGTGTCCCCCCACTGCACGACCAGGACTGGGACCGGGACCAGGGTGACGGCGGCAAAAACAGGAGTCACGAGCCTCCCAGGGCGCCTTCCCCGAGGCCTCAGCGTCCCCGGTCAGGCCGACAGCCTGTGGTTCCTGGGCTCAGACTCCGCCCCGTGCCCGGCACGGCCCCAAGAGCACTTTCTACAGAACACGGCCCTCCCCTGTGCAGCACAAGGGGCCGGCCTCCGCCTCCCGGCCTCTGCCTCCCAGCCTCTGCCTCCTGGCCTCGCCCTTCTGGCCTCCCCCTCCAGGCCTCCCCTCCAGGCCTCTCCCTCCAGGTCTCCCCCTCCTGGCTTCCCCCTCCCAAAGTCTCCCTCCCGGCCTCTCCCTCCTGACCTCTCCCTCCTGGCCTCCCCCTCCAGGCCTCCCCCTTCCGGCCTCCCCCTCCCGGCCTCTCCCTCCTGGCCTCCCCTTCCAGCCTCTCCCTTCCGACCTCTCCCTCCTGGCCTCCCCCTCCAGGCCTCCCCCTTCCAGCCTCTCCCTCCCGACCTCTCCCTCCTGGCCTCCCCCTCCAGGCCTCCCCCTTCCGGCCTCCCCCTCCCGGCCTCTCCCTCCTGGCCTCCCCTTCCAGCCTCTCCCTTCCGACCTCTCCCTCCTGGCCTCCCCTCCAGGCCTCCCCCTTCCAGCCTCTCCTTCCCGATCTCTCCCTCCTGGCCTCCCCCTCCAGGCCTCCCCCTTCTGGCCTCCCCCTCCCGACCTCTCCCTCCTGGCCTCCCCCTCCAGGCCTCCCCCTTCTGGCCTCCCCCTCCCGACCTCTCCCTCCTGGCCTCCCCCTCTAGGCCTCCCCCTTCCGGCCTCTCCTTCCCGACCTCTCCCTCCTGGCCTCCCCCTTCCGGCCTCTCCCTCCCGACCTCTTCCTCCTGGCCTCCCCCTTCCGGCCTCTCCTTCCCGACCTCTCCCTCCTGGCCTCCCCCTCCAGGCCTCCCCTTCCCGACCTCTCCCTCCTGGCCTCCCCCTCCAGGCCTCCCCCTTCCAGCCTCTCCTTCCCGACCTCTCCCTCCTGGCCTCCCCCTCCAGGCCTCCCCCTTCCGGCCTCCCCCTCCCGACCTCTCCCTCCTGGCCTCCCCCTCCAGGCCTCCCCCTTCTGGCCTCCCCCTCCCGACCTCTCCCTCCTGGCCTCCCCCTCTAGGCCTCCCCCTTCCGGCCTCTCCTTCCCGACCTCTCCCTCCTGGCCTCCCCCTTCCGGCCTCTCCCTCCCGACCTCTTCCTCCTGGCCTCCCCCTTCCGGCCTCTCCTTCCCGACCTCTCCCTCCTGGCCTCCCCCTCCAGGCCTCCCCTTCCCGACCTCTCCCTCCTGGCCTCCCCCTCCAGGCCTCCCCCTTCCAGCCTCTCCTTCCCGACCTCTCCCTCCTGGCCTCCCCCTCCAGGCCTCCCCCTTCCGGCCTCCCCCTCCCGACCTCTCCCTCCTGGCCTCCCCCTCCAGGCCTCCCCTTCCGGCCTCTCCTTCCCGACCTCTCCCTCCTGGCCTCCCCCTCCTGGCCTCCCCCTTCCGGCCTCCCCTTCCCGACCTCTCCCTCCTGGCCTCCCCCTCCTGGCCTGCTTGTTCCCGCTGCACAGCCGAGCCCCTGGCTTCCCTCCATCTATGTGGGGGTTTCCTGCTGTGGCTCCGGGGGTGGGGAGCGGGGCCCTGAGACCATGTCTCCTGGAGGCAGGACCCTCCCGAGGCGCGTTGTCCCGATGGTTCATGGAGAAACGAGAGCCTCCAGAGGCGGCCAGAGTGTGGGGACGCGCCCCAGCAGGTGGGAACGGGACGGGAGGGCCTGGGGCAGGGCTCTGGGCGGAGGAGGCCTGTGAGTCCCAAGGCCGAGGGGCGGGCAGGCCGCGGGGGTGGACCCCAGCCTCACGGGCTCTGGGGAAGGGGCGACGGGGGTGGGGTGGGGGGAAGTTGAGGCGGGAGCCAGAGGGCGGCCGTGTCGGGGTGCGGGGTGGGATGGGGGCACTCACCCACCAGCCTCCAGTGGGAATGACGAGAGTGGAGACACCAGGGAAGCCCCTCGGAGGCGCCGGCCTGCTCATGGCCGCTGACACGAGGCCCCACGCCGCCCCGGGGCCACGGAGGGAAGTGCAGTCCCGACCTGAGAGCCCCGGCCAAGGGGGACGCCCAGGGTGACACCTCCCCTGGAGCCTCAGGGTCGCGGGCTGACGAGGACAGGTCCTGCTCCCTGGGGTCTCCATGAGCTCTGCTGTCCTCACCACCCTCACCACCCCCGGAGAGAACGGGGGCAGGGGTGGCCAGGGCCCCCCGTGGGGTTGTCCAGGGCCCCAGGGCTGCCCAGAGGCCCAGGGACCAGCCAGGTGCCCGTGGGAACACACGCTCCCCGGGAAACGGAGCTACCAACCCTCTAGACCACGGCCCGAGCCCAGAGCTGGGGGGAGGCGAAGCCCCGAAAGCTGCGTCACCTGCTCCTGGGTAGGGAGGCCCGCGGCTGGCAGGACCAGAGCAGGGCCGCGCGAGGAGGCTGTGGGGGCGGGTGGGGTGAGGGCCTCCGGGCTGGGCGCCCCGGGCCCCACGCACGACCTCGGCCTCAGGGTCTGCCGGTTCCTTCGAGGGCCTGGCTGGTGCGGCTGCCGTCCTGGCCACGACGTCCCTGCCAGCGGACGGAGGCTCCCCGGGCCCGGCGCGGCGGGAGCGCCTTCTCTCGGCCGGCGGGACCTCGGAGCCCCGGCCCAGACTCCGCGGGCGCCCCCGGCTCACGTAGCCGGCCCATCATTGTTCTTTGACGCAGGCTTGTATTAACTGTTATTAATGTTACAGTATTAAGAACAGATGAAACATCAATTGAGTCAGTGGGGTGTCCTTTGGGGGTTACGCACGGAATATGTTGAAAGGACTTTTTAAATGTCTTTAAACTCAAGCTCCAGATGGTGGCCAAAGATGCGTTGAGGACATTCTGCGTAAATCAAAAGGAGTAACAACAGAAATAAAAACAACAGCAACAAAAGAGGCACATGAGCGAATTTGTGTCATGATCCATTTATTCATTAATGCGAAGAACATGGCTCTGCGGGCGCGAGAATGGGGTGAGGAATAATCTACCTAAGAACGCACTCAGCCACGGGGGCAAAGACGCGTACATTTAGAACCACAAAACGTCGCTCAGAGAAAGCGAAGATACAACCCGGACAGACAGGAAAGCATCGGCCCTCGTGGATCCGAAAAATTAACGTCGTTGGCACGTCCGTACCGCCCAGGGCGACCTGCAGACCGAACGCGGTGCCGATCAAAAGCTCAAGGGCATTTTTGTGGAAATAGAAAAATCCCTCCAAAATTCATGTAGAGCCTCGAGGAACCCCAGAGGAGGGAGTTAACAGCCTGAGAAAGAAAAACGCACCAGAAGACTCACGCTGCCTGGATCACAGACCTGGAAATAAGACCCAACGTATCAAACTTTTAGAAGGAAACATGGATGAAATGACGTTGGATTTGGCGAGAATGTCCTGGATTTCACGCCAAAAGCATAGACAACAAAAGCTTAAAATAGGTGAGTCGGATTTCGACAAAATTAAAGATTCCGCGCGTCGTGGGGCGCTGTCCACAGAGCGAAGTAAGGACAAAGTGAAGGAACGTGAGGGACGAAGGAAGCGCCCGCTGACCGTGTAGCTCGCGGGGGTCGGCAGCCGGAGCGTGTAAGGGCGCCTACAACCCAACCGCGAGCAGCAAATCATTCATTTGAGGATGGACAAGAGACCTAAATAGACGTTTCTCCAAAGAAAACGCAGAGTGGCCAACAAACACATGAAGAGACGCTCGACGTCCCTGATCGCGAGGGAAGGGCCAACACGCCGCGGTGGGCACCCCGGCCCCGTGAGGACGCGCCCCACCCGCCGTGCAGGACGAGCACGCGCCGTTGACCTCGGAGCCCTCGTGCGCCGCTGGCGGGAACGTCGAACGGCGCAGATGCTGTGGAAAACGGTGCGCGGTTTCCCGAAAAACTAAACATGGCATTACCACAGGATCAGGCAGTTCCTCTGCTCCGTACGCACCTAAAGTAGGTGACAGCGGGTCCCTGTAAGGTGTTTTACACCGTTTGCAGCAGCATCATTCGCAGCAGCGGAACACGAAGCGACCCAAGTGCCCGCCAATGGGCGAGCCGATAAGCCAAAGGAGGTCGATCCGTACAACAGGACGTTATTCAGGAATATTAGGAAGGAAGGAAATCCTGCAGTATGCTCCACCGTGGATTAGGCCTTGAGGGCGTTTGCCGAGTGGAGCAAGCCGTTCACGCACAGACACGCAAAACTCACGGCGATTCCACTGCCCGGAGCCAGCGGGTCGCTCAAATCCAAAGAAACGGGACGTGGGGTGGGAGGGGATTGCGGGGGCTGCGGCCGGGGCCGGGGCGTCCCACCCGGACAGAGTTCGGTTTTGCAAGACGAGAACCTTCTGGAGACTGGTCGGGCCGCGAGGTAAGGGACGTAAGGCACCGAGTGTCCCCCCCGGACACGGGTCGGCTGTTAACGCTCTGTTGGGCGCTCGTGGCCCGAAGAAATGATTCGACGCCTGTAACAGGAGCTGGAGACACGTCCTGAGACTTGTCCCTGCGTCAGGGGACTCAGCCCTCATGGAGCCACGCAGGCCGGTGGGGCCGCCAGGGAGGTGAAGCGGGGACCCCTGGGGAACCCCGATGCCGGGCAGCCGTGGGGGACTGGTCCCTGCGGGGACCTCAGGCTCGCAGCCGGTCAGCACCAGCTCAGAGGCACGTGCGCGACGCCCGCTGGCCCCTCCGCCTCGTGACCGAGTGGGACCCTGGGCCGGCAGGTCGGCCACGCGGAACCAGGGAGCTCGCGAGGCCGGGCGAGCCCTGGGACGCCACCGACGCTGCCACCCTCCGGCCGCCCCAGCCTCTGAGGATGGGACCTCGACATGGGGTGGGGTGGGGTCTCGTCACGCAGAACGAGGAACCAGGAGGCCTCGTGGCCGGAGCGACCTCAGCTGCACCGGGCAAGTGGCTCCGGCCGAGGGCGCCAAGCCGGGCGGGTGGCCGTGAGGACGTGGGTGCAGCCTCAGTCCCGCCCAGAGGCCCGGTCCAGGCTGCACCGGGGCCCCGGGCAGGTGGGCACGGCGCTCTCGGTCGTGTCGCTTCCGTTTGTACAGTGGAGCCCCTCGGGGGCAGCGACCCCTGCGCTGTCACATCTCGGGCCCTCGTCCAGGAGCGGCGATGACCCGCAGCAAATGTCTCTGTCCAGTGTCCGCCCCACGAGGCTTGGGGAGCTGGGAAGTCTCTGCGATTAACTGACATGCTCGGGGCCACACCCCAGGACTGAGCATGCACCGCCTGACGCCACCTGCTGACACTGGGTCCGGGGTGTAGGGTCGGGGGGTCGCGGGTCCTGTGGTCAGGAGGGCTGGGGGGGGTCTGGGGACCTGAGGGTCTGGGGTTCTGGGGTCTGGGAGTCTTGGAGTTGGGGGATCTGGGGGGGCCGGGGGCGTCCAGGGGTTGGGGGTCCTGGGGCCCGGAGTGTCAGAGGGGGTCTGTGGGTCGGGGGGGTCCGGGAGTCAGGGGTTCTGGGGTTCCAGGGTCTGGGGTCTTGGGGTCAGGGGATCTGGGGGGTTGGGGGTCCAAGGGTCCTGAAGTCTGGGGGCCGGGGGATCTGGGGGTTGGGGGTCCGTGGTCAGGGGTCCTGGGGTCCGGGGCTCCTGGGGTCCTGGGGTTGGGGGATCTGGGAGCGTTGGGGGGTTTAAGAGCTCTGGGAGTTTTCAGGGGGGTGGGTGGTCCTGGGGTCCGGGGTTGGGGGGTCTGGGGGTTGGAGGGGTCTGGGGTGTGGGGTCCTGGGGTGTGGGGTCCTGGGGTCGGGGTTTGGGGGTCCAGGAATCTGGGGTCTGGGGTCGGGGGTCCTGGGATCTGGGGGGGTTAGGGGGATCCGGGGGCCGGAGGTCCTGGAGTCCTGGGGTCCTGGGGTCCTGGGATCTGGGGGTTGGGGGAATCTGGGGGCCGGGGGCCCGGGGGCCTGGGAAGAGGCGCTTCAGACCGGGGGCTCCCAGCAGGGCGGCCGCGTCCTGGGTCTTGGGCTCCGTGTTCACAGGACGCTCGCAGCGCGGAGGCCCAGCGTGACGGCGGCGGCAGGAGGAAGGTGCGTGATGCCCACCTCCGGGCGCTGCGCCTCAGCCCTGCGTGGTCCCCGGGGCGACAGGCGGGTTTGCAGGCGCGACGCTGGCGGGAACCCAGAGGAGAACCACCAGGCTGTGCGCTCCTGCTACGAGTTAGTAACGTGGTCACCTGCGAGTCACCGTCCAGGTGCTTTCATGAGCCTTGTGCCCAAACAGGAGCCCGGCCGCCCGGGACCCTCCGGCTGGCTGCTCCGGAGCAAAGCCCACGGGAAGCCGCCTCGGCGGGACCCTGGAGCGCTGCCTGGGCACCGGGTGACGCGGGGCAGCCACCGGCAGCTCACTGGCCACGGCCCGTCTGCGTGTTTGGTCCCTCAGGAAGCATCTCGACTGTGGCTCGAAACTAAGCAGCAAGAGTCTGTGCCCAGGATGGACGTCGTGTGGGACCGTCCACCCTGGAGACCTGTCAAGTGGCTCCTGCGCGAGGCACACGCCAGCGTCCGAGCCGCCCGCCCGGCCCCCCACGGAGGATACAACCCGGATCTCCGCGTCGCTCACTGACGACGGCTTGTCACGCTCCAGCACGGGGCAGAGTCTGCACGCTGCGGGCGCGGGGGGTCGGGGACACCAGGGGCAGGAGGTGGGGCGCTGGCAGCCGTGGGAGACGCCGGGGGCGTTTCTAGGCCCGAGGCTGCTGTGCGTGGAGCCCGGAGAACCAGCCGCGGCGTCCGGGGGGCTCGCAGCTCGCGCCGCCCTGCAGTCCGTGCGGTGTCCGGCCGCTGCGCGCCTCCCCACGCCGCGGACACCAGGCACGCCGTCTCACAGTCGTCTCCAAAGCTCTTGCCCCCGCGCCTGCCAGCTTGCACACTCGCCGCGCATGCGAGGAGCACAGGGGCCTGGTTCTCGGCTTCGCCTTCCTGGAAAGCCTTGAGGGACAATAGACCAGGACGTGGGGCCCCCGGCGTGGTCTCCCTGGTGCTCGTCAGACCGCGCGTGGCACCGTGGAGCATCGCCGGGGGCCCGTCCCACTTGGACGAGGGTTTGCGCGTCCACGGGGTTGCTTGTGGGAAAGGTGAGGGCTTTGTGAGCTGAGTCAGTAGGACACGGGGAAGAGTCAGGGCAGGGAGCCTGCGCCTGGGCTCTGGGAAATCGCCCTCCCGGGAGCAGGGGGCACGGGGAACCCAAGCTGGTGGCGGGGAATCGCGCAGGGTGGCAAATAGCACTTTGCTCCCACTTCCGCTGAGTTTCTGATGAAATGAGAGCAGCTTCTAGGGCCGGGAGGCAGACGGCCGAGCGCCCCGGCTCCCCCCAGCGCCAGCCGTGCCAGCCCCCCGGCCCGGCTCCCACCACCCTCCCGGCCGACCGCTTTGGCCTCGACTCGTGTTAGGGACAGAAGTTAGGTCTTTAAAACCAGATCGGTGTGAATGCACTGAATTCGGGCCGCAAGGAAAATGTCTTGTAAGCTGTATTAACGTGTCGCTTTCTTTTAGATGGAAATACGGTGATTTGGGCAAGTTCCGAACGAACGGTTAAAAGAACTGATGCATCAGAGTCCAACGTGTCGAGACTCACGGGCGTCCAGCTGCCACAGGAGGTGCCCACCGTCTCCCGGCTGGTTCAGAAGTTCCCGTAAACAAAAGCATCGTGGCACCAACTAGATTTCTCTCCCTTGCAATTTCTGTTCTACGTCCAGAAACGGGCCGAACTCAGTCGCCAGAGCACCAACCGCGCCAGGACAAGACTCGGTCATTCTTGTTCAGAGACGTATTCTCGGTTCCTAAACCAGTGCCTGATACCCAACAGCCCCTCAATAAATGCCACCGAGTCTGCCCCAGGGGACTCCGTCTTCCCGCCCGGCCAGCCCGCCTCGTGGACCCCGGACGGCGTGGGGCGCTCCTCCGGCTCCGTTCTGACATTTATTCTCTGGGAAAGGCAGCTAGAGCTGCTGCTGGTGGGCCGCACGGCGGACGGCCGACACACGCACCCCGAGAGCAGGGGGCGCAGGCACCGGGGCGCTGGCGGGGTCAGCAGCGTCCCTGCCCCTAACCCCGCAGGTCCGTATTCTCTAACTTTCCATCTGCACGACGCACTGCTTTGCCTCGGGACGCCGAGTGCCCGTGGCTGCGGAGAAGCGGGCGTGGGGAGCCCTGTCCTCCCAGGAGCCGCGGGCCCGCGTCTGACCCCACCGGTGGCACCACAGCTGGGATTTCGGTTCCCCTGACGGGGAGTCCAGCTTGGTCCCCGCCACCCCTCAGCGCGCAGAGGCTAAGCCTGCAGTGAGGCCCCCGAAGAGGTCCTGCTGCCCGTGCAGACGGCTTCAGGTCCCTTTCCCTGGGGTCTCTTCTGCCCCCGAGGAGTGGATACCCTGCTGTGGGGGGGGGGAAGGGAGGGGGGAAGGGGGAGAGGAGGGGAGGGGGAGGGCAGGGGGAGGGGAGGGGGAGGGTACAGGAAGCAGGAGGGGAAGAGGGAGGGGAGAGGAGAAGGGAGAGGGGAGAGGGGAGGGGAGGGGAGAGGGGGGAGGGGGTAATAGCAGGACGGGAAGGAGGCAGGAGGAGCAGGATGGGAGCGGAGGGCGGGGCGGGGCAGGGGGGGGTCTCTGACCCCGGGCTCCGCTGCTGGGGGGCCACAGACGCTGCCGCGGAGGAGACGGGGCTGCGTGGGGGCTGCACCCAGAGGGGCTCCTGGGCCCACATGCCCTGCACCGACAGGCAGAGTAGGGGGCGTCCAGTGGCTGCAGGGTCCAGCCCCGATAGTGCGGACGTCCCTCCCCTCCAGGACCTGCCCGTCCCGAGAGGGCGCGACTGCAGTGACGCGCAGCCTGTTCCCGAGGACGCCAGCCGGGGCAGGAAGCCGTGGGCAGGGGGCAGGAGGGGTCAGGGGGCAGCGGGCGAGGCCGTCGGCCGCCCTGGAGGCTTCCCTGACGGAGGAAGCGGCTCCCTTCCACCCCGCTCCCTAAAGAACCTTCCTGATTTGCTGCTGGCAGCACAGGGACGGGCAGCAGGGAAGAGAAGAGGCGATGGGCGGGCCGCGCAGCAGGACAGGGGACGCTCGTGGGGCCGACACCGAGAGGACAGTGCACACGGCCTGCGGCGGGACCTCGCGACGAGAAGAGGGCGCCCCGGGCCGGGATGCGAGAGGACCCACCCGCAAAACTGCTGAGCCAGCAGCAGCCGTTGGGACCCTGGCCACGAGCCATCCAGCATGGGGACAGGGCCGGGCACCCCGAGTGCTCACGGGACACAGTGACACATCCCAGAGCAACAGTCGGCGATAGGAATGCACACGGCCCCTGCAGGAGCCGCGACCCAGAGGCCGGATTCTCCTCCCCAGGGACCATGTGGAGGACGGATTCCCCTTGAGGACCTGAGGGGACAGGGACCCCCCTCCCCAAGTAACTGGGGGGACAGGGACTCCCCTCCATAGTAACACCTCAGTACATGCACGCGGGGACCCCTCGGCACACGTGAATCCACCGTCAGCCCCCGGGGTCTTACTGGAGCCTGCACAACACGCCAACACTTCGGGGCCCCCTCAGGATCAGGATCCCAGGACCCGTCTGCCCCCTGAGGGCTCCCCTGGGCGGGCGACAGCAGGGCTCTGAGCTGGGTCACGACGCTGCCCGCAGAGCGGGGTCTTGTGTCTCTGGACGTTTGCAGGCCCCGCGCGTGTGCACAGCCCAGGCCACACCCAGGGCCACGGTCCCTGATGGGTGCGGTGCAGGCGCAGCTCTGGGGCCGGACGTGCCCTTGTGCCGCGTCACGGGAGGACCGTCCCCAGCACGGGGCCCTCACGGACGCGTGACTCAGAGGTCGGGTCCCGCTGGCGCCGGGGGCGATGCTGGGAATGACGTCGGCCTCGGACGCAGGTTCAGTGCCGGGCAGGTGACGTGTCACAGAGAGGACGGCCTGGACGAGACGCGTGTCACAGGGGGCCGAGGACGCTGGCGGCCGTCACCGAGGCGCGGAGGGGCTGCAGCCAGGTCCTTCCCGGGAAGCTTTTCTTTTTTTTCTTTTTAAAAGATTTTATTTATTCATTCATGAGAGACACGGAGACAGAGAAGCAGAGACACAGGCCGAGGGAGAAGCAGGCTCCATGCAGGGAGCCTGACGTGGGACTCGATCCTGGGACCCCGGGGTCACACCCGGGGCTGAAGGTGGCGCTAACCACTGAGCCCCCCGGGGGCCCCAGGAAGGACTTTTCTAAACGGTGGGCCCTGTGCTTACCGCCCAGCGGGCTCCTGTGGGCCGTGCAGACACCCGTGGCCCCGCGGGGCTGTCCCCGGAGCTGGGTTAGTGAAAAGGCCTGAATCGCACAACACGTCCCATGTCGCGCCACGCGCCTGCCTCTGTCTGCTCTTTGCATCTCTCCGATTGTTGCACGTGCGGATGCGACCCCCGGGGCCGGAGGAGTGGGCGGTGCACAGGGCGGTGCTCGCGGGAGCCTCCCCCCACCGCCTCCCTGCTTTCTGTTCCTGCAGGGAGTGCCCTGGGCAGGGGGGCAGGGGCTGGGGGACTGGGGGGCTGGGGGCAGCCGACAGGAGGGGCCGCGCAGGGCCGCGTGCTCACCCGCCCTTCAGTCCAACTCCAGACGCCTGCAGCACAAGCCCGGCAGCCGCGCTCCTCAGACACATGCTCCTGGCAGGGCCCTGGGTGCTGTGCGGGCCCTGGAAGCTTCTAGGTGCTGCGCCGGGAGGGAGCACAGCTGTTCCGAGGGCAGGGCCGCCCAGGACGCCGCGGTCACCAGCCCCTGGGCCTGGGAATTGGCTGATGCTTCCCAGGAGCTACTTTAGGCTTCGGGGACACAAGCCTGCAGGTGCCCTTGTGGACGAGGGAGCCTGCGTGTGCGTGTGCGTGTGGGGCTCCCGCTCCTCGCTCCTCCCGCGCCGCCCCCGCCCTCACTGACCGGGCCTCCTCTCAGGGGCCGCCCGCCGCTCCCGCCAGCCCCGCACCCGCCGCCGCACGCTGCCCTCGCCCAGAGGGCCAGGACCGTGGCCATCGGCAAGGCACACGGGCGTGTCCATGTGCATGCACACGGGTGCACACTGCAGCACACGCTCCCCGGGGCTCGCTGCACGCCCGTCCACCGCGTACACACGTGCACACACACCCATGTGCACTCACACCACCATCACCCGTGTCCCATTACAGGTTCCCGGGGGACGGGGGTTTCCTGGAGCCCGAGGACCCCCAGCCCAGTCCTGGGTCCTTCGGCAGCCGCCGCCCCACAGCCTGCCCGTCCGGGTGTGGTGCCCGCAGGCCTGTGTCCCGTGCGGGGGCAGCTGACCCCCTGCAGCTCCTTTTCTTTTTTTCACATTTTATATTAATTAATTATGAATTTATTTATTTATTAATATTGGGGTTCACTTTGCTCCTTTTCTAAAGGCGCCCCTGGCCGTGAAAGAAGCGGTGCCGCCAGGCTGCCCCGGGATGTGTGTGCGGGGCCCCCTCGCCGTACCCACCGCCGCGGGGCAGCCCACCCGTCCCTCCGGCCCCCTGCAGCCTGGGGCAGAGGCCCAGGCGAGGCCTCCTGTCGGAACCCTGTGCTCCAGGCCGCCTCTGACGCTTCCTTTTCTGGAACTTGCCACCTTGTTTGGTGATGAGGCAACAGCACGGCACCCGGACGTATCGCTGCAGCCGGTAAATATTTACACGAGTCGGCCCGACGGGCGCTCGTCTGCGCAGCTGGCAGGAGCAGGCGCGGCCCTGACCCCTCGCTTCCACCGGGGCAGCCGCCGTGTCGGGGCCCCGGGAGGCCGGGCGGCTGCTGCCCCGGGCTGGGCCTCCCCGGGTGCTGGGGTGTCCCCCGTTGCTTTTCCCCAAACGCCAGTGAGGCCCCCTGCCCGTAGCAGCCGCGTCCTGGGAGGCACCGTGGGCCGAGGTCCCCCAGCGCCGCTCGGCCGTCCCGGACCCTTCGTCATCCTCGCTGCTGCACACAGTGCGACGGTCACCCTCTCAGTGGGGCTGCGACAAGGACCCTACGGAGGTCTGCGTGCCCGTCCGGGGGGCTCGGGCGCCCCCCGCACCTGCTCTCCGCCGCCGCCGCGCTCTGAGCCGGGCACAGCCTTGGCTCCAGGGAGGGCCCCCGCCGCCAGCCCGAGCATCTGTGCCCACCAGGGCGCTGCCGCCGGGTCAGGACCACCCACGGCACGTGCGTGAGCGTCATGGGGCGAGACCCGAGCCCTGGACGACCGCGGACACCGCGTGTGCCCCCGCCACCCGGTCTGTCGCGGCTCCACCCTGAGCGCTCTGGCCGCTGTGTCCGGGGATCCCCGTGTCCAGGAGCCCCTTGTGCTGCCCTGCAGCCTCGTCGCGGCCTGCATGTCGCCTCCGGGACCAGTTGACAAACCCAGCGACCCCGAGTGCTCTGCGTGGCGAGTCGTCTGCGCCGACGGCCCCACCAACAGGGCCTCTCACGTCCTGAGGCTCACCAGGTCCACGCCAGGTGCCCTCCTGGTGACAGACCCACGAGCGAGTCATCAGGGAACCCGACGCTGCTGGCTGTGCCG
The DNA here is from genome assembly GCF_003254725.2 of Canis lupus dingo. NCBI lineage: Eukaryota > Metazoa > Chordata > Mammalia > Carnivora > Canidae > Canis > Canis lupus. The sequence goes on from NC_064254.1 coordinate 72,442,001, forward strand.
TATTTAATTCAGGGACGGGATGGATATTCAAGTGAGGAGCCACTTCCGTGTCAGATGCCCTCAAGTCACTGTTACGATTGGAAGTTTAGATTTTTTTTCTTCATTTAAAGCTTTTTAGGGCCCAGCAGACCCGCCCTGTGTGGCCCTGGGCTTGGAGACGCCCGAGGCCCAGCCCGCCCCGCGGTTCCCGGCTAGAGGCTCGCTCCCACTCGGTGGTTCCTCTCGTCGCTCGCTCTGCCCAAGCTCCTCAATCTCCTGATTTTCCAGCAAATGAGATATTATGAAAGTCTTGTTTATCTTACAGCCAAATATCTCAACTCAAACATTCCATTCCAGCAGCATGACCCGGAGTTTGGCACGTTCGTGGCTGCATGGAGCAGCTGGCCCTCCCTCGACAGCCACCGAGAAGTGCTTCCTGCCCCTCCGTCAAGGTCCCGGGGGCAGGGTGACGGATGAGCCGGGTGGCCCCGTGCGACCTGGAGGGCAGCGCCCCCCCCAGAGGGCTCCCCCCAGGGCGCGGGCCTGTCAGCCCCACCGCGGCCGCTCCTGGGACCATCGAGGGCCCGTCCTGCCCATGCGTCCCCTGCGTCCCAGCCTGGGGCGGGGAGGGCGGCCGTCCTGGCGGCGGGGGGGTGGGGGCTGAGGCCTTCATGCCCATGTGGCAGGGGTGAAGCCCCGGGAGGGGAGGCTCTCAGGCTTGGTCTCAGGTGCGAGGCGGCGACACCTGTGGCATCTCCAGCTGCAGCCTGGGGGTCGTGGGGGCTGCAGGACGGTGGCCTTGGCCTAGCGCGTGGGGGGCCCCTCGGCAGGGGGCGCAGGACGGGTGTGAGGGGAGGGCAGCCGGGGCTTCAGCTGCGCCCTGAGCAGGGAGGGTGGGGGAGGGGGCTGCCGGGTGGCCTGGCTGAGGTGGGGGCGGGACACGGAGCCCAGCAGGCGCAGCTCGGGACCGGACGGCTGCAGGCGGCGGTGACGACACGGGGCCCAGGGCCAGGCCCGGGGGTCATGGGGAGAGAACCCCGAGCTCCGAGGGCCGGAACCAGGAGAGTGAGTCCCACGGAAGCCGAAGGGGAGAGGCCTTCCCGGGAGCGGGGGCGGCAGGCCTCGTCCCTGGAGCCAGGAAGCCACCACATCCGGCTGTGAAGGGCAGCGGCTCTCGGCCTCCGCACGCACGTGACAAGGGGTGCAGGCCGCGTCCCAGGGGCAGGCCGGGCGTCGGGGTGCTGCCCCGCAGGACTCCCCACACGCTCGCCCGGCGCCGGGCCCCGCGTGTTGGGACTCAGGGCTGGGGCTCCCGTGTGTGCCCGGGCCTCGTCTACACCGCAGGCTGCATCCCCGGGGACGCGTGAGCCAGGTCTGTGGTGCTTTCTCCAGGGCCTGGGGCGGCCACGGCCTGGAATCACCCGGGATCTGGCTCGGGTCTGAGGGCGCCCGGGGAGGCCCAGGAGCACCCACGCAGCACGGGGCAGCTCAGGTGCACGTCTGCCCACACGGAACAGCCCCCCGGCCCCGGCAGGTGGGTCCTTGGGAACCGTCCGGGTGGGATGACAAAGGGTGCACGCGGCAGGTCGTGACCTTCACCGAGCGAGGTGCGGCTCAGGTAGTGACCCTTCTGCCCAAGAGCGGGGCCGGAGGGTGGCCGTGGGCGCTGGAGGGTCAGGGACGACTGAGCAGCCGGGGGCACAGCTGCGGGTGCAGGTGCACTTGTGGCCGGGAGGAGGCGCAGCTCAGCGGGGGGACAGGCCGCGTGCCAGGGCCCCACGGGAGCTCCACAGCGCGTCTGAGGCTCCGAGTGCAGGCGCGGGGCTGTGGCTGCTGCAGGGGGTCGGCGTCCTGCCTGCGTGCTCACGGGCTCCCGGGGACCCAGGAAGCTTTCTCCAGGGCTCCCCGGGCCAGGCGGTCACCGGCTCAGGGAAGCTCGAGGAGCCCGTGGGGAGGCCGCGGGGGACCCCGAGGGAGGGCTTGGGGCGCACGTCCGCCTGCTTGCTGCGCGCACGACGGCCGATGCGAGCACCGTGAGGGCAGGAGGTCCCGTCCCACCATCTCACAGGTGACCCCAGCCCGAGGAGCAGGTCCCCACTGGCCACACACAGTGTCCACTTCGGGCTCTTGCAAAAGTCACTGTTACAAATACGTGATTCGCGGGCTGCGTCCGGGAAGCGTAGCCCTGTACGTATTCATCGCAGCCGCCCTGATGCGAGATGAGAGAAAATCGGCGTTCGACGTACCCCCAGGACCGTTTCCTCACAGAGAATGATACGGTTGAGGGGACGGAGGAAAAGGACGAAAAGCAGAAAAGGGAAAACGCCTCTCGCTCTCGCAAGGCGGCCACGCCCGGACGCAGAGCAGGAGCGAGGAGCCTGCGGACCGTCCCCACCAGCTCGGCCCCCAGGCGGCGGCCCTCGGCGCCGTTCCAGGCTGCCCCTGCGTCCCCCCGTGGGGTCTCGGGTGCACGGCCCCCCAACGGGCAGAGCGTGGTCCCTAACACACAGGAGTGCGCGTGCAAGCGGGCGGACGGTGTTCTCGCCGCGCGGCGTAAGGGCCGCAGCACACGGCACGAGCCCGGCGCTGCTCCAAGTGCTTTCTCGGGGGGCGGGGGAGGGGGCACGCATCCTCGGGAGGGGCTGTGGCTGGGTGACCTGCCCGGGGCCCGCAGGGAGGACCGTGGGCAGCGGGTCCCGGAGGCCGGGGGGGCTCTCGGCTCCCACACCCACCCCGAGACGCCCCCACGGGTTTCCCCCCCAGGAGACGAGCCCACGATGCTCGTCATCTCCGGGCACAGCCACAGGGAGGAAGCCACATCCCAGGAGCCCCACGCGGCCAGGGCGCATTCCTGGGCTGCTCTGCTCAGGAGGCAGCGCCCGAGCGAGGACAAGCGGCAGGCCAGGCCTCAGGGCCACGTGGCCACAGGGATCTGGACACCGAGGCGACCCCGCACCCGCGGGGCTGTTTCCTTCTCTGCACGGGAGAGATCGCTGCCGGAGTCGCGGCCACGGGGGGCCTGGAGGGGGCGGCCACGCAGGGATTAATTAGCCCAGGACGCGCTTGGGAAATAACACCCAGGAGGCCCGCTGCAAGCGACCTAGTTCTCCTAAGGCCAATGCCACGTCCTCCCCGCGCGAGGAAAGCTCCTCTACCCACAGGCAGGCGCCTGCCCCGGGCCGTCACCCGTCTGGGCCCCGATGCGCGGGGTGGCCACTCGGCGTCTCAGCAGCAGCTGCTTCCGGGGCCGGGGCGCGTGCCCCCCGCCTGCCTCGGCGCCCTGAGGGTCCCTTGTGTTTGTCTCCACTTTGCATCCACTGCGGCCCACTCGGAGCCCGCCGGACGGAGCGTCTGGAATCACCAAGGGGAGCCCGGGCGCAGGCACCCGCTTGTCCAGGAATAAGTGACGCGTGTGGGGTGTTCTTGGAACCCGGGGAGCAGAAAGTCCCTGGTGGGTTCCCAGAACCTTCCTGCCCTCCCGGCCCACTTGAGGAGGGAAGTTCCGGATTCTGCGGTGAAGATGAGTCATGTGCTGTGCTGAGGGCCCGGCCGGGCGTCGCCGCGGAGAGCAGTGAGCGCTCGCACATCTGGAAGGCCTTAGGACGCCGGCCAGCTTGGCCCGGCTCCGCGTTTGGACGCAGAAACACTCCGATGAGCTCGGGATCCAGCCGACACTCCGCGTGCGTCCCTGGGCGGCGGGACTTACCCGCTGCCCGGGCTTCGCGGGGTGAAAGTGCCCCTTGCTCAGCGAGCGTTTCCCACACTTGCCGGATTACGGGGTTTGTCTGGTTAAAATAGCGGCGCCGAGGGCCTGCCGGGGGTTCTGGCCTGGCGGGGGCGCGGCCCCGGGGACAGAGGTGGTCGTGCGACGAACGTGTCCGCAAACCCTCGCTCTGAGGTCAGGATGTCCGGGGGTCAGGGCGACAGCAGGACCGCTGGGCCGGCACCGCCTCCCAGCCCGCCCGCCGCACGGCCGCACACGCGGGCCTCCAGGAACCCGGCTCTCGCCGCCAGCCCAGGCCCCCCTTGTCCCCGGGGTCAGTTACTAGTCCCCCGGGCAGGGGCGTCGGGCGCCCACGGGCTGCGGCCTTTGCGGGCACCCACCTGCCGGGGCCTCGGGAGTTCCACGTGGCCGGGGCTGGAGGTTCGACCGCCGCTTCCCCGAGACGGCCTGGCACATGCAAAAGCCCAACGTCTGTGCGTCTGGGCACTGGGCGAGTCGGGCCGTCTGCTTGCCCTGCGGCCGGTCCTGGTCGGCCTGTGGGCAGCGCTCCCCGCACGGGCACCTCTGAGGCAGCCCGCCGCGCCCACGCGGGCCCACGTGTGCACCAGCGGCCACCAGGTCCGTTGCTGCGGAGCTCCCGGCTGCTGAGGGCCGCGGGCGGAGAGGACACGGGTGCAGCCGGGGACCAGGACGGGGCCCAGGTTCGGGGGGTGGAGGGTCTGCAGTGTGACCACGCGTGTGAGCGCGCAGGGCAGTGGCGGAGAGCCCGGATGACGGGGTGTCTTACAAAGCAGACCTTGCAACCCAAAGTCTAAAATGCACACGTGTGAATCCAAATGGACACTCGAGACGCACCCCCGCGAGAAGCAGAGCGCGTGGGTCGTGGCTGCCGGGGTGATGCGGCCCCCACCTTGCCGCCTCCTGCAGACGAGTACATGGACGCTGTGTCTCGCTCCTTCGCTTCAGCCCCGGAAGCAGGACGGGCGAGGGCAGATGGTGGGGTCTCCGGACACATGTGGGGCTCCTGGCCGTGCCCGAGGTACCCCCCCAGGCCATCCCGGCCTTCAGATTTGGCTGGTCGGTGAGCGGAGCCGCTGAGGAGGGCAGGAGGGCCGGGGCTCTCCAGCATCACCCCCTCCCCACACCCACCCTGCGAGCCATGGGCTGCGCCTGCCCTCCCCCAGCCCTCCAGCCCCACGCCCGCTGGCTCCAAGGCCCACCCGTCCACGCCCTGTACTTGTGCTCCTGCAGGGGTGAGGCCGTGAGAGCCCCGGGTGCCAAACAGACGCCGTGACTGGCTCCTCCAGCATCAGCAGGATGAGGACCGGGCAGCGATCACACGAGTCAAACAGCCCTGGAAAGTCCTCAGAGCGCCCACAGGCCAGAGTACCGTGCGGGGGGCACCAGCGCTGGGGTCCTGTCGTCAGAGACGGGGTCACACTTCCTTCTGTTTAAACGTCGAGCCCAGGGGCAGGCGGGCAGCACAGCGGGCGCTGCGGCGACGCGAGGACTGCGGACCCCAGCCCAGCCCCACCGCTCTGCACCTGCGCACGGCCTCGCGGTCAGCCAGCACACCTGCGGCTGCACACCCCGCCCACTGCCCACGGCGGACGGAAAGTGCACGCTGCGCGGGTCAGGGTTTCCCAGCCTCCGTGTCCGGGATGTCTTGGGGGGGGGTGTGCACTCTCCAGCCTCCAGGCTGACTCTGCCTGGAGCCCCCCACCCCTGACCCAGCAGCCCCGTGGCCTCCATTCCGCTCGCCCGCCACAGGGTGCCAGAGCCAGGCCTCCAACTCACGGTTTCTAATCCAGAACATGACTAACGATCATTCCTCTGCGTCTGCTGGCTCCGCTCTAGCGGGGGAGCTGGCCTGGACCCAGCAGCTTCTGTGCCCGAAGAACCTGAAACAGAAGCAGATGTTTTCTCCTCCCCCGCGCCCCCACCCGCTGCCTTTGGGTCTTTATTTTTCTCCCAACGTCTCCTTGTCTCCTCCTCTGTTTCCTCTGTGCCCGGAGCAGGCCCTCAGCGGGTCCCTTCCTGTCTCGTCCTCAGAGAAATCCCTCAAAAGTACCGAAATAACCTTCGCCTTCTGACCCTCCACCACTGGGTCGGAGGGTGACCGCGGGTCATTGCCAGACGACGTCTGTGAATCCCGGACGTTTCCCTGAACCCTGTGAGTCCCACTGTCTCCAGGACTTTCCCAGAGAAGAGCCGGGTTATATGGAAACCCAGTGTCCTGGCCATTCGAGTGATTGATTGATTGATTGATTGATTAGATCATGCATTCGCCAACCCAGCATCCCCGCTCCGCGGAGCTCTGTCCACTACCCCCAAAGAGCCTACGCTCTTCGTGGCGCTGAAGCTTGGGATGGGTCACGGGCGCTGGTGGCAAGGCCACATCCCGCACGGCCCCCGGAGCTGTGCCCACAGCGTCCCTGAGGCTCCAGGAGGCCACGTGGAAGTGCAGCTTTCTCCCTCGGGCCTCAGGACCCGGCCGCACAGAGCGCACGGTCTTCCCTGTAACGCCAGGAACAGATCGCCCCTTCGTCCCACGGCTCCTGACCAGTCCCGGCGCCTGGACGCGCCCTGACCGTGTGTGGAGGGGGCGGTCTGGCTCATCCGCTCACGCCGCCGGCGCCGGTGCCCAACATCCGCCAACCCCGGGGCCTGCGAGCCGACCTCCAGACGTGCCCTGGGGACACAAACACAGAGTGGGGCCTCCCGCCCCCCACGCAGGAGCAAAGCGCCTCGGGAACACCGCACCCGAGTCCCCTCCCGCTCCCACAGCTGGAGCCTGGCCCACACGCGTGTCCTCCCCTGGGCACCCCTGCGGCAGCTCCGAGCTGGGTTTGGGAGAAGCCGTCCCCACCCCCACGCGCAGCCACCCGGGGCGCCCACGAGGGGAGGGCAGCCTCCTGCCGGGTGGTCTCACGGGCTCCGGTCCGCGTGGGAGCGCGTTCCGGGCTTGTCTATCACCGTGAGCACGTTGCCGTGGGCTGTTACTCAGTGGATCTCCCCGCCCTGAGCGCCCCGCCCGGCCCGGCTGGAGGAACAGACGCCCGGGGCGCCGGCGTAATCCTGCTGTGGGACAATAATCGGGGAAGACTGCAGCCATAGGAGCAGAGGCGGCGGCGCTCACGGGCGACGTGAGGCCTCTGGGGCGCGTCCCTGAGTCCAGGCCAACCAGGCGCAGCGACAGGAGTGTCCTGGGTCTTCCTGAGGGACTAGGGGGCCTCACGGTGCCCCACACATCTTCTCGGGGAGACATCGGTCCCCGACGGCCTTCACCTGTCTCCCCTTCGGCCCCCACCGCCTCCCGAACCTTCCAGGTCCACACCCGTATCTGCGTGTGCCAGACGGCCGACTCCACCCATGTCCCCAGAGGGAGACCTGGAGCCCGGACCTGCGACCTCTGGAGACCTGCACACTCAGGGGAGACCCGAGAGCCCCCGAAAGCCAACACGGATCGCGTGGCTCTCCCGGGTAACAACCATCCTGGTCCCTGCCCACTTCCAGGGCACAGCTCGGGGGTCAGGGGTCCTCGCGACCCGCCCCACCCCACGGCCTCCGTGCCTGTCCCTCAGCCCCAGCTGGGGGTGCTGAGTGACTCCCCCTGAGTGACTCCCCTCACCTGCCCTGGCCCTGCCCCGTGTCCCCTCTGTCCCCCTACCTGCCTGCCTGCCCGACCTCTCACCTGTGGGCCGTCTGCTGCTCCAAATTCCCGGTCCCCAGGATGGCAGGTGCGCGTGGGGACCTCCTGTGGGTGGACACTCGGGGGGCTGCCCCACGTGGGACGTCCTCACCGCGGGGAACACACACCCGCACCTTTGCGTTTCTGTCTGTGCAGCTGAGGGAAGAGGTGGGGGTGCAGACCCCAGAGCCTCCCCGACCGGCCTGTCTCACGACGCACCCCCGTCCCTCCATGCGGCACCCCAGTGCCCGGCCCAGCGCCCGGCGAGAGGGGACGGCCTCCTGCGCGGCACGCTCCCTCTGCCCTGCTGCATCCCCACCATTTCCGTGTGCAGCAGAGTCACAGCCCGCCTTGGACGGGGCCGCCCCGTGGAGCCGCTGCCGACCCCGACGGACCCTCTGCGCGCCCCATGGAGCGGCTGCCGACCCGGCGTGACTGCAGGAAGACTCCGGTGGGACGGCTGCGCTCTTTCCAGACATGTGAAGCACCGTCTCCCCCAGGCCACACTTCTCTGGGTGATGGGCCTTGATCTAGTGGCGGAGACGTGGCCCATGTTCCGTCCGCTCTGGGGGAGGGAGACTGTGGAGACCCCGGGGTCTCCTGCGCGGCCGGGCGGCGCCCCCCCCGTGCGCTCTCAGAGCCGACTTTCTCAGGTGCAGTTGGCTGCCCTGTGGGCCCGGGTCGTCCCTGCAGCCTCCGCCTGTGGCCACTGCTGTCCGTCCCCCACATGCCTCCCGAGCCCAGCGTCTCCCGGGCCGGGGGCTCTGTCCTGGCTTTTGCCCAGGGCAGGTGGTGCGACCCCCGGGGATCCTCAGCAACACACGCCGGAATTAGAAAGTGCGTGTGCCCTCCGACCCCTGGCCTGCAGCACCCTCGGAAGTGTTCCAAGGCGGCGAGCAAGGGCCCTGCTGGTAGGAAACTAGCTGGAAAGTGCTCAGATGCAGGCAGAGGAGCCGGGACGAGCCTCCGAGCCGTCGGGAGACGGGGGCAGAGGGGACCGCGCGGCACCTGGAGGCGGGCGAAGCCCCTCTCGCCCTGGACGACGGCTCCGTGGGGGCCACGCGCTCTCCATACCGCCCTGAACGGTCCTTGGTCTCGTCACACCAGCGTATTTACTTCTACAACGTAACAACTAAGGGTGGATTGTTCTAAAATAAGATAGGGTTTTAAACACCAAAATGAGCTTAAATGTGCCCCTCCTGCTCTTGGACGGATCCCGGGGCACTTGCAGCCACACGGGGCTCCGAGCAGGACGGGGCGGCCCCTCCTCAGCCCACCCCAGGGACACGCCCGGCCCGCGGCCCCCCAGGGCGTCCAGCTACGTCCTCTGTGTCCCGCGCCTGCTTCTCCTCCCCAGGGACCTCATGCATCCCCGTCACGCGGCAGGGATGCGGCTGTGAGGACGGGGGAGCCAAGAACCGGGCCGCCGCTCCGCGTGGTCGACATGGCGTGGGAGCGTCCACCGCGGGCACGTCGGACCTCAGCCAAACCCCCACCCACGGGCGCGTCAGTGGACGTCACACACGCAGTGCCCCCCGCCTCCGAGCCAGGCCGACACCCCTGCCTGGGCGTGTGGCTCGCAGCCCCGGGCACCGCGCTGTGCATGGGACGCTGGTGGGTCGGCGCTGGGCTCCGGGACTTCTGAGGGTGACGTGCTTGCCTGTGGGAGGTGACGGGCCCTCCTGCGGCGCGGGGACCACCCGGGAGGGCCCGGCGGGCACGGCCACAGCCACGTCCCGGGACAAAGGCCTGGAGGACACCCTGGGCCTGGCGGGGAGGCCGGGGGAGCCGCGCGGCCCGGCCCTCCCCGACGTGTGGCCCGCCCTGTCCCCGCAGCGGGGAGCTGCTCCCTCCCAGGCCTCCCACCGCTGGGCGCTTTCGAGCCGCTGCCTCCACCCCCGTAAATCTGCCAAGTGATGACAGCGGGCTGAGGGCTGGGGCCGCGGCCTGAGGCCTGAGCGATCCTCCTTCTGCCCGAGCCCTCCCCGGACGCCCCCCCACCCCGCGACGCTCCCCCACCTGCGGCTCGGCCCCTGGCCCCGGGACGCTCGGAGCCGCCGGAGGGCCGGGGAAGGGCCTGCTGGCCGGGCCGGGAGCCCACATGGTGTTTTATCGTCTGTCCTCAGCCTCCAGGTGGGCCTGTGATCCCGGCTACGGGCCTGCAGCTGAGCAAACAGTGGCGGGGCCCTGGGGGCTCTGGGGCCGCAGAGCTCAGCCCACACGGACACCAAAGCCCCGCGGCACGGCCCTGTGGGGAGTCTCACGCGGCCACGGCGAGCGGTGCGGCCCTCGGGCCGGCGGGGAACAGCGGGCAAGGCCGTGAGGTCCTCCCCCGCGAGGGTCCCGGCCTCAGCCTCCTGGACCCAAGCTCCGCGGCCCCAGCTTGGCCGTCCCCGAATACCGCGTCCCCAAGACGCCATCCTGTCTCCCGCGGGCCCAGCAGACGCGTGGATCGGCGCCGCGTCCGAGGGTCGGGCTCGGGGCCACACCCTCCTCCGTGGAAGCCGAGCCCGGGCTGTGTGCGCCGTGAAGGCCGTGGGCAGAGGGACCCAGGGCTCCAGCTGCAGGAGGGGCCGGGGCGGGGGCCGCGCAGGGGGAAGGTGAGCGGGGAAGCCGGAGGCGAGGCTGTGCTGCTGGCTTGGCCACTCTGGCTCCCGAGAGCTGACGTCTCCCTGGGGCCACGCAGTCGGCGCGCTGGGACGCCCCCTGCCTCCTGTTCCTGGCGGGCGGGACCCCGTCCTGTGCAAAACCTGTCCTGGTGTTTGTGAAGCAGGAGGCCGCCTGGCAGCATCCTTTGGGGTCGGGGTGGATCACGGGCCTGACGAGCACCTGCACGGCCCTGCCCCTCCTGCACACAGCTCACTTGGCGCGGGGCAGGGGGGTGGGCTGCCGTGATTCTTTATGGGGCACCCGTAAAGCAGGTGGCTGGGGGCACGGCCAGCTCCTGGAACACAGCAGCCCTCCCCCCTGACGGCTCTGCTCCGGGGCCCTCTGGGGGTCCCCACCCCTGTCCGTCCCCGTGCCCTATGAGGGTCTGCAGGAGGGAGCAGGACCCAGGCCCCTGGGGGTCCCCACCTCCGAGCCCGTGCCGACGAGGGTCTGCAGGAGGGCCTGGATCTCAGGCCCAGGCCTGGCGGGGGAGGGGGTCCCACAGGCCGAGCCCATGCAAACCCCTGGAACAGACACGGCTCCATGGGAAAGAGGGAACGTGAGTGTGAAGACCTGAGCGCACGGGAGTCCCTCACCCGACGACAATCTCATCCGGTGGCCATGAGCCGCCCCGCGTGGGGGTGCCCGGTCCCGCCCCACCGCCGCAGACACTGGCTCCAGCTCCCCAGCTCCGCTTCAACACAGCGGGGATCAGGGGCGCAGGTGCAGAGGCTCAGGCCCCAAAGTCCCAACTGGGCCTCACGACCCGGCTGCGAGGGCCCCGGGGGCTGCTGGCTGCATCCGCTGGGGCAGGGGAGCTCACGGCAGGGGTTCGCGTGCCACCACGTGGGCTTGTCCGCCTGTGAGCGTGTGCGGGTGTGAGCGTGCACAGGAGTGTGTTTACGGTGAGCTGTTTGCTGGTCAGCCTTGCCCTTGGGGTCCAGGACTTGAGCGCAGGAACGTTGGGACCCGCCCAGATGGAACCTTCTGGAGCCCGGGCACCCAGGGCCACCATGCAAAGTTGCCGCCCCTCCCGCAAGAGTCGGGTCTTTCCTGGACATCACGGGAGCCGTCGGGCGTGGGCAGAGGGCAGGTGGGGCAAGCGCACATGTGCCGGGCACCTGACCCCGCGGAGGGCGAGGCTGGTCCAGGCCAGCAGCCCCGGGCCCCCCACACCCAGGATGAGCTGCAGTCTCTGGGGGGACCCGCGGGGCTTCTGAGGGACCCGCCCTGCGCCCCGGGCAGCCTGCCCCTGCCGGCCACGCCGCTGCGCCACTGGAGCTCTTCTGTGGGCGTCGGGCGATGCCACCTCTAGGGACCGGAAGCCCCTCCTGCGGCAGCTGCTGACCTGCCTGCTGGCCCCCTCCCCTCTTCCCTTCCCTCCCCCTCCCCCCGACCTGTGCACCCGTGTTCCCAAGCTGTTAACCCCTCGAGGCCGCCGGGGACTGGCCTGAGCAGCCCGGCTGGGGACCCGCCTGGGGAGGGACAGTGCGGCGGGGGCAGCTCTGCTGGGGGCACCCGCACTCGGTGGGGGGAGGACCGCTGCGTGCTGAGCACCTGCCCTGCCGCCTCTCAGGGTGTCAGCCGCGCTCTCCTGATGTGAAGCATCCCGCCCCACAAACAGGTGAGTGCGGTGGGCACCCTCTGTCCCGGCCCCACTCTGCCCACAGATTCCGGGGCGGGAAGCGTTTGCAGCGTCAGTGACACCCGCGGACCGAGGAGCAGGATGACGCCCCTGAGCCCACCGAGCCCTGGCGTCCCGGGGGCCTGAGGTCCTCTCGGCTCCAGACCTCCAGACGGTCCTGTGGGGTGAGGCCCAGGGTCCTGCCTTCCCAGCACAGGGCAGGGTGGGGGGGCAAGGTCGCGACCTTGGCGCTCAGCTCGTCACACACAGCCCCACGGAGACCAGAGTCCCCAGTGCGGGGCGGGGCCCGGCCACCACCTCCGACCCAGCAGGCCCGCAGCAGGCCCACCCCGGCCCCCCGATGTCCGCCCCGGACGCTGGCACGTGAGCAGCTTCCCGAGGAGCAGCCACTTCTCGCCCCTGTTGGGACGACTTCCTGCCAGGGGTTGAAGGGCTGGGGGAGCCCCGGGAAGATCCACAGCTCACGGGACCCCCTGGTTTGGCCCTAAACCCTCAGGCGCGTTGGAGGGACAGGGCGGCAGGCTGGTCCACGGCCAGGGTGCAAGCCGCCTCCTCACGGGGGCCTCGGGAGCTGCCCAGGGGAGGGCGGCGCGGGGTCAGGCCAGGACCGGGACCCACGGGGCGAGGGGCGGCCCCGGGCCCTCGCAGGGCACCTTCATCCAAAAATCTTTCGGATTTGACTCACCTCGATTCTTACCTTCGGGGTGTCTTTGTTCCGTCCACGGCAGGTCCAACTTTCTCTTCTCCGAGCCCACAGGCTGGCGCGAACCTCACACTAGTCCCCCCTTCGTGGCATCTCCGTTCATAGGACACATCGCGAGCCTGAGACGCGCCCCCGAGGCTGCTCCGTCCCCACAAACACGGGACCCACCGTCACACGTGGGGGCGCCCGCGGCGGGTCCTGGCCTCACCGGGCGGCCACGCTCAGGGCCCCAGCTGGCTCCCGTCCTCGGGGACGCCCTGCCCCGTCCCACAGCGGCCGAGCCCCGCACCCTGGCCCCGGGGTGAGGCGCCCAGCGGCTGGGAGGACCCCGCGGCCCGAGGGCCGCTCCTAACATGCTTTTCATTTGGTTTCAAGAGGCCTGTCGGGAACATTGTTCGCCAGAGACCCACCGGTGATCGAAAACACATTTACCGGACTGGCTCTGTGCAACCAGAGAAATGTCTTGTGCTGAGAAAAACCTCAAGAAATGTGTTTCTTATAATCAATTAGTATTAACTGAGCGGAATAATGACGACGGTACTAGGTCAAGATGCAACACATGCGGCGGGATCTTGCGCGTCTCCGGAGCGACGGTGGGAACCAGCGAGTCACCGCCCAGGGCTGGCGGGCTCTGTGCGGGGGAGGGAGGGCGGGGGGGCCCGGGGGGGCTCCGCGGAGGACGCGCCAAGGGGCAGCCCCGAGCCGGGGAGGACGCCCTGCCACGCCCCTGCCACCCCTCCGTCCCACGTGCTGGCCCCGCACAGGCACCCGCGAGGACGAGGACGAGGCCGCGGACGTGCAAGGGGCTGCGTGTCTCCTGCCACACGCCCGTCGGGGCAGGTGCTGGGTGTGCATCGGGGTCGGTAACCGGGTCAGGCTGCGCGACCCGCTGAGAGGAACGGGCCCTCCCGCCTGCGGGACCGGGCGTGTCCTGTGTCCCCGAGGCCAGCAAGCGGGCGCCACGGCACTCCGAGGACGCGGCCTGAACTACACACCTGCCTTGGGCTAAACACGCGTCCTCCAGGGACCGAGAGCCGCCCCGCCGCGTGACAGTGACGCACCCCACGGATGCCGCAGCGTCCCTCCCCCGCGTGACCGGGGGCCAGCCGGTCACCTCCCCTCCACCCCACACCGTCCCTCCCGCCCTCCTGCAGCAGGACCCCGGGCCTCAGCCTGGACTGGAACCTGAGCACCAGCCCCCCGGGGCCTCGCCGGCCCCCCAGGCCCCCAACCCCGCGCTGAGCGGCTGGGCGCTGCCCCCAAAGCGGGCGGCACACGCCCCATCAGTCTCATGAGGAGAATGGGACCCCGCAAAGTCATGCTGCAGCCCATTACGTTTGACACAAGGACCTGGTCTTGTTGCACGTGGTGGAGACGTGTGTGCAGCATGTGCCAACGCGGCCGCCCTGGACCCCAGATGGAGGGCGGTCCCCACCAGCTCAGTTCACAGAGGATGACGGGTGACCCAGAAGGGCTCCCTGTGCGTGCGATGCCCTCCATGCCTGAGACCGATGACGAGCTGGGGGCGTCGGGGCCATGTCAGGGCCACGGTCTGCAGGCGGCGTCACCATCCACCTGCCCGGGGACACGTGGCTGCCCTGTCTGCACACACAGGTGTCCTGTCTCCACACGCAACTCCCCTGCCTGCACACGTGGCTGCCCTGTCTGCACACGCGGGTGTCCTGTCTGCACATATGACTCCCCTGCCTGCACACACGGGGACCATGCTTGCACACAGCTGCCCTGTCTGCACACGCATCTGGGCGAGTCCACAGGCTGTGCTCAGGCACAAAGCCAGGGAGACAAGTGGGTGTGGGGGAGATCCCCACGGGGCCCCTCGGCACCACGGGAGTGAAGTCTCCATGGCCTGATTCTCCCTAAGTCTCCCCTCATTCCCCAGGAACAGGACCAAGGTGGGTGGGGGTGCTGAGGGCGGGGTCCCAGGGGAAGGCGTCGTGTGGCTGCAGATAAGGCGTCGGGCTTTGCAGACCTGCCTAGAGCCCACCCGGGCTCACCTGCCCAGTGTTCCAGGCGGCACCCGGGGCCCATGGGCCTCATCTGACCCGGTCACCTCCCCCGGGACCTCACCTCCAAACAGCGGCACATGGACCCTGCAGGACGCAGTCAGGCTGCAGCCGTGGGGACAGAGGGGGCGGGGTGCCCCACGCGGGTGGGCGTCCGAGGTCCGGGCCTGGGCAGGCGGCTGGGGTCAGCACCAGGAGGTCCCGGGACAGGCCACTCGCTGACCCCTGAGGACGGGGCCTCCCACCTCCAGGGCGGGGGCAGGGAGGCCGGGGGGACGCGCGTGCTGGGCGGTGGCCGTGGGACCCCCCACTGTGTTCCTGGTCCCGGGCGGCTTTCGGGGCCAGCTGTCTGACGCCCCGGCCCCTGGGACGGCCTCCCGGCTGTGTCTGTTCCTGCGGCGGCAGACGCGGGGGGCTCGGAGCGGGGGGCGGCCCGGGACAGGCGGGGGGGCGAGGGGCAGTCCCGACGCCGCGCCCAGGTCGCCCTGCGGTTTAGACGCTGCCACGCTAGGAAGCCCGGCAGACAAGCTTCTCAAAAGAAAAAGACAAGATGTTCCTCCGACCTCAGAAGTGGTTTTTGGTTGTTTAATTTTTCCTGGCCAGGGTTCAGGGGTGAAAGGTCGGGGTCTCCTCCTCCACTTCAATCCGCCGGTCTTGGTTCTCATGACGCCGTTGAGAAAACGCTTTGGGACGATTTTAGAACTTGATGAAGCCTCCTGGGTTTTGAATTCTGGACTCATCAGGACTATTTTGGAGTTTGATTTGGTTTATTCTCAAGAGAAAACAAAGCCCAGTTTCCTGTTTTGAAATAAATTCTTTCATAAACTTTGCGGAGACAGCTCACGCTCTCCCGGCGCGGCAGGGAGGGGCCCGAGGAAGCCCGGGGCGTCTGCAGACCACGCCCGTGACGCCCCGTCCCCACGCTTGCGCCAGAGCAGATGGGCAGGGGCAGTGGGGGTGCCAGGGGAGCCGCGCTCCCACAGCCCCCGGGCCCCCCGCGGCTCAGCGCCTCGGTCTCTGGCTGCTGTGGGGCCCCGCGCTCAGGCGTCCGGCAGCCTGCAAGGTCTGGGCCATGCCCATTTTAGAGACGAGGAGATCGAGTCCCAGGGGCTCTCTGAGGGCGGCTCCTTGTGAAACAGGTGTAGTGGCTGCTTCTGCACACCTTCCACGAATATCAGTGGACAAGAGGCTGACGTGTGCAGTGTCCCCCCTGGGGTCGCCGGAAGGGGAGAGCAAGCCGCAGGCTGTGGGGGCCGAGTCAGGGCTGGGGCCTGCGACCCGACGCCGGCAGGCAACGCCAGGGGCGCCCCGTGTGTCCACAGAAGGCCGCCCCCCCACCTCCCTCCGCCTCCCCTCATCCGTGGCCGGGCCCAGCAGCACACAGGTCGGCCTCACGTCCCGGAAGGAGCGTCCAGGACACCGTGGCCGCCGCTTCTGCTGCCTCCTCCGGTGTTGCCCGGCCGGCGCGCAGCCCGTCCCATGGGGGAAGGTCAACCTGCCGAGGCCCGAGCCCCAGAAGTAGCCTTGTGCAGCCAGCGCAGGAGCGAGGGGGCAGTGCTGCAGCGTCTCAGGCCC
This sequence comes from Canis lupus dingo, assembly GCF_003254725.2. Classification (NCBI taxonomy): domain Eukaryota; kingdom Metazoa; phylum Chordata; class Mammalia; order Carnivora; family Canidae; genus Canis; species Canis lupus. Next base: position 72,457,991 of record NC_064254.1, read on the forward strand.
AGGCTGCCTCCATGCCCCGCGGGGATGTGCCAGGAGACACACCCGGCATCTGTGGGGGGGGGGGGGGACGGGGGGAGGGGAGGGAGGGCCACTCAGAGGACAAATTCCATCAACCTCATGGGAGCCCGCCCCGCCGTGTGGACGCGCCCTCGGAGCAAACAAGGGTCCTGTTGTGAGCTCGCCGACCCAGCGCCCTGCAGCCTGAGCCCGGCGGCGGCCTCGGGCAGAGGACACGCACAGTGCGGCCTGGTCCTTAGAAGTCCGAGGCGGGCCTGCTGGCCACGGGCAGCGCCACCTCAAGTCGAGGCTTTCATGAAGTCGCCTGTGAGGGAGAGGTGGGGCGGCCTCGCTGCACAGATGGCTCTTTGTCCCTGCTGACACCTGCCATCTGCTTGTTTGTCTAAATGATGCTGGAGGGGCAGGGGGCTCCCAATCTGCTGCTGGGCCCCTCCCGCCTGCAGCGACCTCCTGACCCCTGGGCCGGGCAGGTCCACAGAGTTTGTTCTTCCTGCACAACGGCCGCTCCCTTCCCCAAGCCCTGCACTCCTCAGCACTAGAGCTCAGTGCCAGGGCCGTGGGGGGGAGGGAGAGGGGAAGGGGAGGAGGAAGTGAGGGAGGAGGGGGAGGGAGATGGGCAGGGGGAGGGAGGCAGGAGGGGGAGGAGGAGGGTGAGAAGAGGGGGGGAAGGAGAGGAGGAAGTGAGGGAGGGAGAGGAGGGGGGAAAAAGGAAGGGGGAGGCAGGGCCAGGAGCAGGAGAAGGAGCAGGAGGAGGAGCAGAGGCAGGAGGAGGAGGAGAAGCAGCAGCAGGAGGGGGAGGAGCAGGAGCAGCAGTAGGAGGAGGACTAGGAGCAGGAGGAGGAGCAGGAGGAGGAGGAACAGGAGAAGCAGGAGGAGCAGCAGCAGCAGGAGGAGGAGCAGCAGGAGGAGAAGAAGGAGCAGGCGGAGGAGGAGCAGCAGGAGGAGGAGCAGGAGCAGCAGGAGCAGCAGCAGGAGGAGGAGGAGCAGGAGCAGCAGGAGCAAAAGCAGGAGGAGCAGCAGTAGGAGGAGGAGCAGCAGCAGCAGGAGGAGCAGGAGGAGCAACAGCAGGAGGAGCAGCAGGAGGAGGAGGAGCAGGAGCAGCAGGAGCAAAAGCAGGAGGAGCAGCAGGAGGAGCAGCAGGAGCAGCAGCAGGAGAAGCAGCAGCAGGAGGAGCAGCAGCAGGAGCAGGAGGAGCAGGAGGAGCAGCAGCAGGAGGAGCAGCAGGAGCAGCAGGAGGAGCAGCAGCAGGAGAAGCAGCAGCAGGAGCAGGAGCAGGAGCAGCAGCAGCAGCAGGAGCAGGAGCAGCAGCAGGAGCAGCAGGAGGAGCAACAGGAGCAGCACCAGCAGGAGCCGCTGCCACAGCCCCACACGGGCTCCTGCCCTGAGAACCAGGCTGGACGCCCCGTTTCCTCGGAGCAGCCCCTCCACCTGCGCGGGGCCGTGTCCCCTGACGGGGGCTGTGGGACAGACGGCAGCGCAGCGGCGGGAGCCCCTCCAGGGACGGCCATGGCTCGCCCTGCGTCTCAGGCCGGGCGAGGCGGGAAGGTGTCTTGCTGGGTGGGAAGGCGACACGCCCAGCGCCCGGGGACCCCTCTTAAGCCCGAGGCAGGGCTGCGGCCAGAAAGCCCCTGCGGGGTGTCCCAGCGGTCCCCTGAGCACTCCCGCAGGGGCAGCACCGCCACCCTGGGCCAAGGAGGAGGCCGCGGCTCGGCGGGGGGGGGGGGGGGGGGGGGGGCATTTTCCAGACTTGCCCTCCCGTTCGTTCTGGGAGCCTGTTGCGGCCGTGGCGGGAAGCTCAGGACCGCGCTCGGCCGTGGGGCCCTAAGCCGGCAGGCCGCTAACCCGTCCAGCAGCAGCGTGAGCGCCAGAAACCGGGCAGCGACTTCGCGCCCGTGGCCGCCACCCACCGCTGACAGTGGCTCCCGAGCTGGGAGCCGCGATCCTGCAGCCCTGCCCACAGGGCCCTGGTGCCACGGCTCTGGCCCAGCCCCCCAGGAAGCATGAGGCTGTCACACGCAGCTCCTCGGGTTGCGGAGGAGCAAAGGCAAGTCCCCGGAGGCCAGAGAAGGAGAGTGTCGCCTGGCCGGCCCGCCCTCGCTCCCCCGGGTCGGCACAGACACCTGCGAGCCTGCGGCTGACGGCCGCCACCTGCTCTGATGCGGCCCCGAGACGCAAGACCCCGTGGGGGGCAGTGAGCTACGGCGAGCCCAGCCCTCCCCGTAACCAGCCGTGGGGCCACGCCCGGAGGCCTCCCGGGGACGCCTGACCGGCTCGCGTCCCCGTGGAATACGCGCTCTCTTCTCCCTCATTTGTCTGATGAAGCAGCACATGGGTGCGAGACGTGCCGGGGAGGCCTGGGGCTGCCGCAGCCGGACGCGGTCCCCATGGTGCCCGGGGGAGCTGGGCCTGGTGCCCCACACACGTCCCTCGGTGTGACTTTGGGCATCTCTATCAAAACCCTCTTCTTTTGGGCCCCAGACCTCTGGGTTGCTTTACCTGTATTTCCAGGCCACCTGCCGGCTTCGCAGTGTGCCTGCCGCGGGGGGACAAAGCCCAGAACATGGACACGTCAGGCCATTCGCAGCAGGACCAGTGTCCCTGCCCAGGGAGCGGGGGAGCAGGTGCGGCCACGCCTGCAGCCTGTGTCGGGGGCACAGGGGACACCATCGGGCACCAGGACAGCGACGTGTGCAAGTGCGGGAATCTCACCTGCACAGGGCTCAGACACGTGCACCGTCGTTACACAACCGGCGGCGTGTGCTCCGTGGATTTGTTGGGAACCGTGTGGGGCCCGCAGTGTCACACATTTGTTCACAGGTTTGTTCGTCCCGAGTTAGGATGTGTCCGTCCTGGTCGCTGGAGCATCACGGGGAGGCCGGCTGGGCGGCGGCCACTCGGGAAGGAGCGAGTGCTCACATGGCGCGTCCAGAGTCACCCCCAGCGTGCGTCCCGGGGGGTGAGCACGAGCCCAGAGCCTGGTCCCCGGTCATCCCCACACACGGAGACGCGGCTAACCAGGGTGTGACCTTTCCCGGACCTTCGGGGCTCCCTGGGGATTCTGAGCTCTGGCCACGGGGTCGTATCCGGAGAACATGACTTTACCCCCGAACACTTAGGTCCAGCCGCCCGCGTGCGCGCTCCCGGGAGCCCAGCCAGGCCTGGGGATGAACAGCCGCGGAGATCGTGGGGTCGTGGGCCGCACGGACGGTGGGTGGGGGCCGACAGGGGGTGGCCGGCCCCGCGGGTCCCCACTGGCTGGCTCCCGGGACGGGGCCTGGCGCTGCCCCGCGCCGGGCACCCCCGACCCCGCCAGTCCGTCCTCAAGCCCCAGACTCCTCGCCGCCGTCCTCCGCTCCCACCGTGTTTTCCACAGTTCCCGCTTCACACAATATTTATGGTCTTTGTTCCGCTTCGGCTCCGTGTCCCAACCACAGCATGACTTTCTCAAGAGCCAGGATCCTGTTTCGCGCACACATGCCTGGCCCAGCAAGGACATCAATAAATATGCGTCCAACAAAGGAGCCGGTGACTCGGTGGCCTGTCCTTGTCTTTGTGCGAAACCCTGTCTTTATCCAAGAATAAAAGACGTTTGGGTTGAAATGCTTCGTGAACTTCTCCACGGCTGGGCTCTCGCAAGATCGCGGCGCTGGGCTGTGGGCGACCCACTTTTCCTCCTCAGGCCCGGGACGGCAAGAGGCTATTGTGGAGACACGGCCGGGAATCAGTCTTTCCATTTGCGGAGAATAGAAAACAGGTTCAGTAAATCGTCCAAGACGTCGCTGGTGACCGGGACGTTAATCGCATTTGCATTTTCAATGAAGTGCTTCCAACTGTCCTCATACTAATTAGTTACATTTGCGGCAGGCCTGGGGGTGCGTGGCACCGAGGAAACCTCACAACGGACGGAGGTGACCTGCTCCCGTGGGAACGAGGGGCCGGACCACCCAAGGGAGCCGAGGCCACGGGGCTGGGTGCGGCAGGGAGGGGGACACCTGCGCGGCCCGCGACTTGGGGCAGGAGGGCCTGTCCCTCCCCCCCCACGGCTGGGCGCGTGTCCACCAGACGCGCCGTCACCTGTCCCCCGCTGCCCTGAGGCCGCTGCGCCAGCTCCCGTCGGGATGGGGCTGTTGCAGGAGGCGCCGGGAGGCCACGGGGCACAGACGCGCTCCCTCCCCGGGACGCTCAGGGTCCGGGCCGACGCCAAAGGTGGTGCGGGAGGGAGGGCGCCGGCGGCATCGAGTCCCACGTCCGTTGGACCAGGGGCACATCCGGGGGACACCACGGGTGGACGCGGAGCTGCGAAGGGCCTGACCAGGACCGGGACCAGGGTGTAGGGCTCCGCCGCAGAGGCCCAGACTGGGGGGACGGCCTGGGGGTTGGGGTCGGGGAGGCCAGGTGGTGGCAGCCGAGCAGAAACAGCAGCTCTAGGGAGGGCGTTGGTGCCACGCAGCATGGCTGCGCAGGGCCCGGGGTGGGGCTGGCGGCTGCGTGGACACGGCCAGGGCCCAGGGAGCGGGCATGCCTGGGACCGGGTGTGGGACGGCGACACGGGAGTCCACGCCCCGGCTGGGTGGCCGCCACACCCAGAGGCTGGAGAGCCGCCCCCAAGGAGGCCCCGTCTACACTGACTTCCCCGGAACTCGGCGGGGGCCTGCTTCTCCCCGCAGCCCCGGCAGAGCCCTACCTCACTGCGAGCAGCCACGACGCACCCTCGCCTGCCTGCCCGGGGTCACTAGCCGCTGGCTGGGGGTGCCATGCAGCCCGCGAGGAAGCCAGATGTGAGGCGGCCGGCCCCCGTCCTGGGTTCCGGGTCCTGGGTTCCGGGTCCTGGGTCCTGGGTCCTGATCCCAGGTCCTGGGTCCCGGGTCCTGGGTTCTAGGTCCCGGGTCCCAGCTGCCTCATGGGAGCTGCTGCACCCAGCAGGGACCGAGTCGTGGCTCCGACGCCCCGGCCTGCTCACCACAGCTGCACGGCCACGGCGCCAACACGAGCGGCTTTCACACACAGGCCAGGCCCGTTTGCTTTTCCATTTCTCACGTTTTTATTCAAAAGGCTTTCCAGACTTTGCTATAAAAAACTGCCATGAACAGTTACACGTGCTGCGGAGACAGAGCCGGGCATGGGGCCCCCCCACCCGCAGGGCTGGTAGGGGTGGACAGTGCTCAGCGGGGGCCGCGGGCGGGTCCACAGCTCACCGGGCCCGAGTGGCCGCGGCCACTGCCGGTGGTCCGTGCCCCGAGGCCCAGGGCCTGGCACTCGGCTGTCCCGGCCACATGCCGCCCGCCTGGAGCACGTGGGTGGTCTGCACCGATGAGCCTCTCAGAAGTCGCTGCGTGTGCCGCGAGACCAGCCAAATCGGGAACCGAGTCCAGGGCGGAGAGAGAATAACCAAAGTTTTGAATAAAAGCACGCCCGTGACGTGGAAGTACGTGGCGCCCGTGACGTGAGACCCTTCCCTGCCGCCGCGGAGCAGGCCCCGGGGAGGGGTGGGAGCGGCGGGCTGAGCGCGTCTGTCCCCGGCACCCACTGCGTGGGCCCCAGGACGTCAGGACAGGAGGCATCGAGGTCCCTGCAGGACAAACACCACGTGGTATCAGTGACCTGCTTAAAACACCGGGAGTTACTGCTGATTCTCCACCCGCGCGAGAAAGCGGAGGCAAGAGGCCTAGACGGGAAAGTTGATTTATGTAGACGTTTTTCAATATTAAAAATACCATTTTAACGTATATTAAATCTGTGACGTCTATCCTAAAGGGACTTGAAACTCTGTGTCTGCAACGCACCCAAGTATGTGGGTGGAACATTTTTGGTTAATTTCTGAGTCAGTTTAAAGACCCAAAGACAAACCCACGCCACTGCCGGGAGCCCTGCACACCCACAGCTTCCTCCGCATCCTGGAGCCCAGCTGCAATGCCGCTGCGTCCTGTGCACCGACGGCACCTGCTCCGCGGCTGTGTGTGTGGCTATGTGCGCAGTTGTGTGTGAGCGGCTGTGTGTGAGCAGCTGTGTGTGCAGCTGTGTGTGTGCGGCTGTGTGTGCAGCTGTGTGTGTGCAGCTGTGTGTGCGCGGCTGTGTGTGCAGCTGTGTGTGTGTGGCTGTGTGTGCAGCTGTGTGTGCGGCTGTGTGTGCAGCTGTGTGCGTGCGGCTGTGTGCGCGCGGCTGTGTGTGCAGCTGTGTGTGTGCGGCTGTGTGTGCGGCTGTGTGTGCAGCTGTGTGTGTGCAGCTGTGTGTGCGCGGCTGTGTGTGCAGCTGTGTGTGCGGCTGTGTGTGCAGCTGTGCGCGCGGCTGTGTGTGCGCGGCTGTGTGTGCAGCTGTGTGTGCGGCTGTGTGTGCAGCTGTGCGCGCGGCTGTGTGTGCAGCTGTGTGTGTGCGGCTGTGTGCGCGCGGCTGTGTGTGCAGCTGTGTGTGTGCAGCTGTGTGTGTGTGGCTGTGTGTGTGGCTGTGTGTGCAGCTGTGTGTGTGCAGCTGTGTGTGCGCGGCTGTGTGTGCAACTGTGTGTGCGGCTGTGTGTGCACAGCTGTGTGTGCGGATGTGTGTGTGCAGCTGTGTGTGCGCGGCTGTGTGTGCAGCTGTGTGTGTGCAGCTGTGTGTGCGCGGCTGTGTGTGCGGCTGTGTGCGCGCGGCTGTGTGTGCAGCTGTGTGTGTGTGGCTGTGTGTGTGCGGCTGTGTGTGCAGCTGTGTGTGTGCAGCTGTGTGTGCGCGGCTGTGTGTGCGGCTGTGTGTGCGCGGCTGTGTGTGCAGCTGTGTGTGTGTGGCTGTGTGTGTGCGGCTGTGTGTGCAGCTGTGTGTGCGCGGCTGTGTGTGTGTGCGGCTGTGTGTGTGCGGCTGTTTGTGTGCGCAGCTGTGTGTGTGAGGCTGTGTGTGCGGCTGTGTGTGCGCAGCTGTGTGTGCGCGGCTGTGTGTGCGCAGCTGTGTGTGTGCGGCTGTGTGTGTGCGGCTGTTTGTGTGCGCAGCTGTGTGTGTGAGGCTGTGTGTGAGGCTGTGTGTGCGCAGCTGTGTGTGCACGGCTGTGTGTGCGGCTGTGTGTGTGCAGCTACGTGTGCAGCTGTGTGTGTGCAGCTGTGTGTGTGCAGCTACGTGTGCAGCTGTGTGTGTGTGGCTGTGTGTGTGCGGCTGTTTGTGTGCGCAGCTGTGTGTGTGAGGCTGTGTGTGCGGCTGTGTGTGCGCAGCTGTGTGTGCGCGGCTGTGTGTGTGCGGCTGTGTGCGCGGCTGTGTGTGTGCGGCTGTGTGTGCGGCTGTGTGTGCGGCTGTGTGTGCGCAGCTGTGTGTGCGCGGCTGTGTGTGTGCGGCTGTGTGTGCGGCTTTGTGTGTGCGGCTGTGTGTGCGGCTGTGTGTGCAGCTGTGTGTGTGCAGCTGTGTGTGTGAGGCTGTGTGTGCAGCTGTGTGTGTGCGGCTGTGTGTGTGCGGCTGTGTGTGTGAGGCTGTTTGTGTGCGCGGCTGTGTGTGTGAGGCTGTGTGTGAGGCTGTGTGTGCACGGCTGTGTGTGCGGCTGTGTGTGCGCAGCTGTGTGTGTGCGGCTTTGTGTGCGGCTGTGTGTGCAGCTGTGTGTGAGTGGCTGTGTGTGCGGCTGTGTGTGCGCGGCTGTGTGTGTGCGGCTGTGTGTGCAGCTGTGTCTGCGCGGCTGTGTGTGCAGCTGTGTGTGTGCAGCTGTGTGTGTGCGGCTGTTTGTGTGCGCAGCTGTGTGTGTGTGGCTGTGTGTGCGCGGCTGTGTGTGCGGCTGTGTGTGCGCGGCTGTGTGTGTGCGGCTGTTTGTGTGCGCGGCTGTGTGTGCGCGGCTGTGTGCGCGCGGCTGTGTTTGCGGCTGTGTGTGCGAGGCTGTGTGTGCACGGCTGTGTGTGTGCGGCTGTTTGTGTGCGTGGCTGTGTGCGCACGGCTGTGTGTGCGCAGCTGTGTGTGCGGCTGTGTGTGCGCGGCCGTGTGTGCGCGGCTGTGTGTGTGCGGCTGTGTGTGTGTGGCTGTGTGTGTGCGGCTGTGTGTGCACGGCTGAGTGTGTGAGGCTGTGTGTGCAGCTGTGTGTGTGTGGCTGTGTGTGCGGCTGTGTGTGCGCGCGGCTGTGTGTGCGCAGCTGTGTGTGTGGCTGTGTGTGTGGCTGTGTGCGCAGCTGTTTGCTCCCCGGCTGTCTGTCTGCAGCTGTGTGTGCATGGTTGTGTGTGCGGCTGTTTGCTCCCCGGCCGTGTGTCCACAGCTGTGTGTGCGCCACTGCCCGTATACGGTGGTCTGTACACCGCTGCTTGTTTGGCTGTCTGTCCGCAGCCGTGTGTCCGTGGCTGCGCGTGCGCGGCTGTCTGTCCGTGGCCCGGGGCTGGTCCTTGCCCCCCCGGGCCACACGGTGGGAGGAGCGGTGGCTCGTGGACTGTGTACGATGTGAACTCGGGGCGTGAGCCGGCGCACCGCCTCCTGAAAGTTGTGCAAGAGGGGGCCCCGCTCGAGGTAACCACGCCTCCCCTCCCGGCCGCCGGGGATCGGCCTCCCGTGCTGTGGTCGCCCACCTCCCGAGGGCCGCTGCCGCTGTGGGGACACTAAGGGTCAGTTCTGTTTATCTGGCCATCGCCTTGTTGGTGGCGTGTGCTCGGGTGCAGGGCGCTCTGTCCTGCCGGCAGCTCTCGTCCACGCCAGCCGCGTGCGCCGCCGCACCACGTGTCCCCTGAGGCCTCACGTTCACCGTGTGTCTTTCCTGGCCCCCGGCGTCGCCGTGCCACTGACGGAGGGCTCCCCCCAGGATCAGGACCGCCTGTTTCCACCGCGTCCACGCAGGTCCATCCCTCTGTGGGTTTAATTCCGTACGTGGTATGGTCGGGGTGTGGGGCCTGCAGACCCTCTGTGCCATGTGATGAAGGCCTGTCCTCTGGCCTGGGAGGGCCGCGTGTCTCAGCAGTTCGTCACAGAAGGTCCCTCGGGCCACCTCCATCCGGTCTACCTGCTGGACCGCGCACAGGTCCCCCCGGGCGCCAGCCGCCAGGCCCCAGCCTCCCCTCTCCACGGGCCATGGGGACCCGGGCCTTGGTCTGCGGCTCCAGGCCTCTCCCACCGTCCCCACCGGGAAGCTGCACCAGAGGACCCGTGGGCCTGCCCGGGGGGACCCTGTGGGGGGAGGACAGGCCCCCGGGGCTCTGCAGCGGCGCAGCGAGGGCCACCCGTGCACCCCAGGGACGGGGCCCCCGGAGGGACAGGGCTCATGGGACCCTGAGCTCAGACGGCCCCTCACAGGAGCGCCGGAGACCTCCTGTGCCCCACAGGTGCCCTTGCAGGTGCTGCGTCACCTAGTGTGTACCTGCCTGGCGGAGGGACGGACAGACAGACGAGCAGGCCGACAGGAGGGACGGGGGCCCCGATGGGACGTGGCCATGTGTAGTCAGCGTTCTCACGCAGGAACGTGGCGTGGACTTGGCAACCTGGTGCAGATCTAAGGGGAACTGCCCCCTCCCCTCCCCTCCCCTCCCCGCCGATGCCCCCCACCCCTCCCCGCCGCTGCCCGGCCCCCAGGACCGCCCTGGGCATGTCCCTCGGGCGCAGACCCCGGCCCTGCCCCCAGCCGCCTTGCCCTCTTGTCGTCTGGCCCGCTCTCACGGTGTTTGCGCCGCGGCCGGTGGCGATTGTCCTGAACAGGAAATAGACTTTCTTTCTCTCCCATTATCAGCGCCGCCATCACGCTGGGCGCTTTCCTGTTCTGGACAGAATTTACTGCGTCTCCACTGCGCCTTTCCCCCAACTTCCCTGCTTCGCAAAGTTAATTGCAACCTTTAACATGGAACAGTCTGAAAAAACACCGCGTCTTCGCTCCGCGTCCCACCACATCCGCGCTCCTCTGCACAAACGACGGCTGCGCGCCCTCCCTCCGCTCCCGGCCCCTTGACCGGGCAGCCTGCTCGGGGAGCCCCGAACCTTCCCGGCTCCTGGGCTTCTCGGCCTCCAGCTCCCCAGGGCGCGGGCCTGGCGGCTGGCTCACAGACGTGCCTCCCCACATCAGCCCCCGCCCCTTGCTGGGGGACGCCACGGGGCCCGCAAGCACCCGAGAACAGGAGTGGGGAGGGTCTGGGGTCGGGGCCACCAAAGCCCACAGACCACCACGGGGACCTGGGACCGTGCCGTGCCCCGAGGGGGGCTCCGGAGCCCACCACGGGCCTCGCTGGCTGCCTGGCCCCAGCACGGGGCGCCCTGCCCCAAACCTGCAGGTCCCCGGGGCTCCAGCTCTGGGTGTCGAGGGAGGGGGCGGCTATGCGGTCCCACAGACTTCGGGGAGCCTGTCCTGGACGCTCACACTGACCTGCCGAGGCCCCACCGACGTTCCCCCGCCCAGAGCTGGGTGACATCTCCAGTGCTCCCAGAAAACAGGCCATTAAACTAGAAAAGAACGTCATGGGGTACAGAATTCACGGAAAAGTGTGATACTCTGGGGAGAACTGGCCCCACAGCGTGGGCGCTCGAGCAGCGTGGCAGACGATGGCCCAGCCCAGGCCGGGTGCGGGACGGGGGCACGAAGGTCCCGTGGCTCCCCCCGGGCAGGATCACAGGCGCTTTGTCAGCCGCGTGCCTCGGGACGGCTCTGGCCCCGGGCGCCTGCGCTCAAGGGACCAGCGAGCTTCCCGGGGACACGCCTGGTCTCAGCCCGGGGCTCCGGCTCCTGCCAGCCTCCGTGCACATGCTGCTGGCTCCCGCCGCACTCCGGTCCGCCCCGGCCTCCCGCCTGCGCCCCGCCGCCGCCCTGCTGGCCCCCTCACACCTGCGCCTGCAGCTCTCCCGCCAAGCTCTCACCCGGCCAGGCCTCCTGCTGCACCCTGTCCAGCTGCCACACATGCACCCGCCTGGCCACCCGCACCTGCTGGCCACCCGCACCCGCTTGGCTGCCCGCACCCACCTGGCTGCCTGCACCCACCTGGCCACCTGTACCCACCTGGCTACCTGCACCCACATAGGTATTCCCACCCACCTAGCCTCCTGCACCCACCTGGCCTCCTGTACCCACCTGGCCGCTCGCACCCTCCTAGCCGCCTGCACCCACCTGGCCGCCTGCACCCACTGGCCACCCACACCCCCATAGACACCTGCACACACCTGGCCACTCGTACTCACATAGACACCCACACCCACCTGACCACCCACACTCACGCGACCACCCACACCCACGTAGATACCTGCACCCACATTGCCACCTGCACCGACCCAACCTCCTGCACCCCACACAACCCGGGATGATAAAGTCCTAGCAAGAGCTCTCTAGTATTCCCCTGCTGTGGGCTGCCTTAGGTGTCCCCGCCCAGAAATGAAGCCAGTTCACTGGAAGACCCTGTGACAGAGGAGGAGTGGCCCAGAGACCCCGAAGACGCTTGGGCCACAGGCGGGGGGCGGCCAGGGGCCTGGACGGGCCCAGAGGGGGCCGCGGGAGGAAGCGCCTCTCTGAGGCTGAGCTGGGCAGGGGCCACTGGCCACCACGGGACAGTGGGGACACTCGGGGTGAGACGGGGACTTCAGCTGCGGGACTTGGATGTGTGTGGCCCCAGGCGAGGCCTCCAGGCGGGTCTGCTGCCCCAGCTGCTCCCTGCGCAGACGTGAGCACCCAGCTTGGGCCTCGGAGAGGAGAGCGGACCCGGAGCGCCCGCGGGGCCTGGCGGCGTGTCGTCGTCACGCCTGCGGTGCTCGAAGGCCTCCCCGCCCGGGCCAGCTCCCTGGCGGCGGCCTTGGCAGCAGACGAGCTCACTGACTGCAGCGTCTCATGGCGGGAGGACGAAGCGAGTCCCCCCAGGAGGTGCCCAGCGGGCGTGGGGCTCAGCCCAGGCGCCCCCGGACGCCCCTCGGGAAGCTACACGGACGCTCCAGGCTTCGGCCGGCCTGGCCTTCCGCAGGCGCGAGAAGCTGCGTCAGCCACGACCTCAGGGTGGCCAGAGGGCCCTGGGGGCTCCACGTCCCCTGGCCAGCGCCCCCTCCCAAGGCTGGGCCCGGCCCTCTCCCGTCCCGCCGAGTCCTTCCACGGCGCGCTCCGGCTCCTGTCACTCCCTCTGGGACACTGTCCGGAGGGGACAGGCCGGGCTATGTCGGCGGGAACGGGACAGTGCGTCCCGGGTGCTGTGGGGCCGTGTGGTGAGGGTGCTGGGTGGCGGGGACCCCAGGGAGGGATGTTCCCACCCACCATGGGTGCAGCTCTTGGCTCCCAGAGAACTGCAGGCTCCGGCCCGGGAGGGCCACCCCGCGGGGCACAGACCCCGCACTCAGCTTACCCGGGGCCAGGATCCTGGCAACCCCTGCTCCTGGGCACGGAGGGAGGGGCTCTGGGGGTGGGGGGGAGGGAGGGGGTCTGGGGGTTGGGGGAGGGAGAGGCTCTGGGGGTCCTGGGGGGCTCTCGGGGGTCCTGGGAGGCTCTCGGGGGTCCTGGGGGACGGACGGCTCTCAGGTCCCGTGGGGGAGGCCCTGAGTGGGGGTGTCCTCTCGTGTCCATGTGTCCTTGCTGTGTCCTCAGGTCCCCCCCCGCCCCCCGGCCTGGGCTCCTGCCCCACCTCCCAGGAGGCCCCTGCACTTTCTCTGGGAAACCGGCTCCTCCCGCAGTGACGTCCCCAGGGAGCTGGGCTGGTGTCCCAGGCGGTCCCTGCGTCTGTCCCCCAGGTCACACACCGTCTCCTGAAGGCCAAGCGCCTGCTGTGCCCGCAGTCGTTTCCCCAGTGCCCAGCCTTGTCCGCGCCAGGTGGGCTGTCGGGTGGCTCGGGGTGAGGCCCAGCCCCCCGCACCCCAGGTCCCCGCCTGCCCCGCACCCCAGCTCCCTGCGGTGCTGCCCAGTGCCGGCCGCCCCGGGCTGACCTGTGACCCCTCCTCCTTAAAGCAAAAACTCCCGAAGCTATCAATCTCCCTGCGGCCCTCGGGGCTGTCAGCACGTCGCTTGTAGGGCTCCTGCCCCCCTGCTGACGAGAAAACCAGTAGAGGCCGGGGCTGTGTGGGGGGCAACAGCACAAATTGGACCCCATTCAGAATAAGAGGGGCGGGGGGCCTGGTGTGAGTCGCAGGCCCAGGTGGACCGGCTGGCACGGCCTCCCCCGCTGGCAGCCTGAGGGCGCCCCCACCCCTGAGCCCGGAGGAGGGCCCGGCACCTGCCCCGCCAGGCTCTGTCTGCCCCTCACAGCAACTGCTTTTCCCCTCCGTGGCCCTCAGCGAGGCCCTCCTGGTGACCAGCCGCTCCAGGGACGGGGACGGGGATGGGGATGGGGATGGGGATGGGGATGGGATGGGGACGGGGACGGGGACGGGGACGGGGATGGGGACGGGGATGGGGATGGGGACAGGGACGGGGACGGGGACAGGGACGGGGATGGGGACGGGACTCCTCCAGTGTTTCCCCAGGAGGCCTGGGCTCTGACTTATGGTGACCTCGGCCCCCTGAGCACGCAGCCTGTGACTGTCCACATAGTGCAGAGGGGTCTGCTCAGGCCCGGGGCAGGGCCAGGGGACAGGAGGCAGGGGGTAGGAGGTGGGAGGGCAGGGGACAGGGGGGGCAGAGGGTAGGAGGCAGGGGTACAGGGGACAGAGGGCCCTGGGGCAGGGGGCAGGAGGCAGGGGTGCAAGGGACAGAGGGGCCAAGGGCAGGGGCCAGGGGACAGGGGGCAGGGCACAGGGGGGCAGGGAGCAGGAGGCAGGGGGGCAGGGGCAGGGGGTGCCCAGGGCAGGGGATGGGGGGCCCGGGGCAGGGGACAGGGGAGCAGGGGCAGGGGGGCCCGGGGCAGGGGGCAGGGGACAGGGGGGCAGGGGGGCCAAGGGCTCGGGGCAGGAGCAGGGGGGCTGGGGCAGGGGACAAGGGGGCAGGGGCCGGGGGGCCGGGGGCAGGGGGCAGGGGGCAGGGGCAGCCTCCTATTCCAGCCGCGAGCCCAGGGTGCTCGCCTCCCACCGTGGCCTCGCCCAGGGCCCCAGGGAGGGCGGGTTCCGGGGGGCGGCACCCCGCCCCCCACGAGGCTCCGTCCAGGCCGGAGCGAGGCCTCGGCTGTTGTGCATTCACGGCAGATGAACAATTACCGCACTTGAGGGAACCCTATCATCAGCCGGAGGAAAAGACTATTTTCTGTCGCCTGTGAATTCAGCTTTTATGACTGAATGACAACTTGAATCTCAAAGCCCTAATCATTACCATTTGCTTCCTAAAAATAACTGTCTCCTTGTCCATATTTAGAACGGAAAGCGCTGAGCTGGAGCGGGAGGAAGGCGCCTCTTCCCAGGCCCTGGACCGGCCTTAACCCCTTCCGGGCCGTGGCCTCCCCGGCCCCTCGCCTCCCCCACGGCCACCACCAGGACGAGGGCGCGGCACAGCCTCACCCGGGACGCCGAGGCCCGGGCTTGAGGATGCGGCCAAGTGGGCCTGGGGTCACAGGAGCAGACCCTGTGCCGTCCTGGGACAGGAGGGACCGCACGAGGCGCCCGCGGAGAAGGAGCCCCGAGGGCAGGCCCGCTCCGTGGCCCTGAGGACGCAGCCCGTCTGCCGCGGGTGGGGGGCTCCAGCGGGGCTCCTGCGGGGCTCCCGAAGCCCTGATGCACTGTCCTCGGGGCTCGGGCGTGCGCTGTCCCCGGGCCGCCTCCCCGCCTGCCTCGCCCGCCCTGGAACTCGGGAAGGGCTGTCACCCCCGCTGCACCCCGCCCCGCACCCGGAGGACCAGGCCGCTGTCGGGCGAGCAGCACACCCAGCAGAGCCACCAGGCGCGGGAGGGGCCTCCGGGGAGGACCCAGCACCCGGAGGACAGGGGCCGGCGCGGGAAGGGTGCAGGTGGCAGGGCCGCCTGGAGCTGACGCATGTGCCCCGCGGCCGTGGGCTCTCCCCGGGGAGGGGGGGTGCAGCCCCAGCACCCAGGGCTACCCGGGCACCGGGGAGCCCCCCGCACGCCCCTGAGCTGCCCTGTCCGGGAGGGGGACGTTAGGGACCCGGCCGGAGTTAGGGTCCTCCCGGGGCCTGGGGATCATCAGTGGGGACCTACGTCTGCTCCTGCCTTTGCACCCCAGGGCCCCAGGCAGCCGGGAAGCCTCGGGGTCTGCGGCAGTCGGGTGTCGCCCTCCGTTCGTGCGGGCTGGACATGCGGTGCCCTTGGGTGCACTCGGGCGCCAAGGGCCGGGTGTGCCAGGGCCCCTTGCGCAGGCCACGTCGACCGCCAGGCCTCAGGGGCCCACACGCTCCAATGTGGGTCACAGGCGAGGAGCCCGGCCCCCTGCACACACGCGGGGCCTCCCCTCGGGGACGTGTGACCTCGCAGAGCCTCCCTCTGTGCGCGTCCCTGCAAGGACCGGCCGCCAGGGCTTCCGCCTTCCCGCGGGCGCTCGCAGGGCGGGGTTCCCAGCGTCGGAGCGAGGCCCCGACCTGCGTCCACTGTCCGGCCGTGCCCGCACCACGGACTCCACACGTGTGCGTTTGGTGGCCTGGAAGTGGCCTCAAAGTACACTCGGAAGTGAGAAAACCAGATTTCCACTTTGGAAGGAGAAAGATGCGCAGACAAGCATCGAAAACAGAACAAAAGAACAGTAATTACCTGGGAACGGGTTTCGGACTGATTTCCATCATTTACCTTTTGCTTATCCATGCGTCATATGCTAGTGAAGTGTATTCAGTGCATTAATTTTGAAAAAACTAGGTAAAAACAAGACCGAACGTCTTTAAAGACTGTGCTCTGGTTTGTCCCGAGGATGGAGTGTGGCCCGAGGCCGGGGACACGTCCAGGCCGCCGCTCGCCTCACCCCCGCAGGGCGGTGGCCAGACCCAGGGCCAGCCCCAAGCGCGGAGCTGCCCAGAAGAGGAGGCAGCGGTCGGCCGCCGGGCAGGGCACCCAGGTGCGGCCGCCCCCCGACGTGCACCCACGGCCGGCAGCCCCCCCAGGACGCATCTCCAGGCCGCACCTCGTTCTGGGAGGACGGGGACAGGGGCAGGTGGTCTTCCGCTCCCAAGGGCTGCCGTCCGGCCGGCAGCGATCACCGCAGCTGCGCGGCCCCGCAGGCTGAGTGGACAAGAGCCTGCCCTGCAGGTATGGGAGGGAGGAAGGGGGGCTTCGCCGGGAGTCCCATCCTGCTCATGGCGGCGGACGTGCGCCCCGAGCTTGATCCATTTCCGTGAGAAGCGCGGCCCACGAGAGGGAGGAGGAGGCGAGGGGGGCTGCGGCGCCGTCCAGCCTCCTTCTGGGCTGTGCGTCCTCCTCCCGCGGACCCGGGCCTCCTGGCGCCCCACATCTCCCCGTGCCCGGGTCCCTCCAGTCCGCCGTGTTCAGGGTTCAGCCTGCGAGCAGCTCCGAGGTGCCAGGCGCTGCCGGGCGTCCCCCCGACGCTGATGCCTCCCTTAGGGAACCCAGGCCACCCGGCGGCTCCTGGGCACAGGCCTGACTCTCCAGTGCACTTGCTCACGTGCCTCTCAAAGGCCTGCAGGGCATCTGTCTCCTGCCACAACCAACGCTTGTCGTCCCGGGGCTGCAGGGTGGGCCGCACCGTCCCAGGGCCCCGCAGAGCCCCCAGAGCCCCGCAGAGCCCCATGCCCACGGTCGGCTCCCCGAGTGAGTTCTCACCCGCTCCGCGTGGCCTGCCTGCCTGCAGCTCCGCCTTCACAGATCGCTCCGTGTAGCCCCTAATTACACGTTGTCTTTCCTCCTGTCTTGGTTGTTTTTCCTCCCCGCGCCAGCCGGGAATTCCTCGAGGAGAGGGGCACACGCGTGGGAAAGCTCACGAAAGTACGCGTGAAGGGATCGGGCCGGGGCTGCAGCGTCGGGGGGGCCCGCAAAGCAGGGAAGCCGTCCGCTTGTCTACCAGCCACGGAAGGGGGTGCAAACTCAGATCACCTACATGCTCCGTACATGTTTGCCGAGAAGATGCAGCGTCACGGGTGAGAAAGTCCTGACAGAGACACGGTGGGGTTCCCCAGGGGGTCTGGGGGGGCGCAGGCCTCCCCTCCCGGCCCAAGCCCGCTCCAATCCCTTGTGCGCCTTCCTGCCTCGGCCTCAGCCCAGCCCCATAAACATGGGTGTGAACGCCCCAGCCCGGTCCTCTGGGCCCCGCGGTCTGCAGGGAGGATACGGGAGGCCGCCCTCGGACAGGAAGCGGGCACCAGCTCAGGAAGCCGCTCGGGCTTCGGGGCAGCATCCCGGGGACCAGGTGACACCATGGAGGAAAGGCGCCCGCCCCAGCCTTTGTGGTGCCTCACGGCGGCCCCGGGCAGGACGCACGGACACCGGGGAGGGGCAGGCACCTGGGCGGGCTGCAGGCCGCCTCTGGACACGGACACCGCTGGCCGGGGCCCCCGCGTGAGCCGGGAGGGGGACAGCAGGCCCCGTCGCCCACGATGGAGGATGAACGGACCACGCCCGTCAGGCATCCACCTGCGTATCCAACACGCGGCGGGATTTTCATAAGCGAGTGTCCGTGTGCAAGCGGGTGTTTGAGAATGCCTGCAGTGTGCGTTACGTTATTCCAGGCGTGCAAAATCCTCATCAGGCCGCAGGCAAGGACCTCGGGGTCCCCGGCTCGCCCAAGGCCCTCTCCCTCTGTGATGGTGACCAGCGTATAGAGCCCACATGTGCAATCCCAGCAGCACCCGCGGGGCCCGGCTGTGTGAGGCTGGCCGGCACCCGAAAGTCGCTGAGTGTGACCTGTCGCGTCCACGGGCTAACGGTCCACCACACGGACCCACAAGTGCATCAACAGATGCAGAGAAAATCCGACACCCACTTGGGGTTGAAAAAAAAAACTGTCGATAAATCACAAATAGAAGGGAACGTCCTCGCCCTGAATTTTCTGAATCTGTAACAAAACCTCCGGCGAACGCCACACTCGGGGGTGGGAACTGACGCTTTCCCACGGCGGGCGGGCGGCCGGCCACAAAGCGCGGACCTGCTCTTCCCGCTCCTTCCCTGCTGCCCGAAGTCCCCGCTGCCGACGCAGTAGGACAGGGAAGGAAGCGCAGGTGCGCGGACTGGAAGGAAGAGGCAGAGCGGCTCCCTCGCGATGCCAAGGCCGCGAGCCCGACCCAGAACCAGCGAAAGCCCCGGGACGGACAAGCAGTCACGGCGTCCCAGGGCACGTGTCGTGTCCAAGCTCCACGCCGTCCCGCGCGCCCGCGAGGAGTTAAGTAGAATTTGAAACTGAAGACTCAGCCCCTGTTACGTGAGCATCTCCCCCAAGAAACCCCGAAATACTCAGGCATGGACCTCACAACTCGCGTCCAAGATCTCCGTGAGGACAGCTCGAGCCGCGATGAGGGAACACGCGGGAACCAGACAAACCAAGACGGGTTCCGCGTTTATGGACGTGCGCCCTCGACGTCAGAACGACTTGCCTCCGTCTCTACATTCAGGGCAATCACGACCCCAGGCCCCGAAAGCCGGGTTGGTTTTTTTTTTTTTTTTTTTGTATCGACGATCTTATTCTAAACTTTATATGGAAAGACAGACTTGGAATCGCCAACGGCGGGACCGTGATGGAGAGCACAGCTGGGGACGGGCCACCCGACTCCAAGACTCCGCAGGAAGCGGCAGTGGCGAGGAGCCGGTGGTATTGGCAGGAGAGAGAGCCGAGAACGGGACCCGCGTGGCCTGGACTGACGCCCGCAGGAGCGAGGCACCGTCGGGGCCGGGGGGCGGCCTCAGCCCAGGTGCTCAGCCCCGGACGCCGCTAAGGGGAAGCCACACTTACACCGCGAGCCGGAGGCCACCGCAGACGCCCCCGCCAGGAAGGGAGCCGCATGCCGAGCACCTGCACCTGCACCTGCGCCCACGGGACGTGCAAGCTCAGGCCACGCAGCGGCTGCCCCCGTGAAGGCCAGAGGCTCAGCGGCCACTGCCCTCGGGCCAGGACCCGGGGACGCGCTCGGCAGCTGTCGGTGTGGACCAGGGCAGCCAGCGCAACAGTCCGGCAGCCTCTCCCTGCCCCGCGGGAATCTCTCCATGGTCTTGACCTGACCGAATCGAAAACCGTCCACATGGCGGTGAAGCTACTGCACGATCTTCGGGTGGGGCCGTGTCGCCCTACATGTACCCGAGCCCAGGAGTGCGCGAGCTACCCAGGTGTAGACGGCGGTCCATTCCAGCCCGGTCGGACCCGGGGTGGGGCTGACCCTGAGGGGGCGGGGGGGGGCTGGGGAAGCTCTGCTCCCTCCATCCTGCAGCGGCGGCTGCTCTGCACCAAGTAGCCCCCGGGACCACCCCGCGGGGGGACAACGAGAAGGCCTGCGTCCTGCCCTGCTTGGTTCTCCCGCCCAGGAGCACGTCGGCAGATGCTCAGCACCGCCCTCCCCACCCGGCCCTGCTCAGACCCCAGCACCCAGCGCTCCTCCCCGTCCCTCCTGCACACCCAGCGCTCCTCCCTGTCCCTCCTGCACACCCGGCGCTCCTCCCCGTCCCTCCTGCACACCCGGCGCTCCTCCCCGTCCCTCCTGCACACCCAGTGCTCCTCCCCGTCCCTCCTGCACACCCAGTGCTCCTCCCTGTCCCTCCTGCACATCCGGCGCTCCTCCCCGTCTCTCCTGCACACCCAGTGCTCCTCCCCGTCCCTCCTGCACACCCGGCGCTCCTCCCCGTCCCTCCTACAGAGCTCTGGTTTCCCCAGTAGTGTCCTTCTTGCACTAATTCTTGATGCACTTGGGAGATTTTGCTGCCACTGTGAGTGCGTCTTGTTTCCCTTACATTTTCCACTAGGTTACTGGGGTAGATAAACACAGCAAATTTTGTAAGTGTCTTAAATTTGGCGAACTTGCTGAATTCTCTTCCTAATTCTAATTCACTCATCTGTTGAGTCTGATGCTTTTTCTATTTAAATGCTCGGGGCGCCCGCACCTAATGGCTTCTAGTTCCTGGTTCTGTGTCTCTTCCCACGTGACATCAGTAGGGACGTTCTGTGCCATGTCAGCGTCGTGTGGATCCTTAGGCCTCCTGTCCCACCTTAAAAGCAGTGTTTTATTCATCAGGATGAAGTTGACGGTAGATTCAGAGCGTAGACCTTTGATGTTAAGAAACTTTTTATTTAGCTTTTTGAGAGTTTGTTCTAGTTTGTAAATAGGTGTTGAAGTTCTAAGTCGGCGTCAAATACCGTGGAACAGTAGAAAATGCGTTTTCCGCACCTGTCAAATATCGTACCTCTCTGTCCTCGGCCCCGAGCTGAGCGCCTCGGCTGCCCAGAGCTTCCTCGGGGACGGGCTGGCTTCTGCGGCTGCGAGAAGCCTCAGGGCCCGGGGGCAGCCGTGTGGGGCAGCCGCGTCCCGGGCCTGGAGTGTGGACGAGGAAGCGGGAACATGAGCAACAGCCCACACGGCCACGTGCTGTCGCTGCCGAATCTGAGGCCAGGAGACGAGCCCCTTGGGGAGGAGCCGGAGGACGGGCGCCGACACCCAGCATCTGGCTCCCGCTGGCTCCCCACGGCCTTGGTGCCCCTCAAGCCCACGCATCTGTCCTCCTTCCGTGGTGGTTCTGTGGTTCGACCCGGAGGCAGGAGCCAGCTGTCCTGCCGGGGCCCTCATGTCTACACAAACGCCCCAATCAGGCCCCAGGCAGCGCGGTTACTGCCTTCCAAGAAGCCAACAAAAATTCAGATCAGGTTTGATAACAGAACAAAAGCTTCTCGTCCCTCCCTCGTGCTGCCGGAGGACGTGCAGCCGCGCATGGCACGGGGGGACGTCTCCCCTCGCCTGCTCCCACCCCACGGACTGCAATACGGGTGGGAAGCAGCTGCTCTGCAGAGGTTCGGAAAGCGGGTTTGCAGCCAGCGACCTCGTCTGCGGGGCCCATGTCCTGCCCGGGAATTCCCGCCACGGGGGCAAGCAGCGCAGAGCCCGCCCGTCCGAACTCCCTCAGACGTCCCGGGTTGCAGGTGTACAGGGCAGGGACGCCTGGGCGGCGAGGTATGGAGGAACACCTGGAGGTAGATTGGTCCCAGGGATCGGGGGGGGGGCTGCACGGGAGGAGGGAGCTGCAGCCGGGCCGGGACCCCCGTGTCAGCACGTTCGCTCCTCCAAGCCACCCCAGGCCGACGGTCCCACTAGTGTTTCCCTCTCCCGATGGGGACGTTTCCTCGTCCTGATGACGATGAGGACGGGCAGGACCCCTTGCGGGAGCCTCAGCCTCAGCCTCAGCCAACCCTTGGGCCTCTGAGGGCGTCCTTGCTCCTGCCTCTCGGGGGTCAGCCTCACCCTTTGCATGTCCCTCCCTCCACGCGGTGACCCCGGCCCCCCACGGCTCAGCACGCGAACTACGGGCTTTTCCCACTTTTCCCACTGAGGACGGGGTTCTGTGCTCCTGCTCCTCAGGTGGGAAGGCCCAAGGAGCTCTCCTGGGCCCCAGAGGCACGTAGGGCCGAGCAGGAGCCTCCCCCAGGCCAGGTGGGGCCGGGAGCCGCCCCCCTCAATGGGCCTCCTGCAGTGGGGGGGCGGCGGGGGGGGAGGCATTTCCGAGCAACATGGGGCTTTCTGGGTTTGTCTTCTTTTTTGAAGCTCTGTTTATTGACCTAAATTTTAATGTGTTTCTTTTAAATTGTTAGGTTATGACGTGAGGCTTCCTGTCCCAACCCTCTAAGGGCCCCTTATGATGGATATTTTTATAATATTTTTATAACCTGCCAACTGATTTGCTGGTAGCCTGGATGCTGGTCCTTAAAGAGGAGGAGGACAGCCGTGGGCTCGGCCCGGGGGAGACTACTGTGCTTCTCTAGCTCCACTGTTAGGACACCTGCCCTCGGAGACTCGCTGCTGCCCCTCGGGATGCCCGGCCCGCTGCCCCGTCCTCCCTGGACGTCAAACCGGTGCCTCAGCTGCTGATGGCTGCTTGAACGCTTGGGGGAAGAGTGTCGGGTTGTTGCAGATGTGTTTATATTTCCAAATCCGTGACTGAATTTTAAGTATTGGTTTTACGAAATTACACCATTAGCTTCTTTAATAAACATCTTCAGGTTTAATTCCCGAAACAAGAGACGTTAACCATGAGGATTAGCGTGAAGGAGGAGAAAGTCACAGACCGGAGCCGTTACTGACTGCGGCCACGATCCGAAGCGAAGCCCCTCGAGGGAAAGGAAACGGGGTCCCAGAGCTGGTCCTTAATGAAGGGGGGGGCGCCTTCAAACCAAGCAGGGGGGGAGCCCTCCGGGGGCCACAGCCCGGGGACGGTGCCGTGAGCCAGGCCCCGGTCAGCGCCGACGCAGGGGGACCTGGGGGGCCGCGGGGATCGAGCGCCCCATGGGGACCAGGACGCCCTGAAGCCTGTGCACCTGCTGGTCCCTGCCCCACCCCCGCCTGGCGTCCTGGCCTGCACCCACCGGTGTCGCTGCCTCGCTCCCTCTGTCCGGGCAGCAGCTGGGCGAGGCCACCCCAGGGGCTCAGCAGCGTTTTAGGACCTGATCCCACACCCACAGCGAGCGCTGAGACTGCTTCCGCCTCCGGGGCCCCCACGGTCACGGGGGTCAGAGGGGAGGTGGACGGGGTCAGGCCCAGCCTCACGCCACAGCTCGAGGCCCTGCTGGAGCCAGGCCTGCGGGGCTCAGGTCACGGCGGCCGCCTGGGGAACCTCCGCCTTCGGGCCACGCGGGGATCAAGGTGGCACTCACTGCAGGGCGAGGACGACGGGCCCCCGGGGCAGCGGCGGCGGGAGCCCAGGGGTCACCCGGGATGAGCCGCCCCTCCCTGTACCGCCTGCGCCACCTGGGTGCACCGTCGGCTTCGCCCAAGGAAAACTGGAATTTCGGGTCGATTTTATCCAAATGCCCAAGCGCTAGGACCAGTCAGGACACCGGTGCGGCTCCGCGTCCTCGGCCTGCAGTGGCGGTTTTGCTCGCAGGCTGTACCTATGCAGGCGGGAGCCGTCCCACTCGACGTTCTCGACTGAAACAAATATTTCTCAAATCCTTGAGCGTCAACCCCAAACCATAATTTTAAATGTCCTCTTAGGACCCCTCTAAGCCATGTTTGGGCTGTTTGGGAGAAAGTCGGTGTGGCTGGAAGCCCTGCAGGCGCCGGGGCCGGGGTCAGGGCCGGGGTCAGGGCCGGGGTCAGGGCCGGGGTCGGACGAGGGCAGCACTTCCCAGGCTTGACCGGGGCGCGTGGGTTCTTGTCAAACTGCAGACTGTGATTCAGGGAACCTGGGGTGGGCCTGAGACTCTGCATGTCCCACGAGCACCCAGGGGACGGCAGGGGTGGGTCCAGGGGTCCAGGGGCCACACCTAGTTGTGAGAGATCTTCTAGAAGTTTCCAGAGCTAACGCTCCGCAACAGGCAAAGTGGTGGCCGGGTGCCGGCAGAGGCCTTGCCCCTCGGGCCCGGGCGACCTGGGGAACCGTCAGATGGCCGGGACCGCAGGCTCTTACTGGAATCAGGGTCAGGGATCTGCGCCCAATTCTCACGGCTCCTGGGACAGACGTGCGGACACGATTCACATAGAGCCTGGCCTTGTGCCCGGCTCAGAACGCCTCGGCCTGCCAGCGCTTATCTTGACTTTGGGAAACCCCTACCCCGGCAGGCTCCCTAGGGCCCCGGGGGGCACAGGGCACCACCCCCCAGAGGCGGCCTCGGGGCCTGTCGGCATCTTCGGAGCAGCCGGTGTCCCTCCTGGTCACCTTTGGACCATCACGGTGACTCGAGCGTCCTTCCGTCTTCAGCCTGCGCCCCGGGGGCCTCTGTGGGTGGCCGCAGCATCTGCACCCGGGACCAGAGCCGAGTCCTGCAGGGACAGGATGTGCGGGAGCAGAGCTTCCGCTGCGCAGACACGGCTCTAGGGTTTAAGGAGGATGAACTCCAATCAAGGACCCGGCCCCGGGCTCAACACCTTAGAAGTACATGGTTTCCACGAGCCAACGGTCCCTCAGGGACACGCCGGACGCCATCTCCGTCCACCTACAGGGGAGCGAAGGTGAGCTCTGTGGTGCAGCATTAATGCACGAGGCAAGTCCGATGACAGCACAATGTTGGTAAGATCCCACCTGAAAACCCAGGCCTGCCAGGTGCCTCTGCGGGGGACGCCCGTGAGCGATGCCGAAGCACCTCCGGTTGCCTGCCGCGCCCGTGGAGGGGGCCGAGCACCGTGACGCTGTGTCGCCGGGCGGGAGTCGGGAGCGCACCAGCGGGACGGCGGCGCGGCCTTCCCGGGAGAACCACCGCGTGTCTGGTGGCACCTGCGAGGGCCTGCGGGTGGCTGGGGTCCCGGCTGCACAGACTGGAGGCCCGCGGGGGTCTGGGTCGGCCACGCCCTGACACCTGGTGCGGGTGCCCCTCCCCCCGACGCCCCCAGCCCGGCCTGGACCTGAGGCCGCGCAGAAAGGGTCACAGAGCCTGGTGCACGGGGAGCCCCTGCAAGGAAGGGGAGACACTGACGTCCACAAGTGATGGCGAAGGTGGGCACCCGCTCCTTGGGGGGGGGCAGGAAGGGCTCTTGGGGGGGCGGGAGGGGGTGGTCGTGCCGGGGGTGACAGCAGGGTGGCTGCGGGAGGGGTGATGGGGGGTGACAGTGGGGTTGGGGGGGAGGGGTGGTTGGGGAAGGGGCGATGGGGGTGACGGGGGAGGGCGTGATGGAGGTGATGGTGGGGTCGGCGGGGGGGGGGTGGTGGGGTGGGGAGGGGTGATGGGGAGTGATGGTGGGGGTGGCGGGAGTTGCAGGAAGGGCTGGGGGGGAGGTGACGGAGGGGGTGGGGTGACAGGGATGACAGCAGGGTGGCGGGGGGATGGGGTGACGGGGTTGGGGAGGAGGGGGTGTGGGGGCCGGCGGCTGAAGCCCCTGCTCTCCGCGGAAGCCGACGACCTCCCCTGACCGCCAGGCTTCCCCACACTTTCCCCGCACGCCCGTGTGGTGTCAGCAGGGGTGAGGGGCAGGGGCTGCCCCGGGTCCCACACCGCCCCGTCCGCCCCGTCCATCCCTCGGCGCCCCTGCGGCCCAGTTTGCTGCCCTTTCCGGTACCAGCCTGACCCCTCCGGGCTTCGGGAGGAGGGTAGACCCGTCACACCCAGGGCAGCCCCCCAGCCACCCCCGCCCCACCGCAGCCTGCCCTGCAGCTCTGACTGTCGGGTGTTGTGCAAGGGGGACCCTGCGTCTCACCTTCGCGCCTGCAGCCCTTCTTTCAGCAGAGGCCTGGCCCTCCCTGCGCGGTCCCCTGGCGCCCAGCGGCCTGCACCCCGGTGTCGAGGCCCAGCCGCCCTTCGCAGAACATCTGAGCTGTCCCCCGCCTTTCGGGGTGAGGACAAGTGCTGTAGGCCCCCAGGCGCAGGTTGGCGGTGAAGCACGCTTTCCTGCTCCCTCGTCCACGCGGCCACGTGCAAAGGGCGTGTCAGACTCTGGGAGACGCGGTGGCAGGTGCGTGAGTCCTGGTGGCCCCGTGGCCGCACCCTCACCTGCACGTGGTGCTGCCGGCGTTTGGCTCCAGCCGTCGGGGGGGCTGCCCTGGACTCCCCAGGGGCCGCCGGTTGGCCTCCCTCCAAGCGCTGAGTCCGCGTGGACAAACCCCTAAGTACGCGGGTCTGTCGCCTGCTGGCCGCTGCTGCTGATTCTCACCACGGGGCGGAGCGTCCTGTGCCGCGGGGCCCACGACCGTGCCCACCTGGGCTGGCAGGGGCTCTCGGGGCCGGTCACCCCCCGACCTGCCCGCGTTCCTGGGGGCGCTGGCGGTAGTTTCCGACGCTCCTGCCTTGCTCGCCTTCCTGCCCCGCTAGGGCGGCCCTCGCACAGGAGGCTCAGGGACTTTCCTTCCTCTTCTATTTTTCTGGGACGTAATCTGTAGAATCGACGTTCTCGTCTCGGTCCCATTTTGGCGGAATTTGCCGGTGACACGTCAGCCCTGCGTCTGCAGCTGGCGGAGCTCCCGGCGTCGCCCCCTCGAGTCTGCGGCTCCGCGCGCCCCGGGGTGCCCCGACGCCGGCTGCGTCTTCTCTCCTTGTCTTCGCTCTCGTCCTTCGGCCAATATTGCAAGAGCTTCTCCGATCAAGGAACCATTTCAAAGGACTAGCTTTCAGGGTCGTTGGTTTTTCTCAACGGTTTCCCTGTTTTCAGTCTCGTATCTGTTCCTATATTAATGCCTTGGGGTGATTTCACTCTTTTTCCCCCCGATTTGTTACACGTAAGGCCTAGATTATCGTCTTGCGTCCCTTTTTCCTTTCATGAGCGTTGAACGTACATGCACCTCCTCCCCTGAGCGTCGGCTGCAACGCGTGCAGTCCGAGATGTCATACATTCCTTTTCATACAGATTTCTAAATATTTTCTAATTTCTCTTGAGATTTCCTCTCTGAGCCAAGGATTATTTACAAGTGTTCTGTTTGGTTTCGAAGTACTTGGGGATCCTCGCGTTCTCTCTCCGTCTTGACCTCTAGTTCAGCTCCCTTATGGTCAGAACACGTGTGACTTCAACTCTGTTCAATGTCTTACAGCGTTTTGGGTTTTTTAGAGATTTATTTGATTATTTGAGAGCGAGTGAGCGAGCGTTGGGGGGCGGGACAGGACGAGACAGACCCGAGTGACTGCACGCTCAGCGCAGACCCTGGGGTCACGACCTGAGCCGAGTGAAACCGGGGACCTGAAGGTGCCCCCGGCGCCCCCTCGTGCTGGTCGTGACCCAGGATGAGGCCCCTGTGGGACCAGGGCACGTGCTCGGTCGCTCGGTGGCGCTCAGTCGAGGCCGGTGAGGCCCGGTTGGCGGGGGCTGCAGAGTCTCTGTCCCCCCGCAGCTGCTGGACCTGGAGAGCTGAGGCCTCTGCATGCAGATCTGTGTGCCAGTCTTTTCGCTCCCGTCCACTTCCGCGCCACCTACCGTGACCCTGACGTCGGGGACACGCTCGGGGCCGTGTGACCCGGTGCCGCCCTGCAGCCTGCGCCGTCCAAGGGTCCGACCGTGGCCATGCCAGCAGCTCTCTGCAGGGAGCTCGCCCTCAGCCTGCGCTTGGCCGCGTGGTGCGCCCTGATTTAATGTGATTCCTGATACGCCTGGATTTAGACCTACGGGTCTGCCGCGGTTTTCCACTGCTTCTCTCGGTTCCTCATCCTCCGTTGCCACGTTCCTGCCTTCGGGCGGCTTAGCCGCCCCTCTCGCGGCTCCCGCTTAGTTCAGCTGCCGTGTGGTCACTGTCGTTTGAGCAGAGCGAGCAGGGGCTGCTCAGGGACTCACATGCGGGACTGTCCACCGTCCACTCAGAACGGACGTTTGCAGCAGCGCGTGCACGTGTGCGGCCACCCCGACCCGGTGCGTGAGCCGTCCTGCACACGGCGAGGGCCCCGGGGGATGCTCCTGTGTCTGTTTGGTAAAACGTGTTGCACAGACCTGCATGGAGAGGGGGATGTGGTGCGCTCCTGGGCGCCCAGCACCCCTCCAGGCCCCGGGGTCCCGACCCCCTTCGTCCATGGTCAGTCCTTGCGTTTCCCTCCGGGGCTCAGTCTTGGTGTGGGTTTCCCTGGGTTTATCTTGTTTGGAGCTCAGTCGTCCTCTTGAGTGTGCAGATTTGTGTCTCGTGGCTAATCTGGGGAGGTTTCGGTCCGTATGTGTGCTGACCCTCCCGTGCCCAGTTCCTGAGCCCGGACGCACGCCCGGTTCCCACACTTCAGGCCAACCTCAATCTGGGTGCAGCTGGGAGGCGATTCTGAGATAAAATGAAGGTCCAATCAGTTGACTTAAGAGAGGAAGATGACAGGGCATGAGCGTGACCTGGTCAAGTGAGCCCTCGGGGAGGACGTGGGCACTTCCCGGAGGCAGGACAGGCGTGGGCGCGCCGCAGCTGCCCGATGCTGACTGAGCACGACGGTCGCCTCCTCCGGGGCCCTCGGGGACGGGGACCGACCGCCACCACCGCCGCCCCATGCAGGGAAGGGCTCCGTCCTGTTCTGTGTTGGCCGACGAGCTCTCCGTTCTCCACGTCCTCCAGGCTCTTCCTGACATCCTCTCTTGGCTGAGACGCAGGACGTTTCCACTCCAAAGTGCTCACCGCCCGGGGAATTCCGCGAACAGCGACCTGGGAGCCTCCCCCTGCCAGTTCCAGGCTCCCCGTCGGGTGTCAGGCCACTGGCCGTGCTTCCCGTGAGTCTTCTGGTTGTTCACGGGCCGAGCGCTCTCGGGATCTACTGAGACTGGACGCGAGCTCCGCCGGGATCCCAGCTGCTGCGTCCAGCCTGACTTCGTGGGTGTCTCCAGGGTCGGCCCGGTGCCGGCCACAGCTCCCCACACGCACCCGCCCTGGCAGGCCCTGAGCCCTCAGCCCTTGGGCCACACGGGGAGGTCCCGCCCCCATTCCTCCTCCCGCAGCCACGGCAGCCCCATAGGGCAGCTTGGGGCCAGGGCACAGGACACCCAGAAACAAGGAAAAGAAAGTGCGAGGTCCCCCCCAAGTGGGCATTAGGGCCGCCCCCCTGCCCTCGAGCCAGGACCCGAGCTCCCCTGTGTTCTCTCCGTCCGTCCCGTACCCACGGATGCCCGAGGGAGGAGGGTCTACACTCACTACCCGCCGGGTGATGCTTTGGCCCGTCTCTCCAGGCCGTCTGCCCCGGCTGGCTCTCGAGGGTGCCCGGGGCTGCTCTGCGCCCCGTCAAGGTGGCCGGGCCCTCAGCAGGGCCGTCAGGGTGGGGTGCACCCTCCACCTTCCCAGCGCCCCGGGGGCTCCAGCGTGGACCCTAAACCAACACGCGGGGGCGGGGGAGGCAAAGCCGGGCCTATTCCAGGCTGCGTTGGATGAGACAATCTAGGCAATTCAAAAAAAAAAAAAAAAAAATCTAGACGTAATTTCCTCGCCCCCGGGAAGAGCGGCTGCTGATTCTGGAGCACACGAACCTCAGATAATCCGGGAGCCTCCTTGTTGAGAAAATTCAAAATTACGAATATGGGATCGCCACAGGGCCTCGGAAAGGACTTTCACGTTGACCCTTTTGCCATTTCTGTAAAATAACGCGCGCGCGCGTGTTCGGCGGAGGGAAGTCTGGAGGGAAGGCGTCCGTGGTGAGTGTTGGGGAGGGCTCGGGCGTCACGGCATCTTTGTCCTAATTTTATTTCTCTCAGAGGAGCTTCGGTGTTTTACACACGTATCCCTACAGTCAGAAAAGCAAAACGTGAGCCTATTATAAAGTCCATAAACAATGTCACTTAGTAAATATTTAATTTGTATTTTCCACGTACACTAAAGATTCTGCAAGGACGTGTCATATTTGAGTCATTTTTTTTTCCTAGCGTGAGATCGAGTTCTTTCCAATGGTCATATGTCACTTCAAAGAGATATTTTAAAAAACCATTGCCCAGATAATTACATATTAGAGGCTTAAATTCAAGGACAAATTTCCTCCTCGTTGCTCTATTCAGATGAGCAGATAACCTAAGTTGTGGGGTATCCATTTTTCCATGAGCTCAATAAAGATATTTCCATTTCCAATAAACATGAGAAATGACATTTTATTTTCCTGACTCGGCCCCTGCGGAGAGCTGGCCCCTCGGCTGAGCTGGGGCCGGAGCAGCGCGGGGGCCGGGGGGGCCACTCGGCTTCGACACTTGGATGGAGCAGCGACCCCGACCACCCGACCGGGAGCGCTCACCGCGGCTGCCGCCCGACGGCTCCTGGGAACAGGTGCGTGGGAACAGGTGCCGGTGCACCTGCCGGGGCTGCAGAGCCAGGCCCCAGCAGGGAGGGGAGGCCCCAGGGCTGCAGGGGCGGGGGAGGGGGGCGCAGGCAGGCTGGGGACCCCGAGATCCAAGTCCCGGGTGGCCCCGGAGGAGCACAGAGCTGGGCCCAGCCCCGGAGGACAGCGACCCCGAGGGGAGGTGCACCGGCCAGGCCCAGTGGGACGGGCCCCTCTGCCAACAGCGGTCTGACCACGCGTGGGGCACAGGCCATCGCCACACGCCCAGATGCCCTGTGGGGCCTGAGCGCCGCAGTCCCCAGGGCCCCTCAGACACCTCGGGCGGCACACGGAGGCCCCTCGGGCCTCTGCTCAGGCTCCCTCCATGGGAGGGGTCGGGGGGGCCGGGGGGAGGTGGGGGGGAGGCCTGCTGAGCTCAGGGCCCCTGGCTCAGCCCCTCCCCCCGGCTGTGACCCGCACGCGTCACTGTCAGGAGCCCGTGTCCCCACATCGGGCCTCCTCTCTGGAGCGCAGCGCACCCGCAGGGCCGGGCGGCTCAGACGGCAGCCCCAGGACACAGCCTATCCCTGCTCGGGGCTCGGGGCTCGGGGCTCACGGGGCTGTAGCCAGCGGGCCCCAGGCGACCAGCCCCTCCCCGGTGACCAGCCACGGAGCTGGGCCAGGCACGTTCTCCGTGCAGAAGGGCCCTGTGGTCCCGACCCTCTGGGCTCCAGAATTCTGTTACCGCA
This sequence comes from Canis lupus dingo, assembly GCF_003254725.2. Taxonomy (NCBI): domain Eukaryota; kingdom Metazoa; phylum Chordata; class Mammalia; order Carnivora; family Canidae; genus Canis; species Canis lupus. Next base: position 72,488,236 of record NC_064254.1, read on the forward strand.
TTTGGGGCTCATGTGACACGTGGGGCCAGGGGGTCACACGCGGTGGTGTCCTCAGGGGTGTTCTGCGGAGGAGCCCGAGGGAGGGGAGAGGCGGGGGGGCATATCCTCTGCAGACCCTGAGTCCTGGGCGTCCACTCACCCCGCCCCATCCGGCCCATCCCTGTCCCATCCCACCCCATACCTGCCCTGTCCTGCCCCACCCCACCCCTCCCCATCCCTCCCCTACCCCTGTCCCTGCCCTGTCCTGCCCTCCCTGTCCTTCCGCACCTGTCGCACCCCATCCCCCCTTCCCTGCCCACCCCTCCCCCTCCCCCTCCCTCTTCCCCCCCCCCATCCCTGTCCTGTACCTCCCTGCCCCACCCCGTGTCTCCGCCTCGCCCATCAGGGGCTGTCGTGGAAACTCCTGGGGTCCAGTCGGAAGACCTGGTCCTGTGTCGTGAGGCCTCCTGGGTCCAGACAAGCCTGAAGCACCTGCGATCAGTTCCCTCGTCCCTGCACGGCCTCTCTGAGGCCCCCCTCCCCCCGGCCTCCACAGCCGCCCCCGAACACGCTTCCCGCTTGCAGGGCGCAGTGCGGCTGGCTGGGGGTGAGTGTGCCCCAAGTGGGGGCGAGCAGCCTGGCTGGCAGGTGGCCGGCGTGCCCGCTGGGAAGCACTGGCCGCCCGCCTGGGGAGCGGCGGCTGGAGAGTCTGGGCTGCACCCCGTGCCCCCCCCTCCGCGGCCCCCACCCTGCGCCAGGCCAACACCTAGGAAAGCCACGCGGGGCAGGTTATAACAGGCTCCCCCCACCTCCGACCTCCTGGCTGGGGGGCCTGGTACCGGAGACTCTGGGAGCCCATCTCGTGCCCCCGGGGGCCCGGGACCCGCGCTCGCTCACAGCGACCTGCTCAGGAGACAGAAACGAGGGCGCCGGCGGGAACCCTTAACCCAGCAGGTGCGGCGGGAACTCTGGGCCCAGCGCTCACGGACCCAAGGCTGGCAGGCGTGTGCAGTGTCCCCGGAGGTGCCACAGGGCCTCCAGCCAGCCTGCCCCGATGCCCGAGGCCAAGCCTGAGCCCCCGGCCCCAGCCCGGTGGGTGCATTCCCCGCGAACCGCTTGGCACGTGAGGGCGACACATGCGGCTCCAACCCGGGGGAGCCCGTCACGGCTGCGGGCCCATGACCAGCGCAGGGGCACACCCGCGGGGACTCCGACGCTCCGCCGGGGCGGACTCAGCTCACGTGGAGGCCCTCGGGTGAGTTGGGGGAGCACACTCGGAGCCAGCGGTGCGGCCAGTGTTGGGGGCCCGGCCACACCGGGAGGCGCTGCTGGAGGAAGGCACAGCAAGGTCGCTGCCAGCAGGTGGGCAGGGGTGTCCGGAGGGGGCGGGGGCGCTCCAGGGGTACCCGGCCCGGCTGCCCAGAGGTCAGGCCACCAGGACACTGGGGCGGCAGCGACCGTGGCCCTGAAGTGAGGGGAGCGAGCCCCAGGGCTGCCGAGCGGCCGGTGGAGGTGGCCGAGCCTGCGCCCCTGGGGGAACCACCCGAGGCCGGGACTTGGGGGGGGCGGCGCCTGCCCTGAGGGCCTCGAGGTCACCCTGGGGCTCCCCCAAAGCGCCGAGTGTGCCCCCGGGGTAAGTGGACGCTGGCTTCCCACCCAACCCAGACGGCGGCGTGAACAACCCGCGGCTTCTCGCCCCCCCGCGCCACGGTCCTGCACCAGCACTGGGGCCACGTAGTACTGTCGTCCTCATGACCATAAACGCCGCGTCCCCCGCCCTTTGTTTTCTTGATTCTCCAGATCAGGGCCCTGCACCCCGGCTCCCGGGAGGGCTGCGCCCCGTCTCAGGCCACGGCCCCGTCACAACTGCAGGGGGGCACGAGGCACCGCAGAAAGCACGCGAACGAGCAAGTGTGGAGAGCGGTGTTCCCGGGAACCCACAGAGGGAGGCCCTCGCCGGCCAGCCCCGGGCTCCAGGGCGCTGAGCCCCGACACGGGGGCCTCATCCCGACACGGGGCCTCATCCCGCCTGTCGCGCGCCCTCCGTCCCTCCTGTCGCGGCGCTGCCACCCCTGCCCTGGCCTGGCCGGGTCAGAGGGACGGGGGTCACCAGCCTGAGGGCTGGACAGGAACCTGGCCGTGGCTGCACAGGGGACGGGGCTGGGGACGGGGCCCTGAGGAGGGCGGCACCTCTGGTCCTGCGCCAGCCGAGGGGTCAGGATGTGAGGGCGGGGCCTCTTCCCCCTGGGGATCCACGGCGGCCGCTTTGTGGCCCGAACCCTGCAGTGCCAGGTGCGAGCCGACCCTCCTCCCTCTGGTCACCCTACACGGGCGCCCGGTGGGCTCAGTCAGGGCACTAGCGACTCTCGGTCTCAGAGTCGTGAGTTCAAGTCCACGTTGGGCGTAGAGCTTACTTTAAAACAAAGAAAATTCAGGATTCTCTCCCCACTAAAGCCTTCCCTGTAGGGCGCCGCCGCACGCTGGTGGGTTTGCAGGCTCACTCGCCGTGGGCCTTATCTCACCTGGTTTCCCCGCGGCGAGGACCTCGTCTGACCCCCGGGGTTTTATCTCGGGCCGTGCGGAGCCCTGGACATGTCCTCAGAGCCCAGAGTCCTCTGTTACCGGGTGGGCTGTGCTCTCCGCGTGCAGCGACTGTTGTTCTCCCCAGTTTCTGTGTCGTCAGCCACCTGGCTTCTCCAAGCGCCAGCCATGTGAGGCCTGTCGGGCCCGGGAACCTCGGGCGCCGCCCGGCCTGATGCCAACGGGATCCCCGGGGAGGCCAGGTGCTCCTCGGGGCCTGGGGACACTGTGCACAGGTGCGTCCCCCGCGAGCGTGGGCTGGCGTTGGCCTGGGCAGGGAGCTCGGCGCCAGCGAGCCCCCGGCACGGCGTCCAGGGCCGCATGACCACCCAGAGAGCAGTGCTGGGGCCTGTCCTCTGGTACTCCCGGTGCAGGACCGGTGTCCCGGGGCTCCCGCGGGGGGAGGAGGGGGGCGGCCGCTGTCCTGGCCGAGCTGGGTGCCACACGGTAACCCTGGGGGACGGTGCCCCGCCTCCTCCTGAGGTCGGCTTCCGACCTCCAGCCTCCGCCCTCGTGGTGGGGGGAGCATCCCCGCAGGAGGGCCTGGTGTCCGGGTCCCCACTCCTCGCCCCCAGAGCTCCCCCTGAACCCGAGGTTTCTCCCAGAGGCTCCCACCCGGGTGATCCGGGCGGACACACCCGCGTAACCGCTACTCTCACCTGCGTCTTGTTCTGGAACAAGCTCCTTTTTAAACATTCTCCTGAAATTTATGGGGCTGTTTCGTAGTTTTGCTGAATGATGTCGTGAACCAAGACGCAGGTTGAGAAACCGTACGATGAAACCAGGGCGATTCACCTTCCCGAGCGAGGAGCCTCTGGGAGGAGGGGAAGTGAGGACGCCCAGGGGCACCCCCAGCCCCGGGCACTTCACTTGGGGGGATCGTTCTCGCTGGGCCCGACTCACGACCTGCTGCGCAGGAACAATGGGAAACCCGCGGCCGCAGGCGATGCCCAAGCCAGGCCTGAGCCCCTTATTGAGCCTAAAAATACAGCCAATTCCTGAGCAGCTGCTCTGGACGGGACACCCCTGCTTCCTCGGGGCGACGAGTCCCAGCCGCTGGAAGCAGGATCCCAGCCCCAGCCCCGCTCAGCCTGGCGCATGGGAAGGAGAGACACGGAGAACAATCCCGGGAGGGGACGAGCATGGACCCAGGAGGCCACATGCCCGCCAGGCCACCAAGGCCGCAGCCCAGCGCTCGGCCCCGGGGAGGGTCCCGGCCAGCAGGTGCGTGGCTGCCACCCCGAGGAGATGCTGCCAGGCCTCGGCGGACCCTGGACACCTGCAGAAGCCTTCATGCCAGTAAGAGACATTGAGGGAAAACTGAAAAACTAAAGAACTACGAGGCATGTGGTGATAGTACACTACTTGGCTCAGCAGCAAAGAAAAGAAAAATCGTTTCAACTTGTTACTTATTAAAGATCATAATGTAACTATAGTGAGAATATGGGCAGGGGATCATATTAGCGCGAGGGCGTTAGCTCTTCATCTCAGTGAGTGGAAATCAGCGTGTGTTGTATAAAACCTATAAACCGCACACAGCTTTCAGATGGTTCCTGGGCGGGGACAGGGGCAGAACCGGAGATGCAGAGACGAGGGGCCCAGAGAAACCCACAGTGTTCCTACAGAACGGTTTCCATATTTAAAAAAGAAATGATGTGTACATATCACTTTAACAACATTTTTAACTTTTAAAAGAAAGATGTTTGAGATATCACACTGAAAAAAGAAAAGCAAAAATAAATCCAATATGCAGATTATGAAAATTAGAACTGCTGTCGAGTTCTAACAGTGGCTAACAGCCAACCCACTAGATTGCCCAGCGTCCCACTGTGGCAGTTGGTACCTTAAGATTTTTATTTATTTATTCATGAGACACAGAGAGAGAGAGAGAGAGGGAGAGAGAGGCAGAGATCGAGGCAGAGGGGGAAGCAGGCCCCATGCAGGGGAGCCCGACGCGGAACTCGATCCCAGGACCCCTGGGCTGAAGGCGGCACTCACCCACTGAGCCACCCAGGGATCCCAAAGTAACACACTTTTTAATTTAATTCCTAATATAAAACATTTGAGGAAAATAAATGTCTTTTCCACGTGCAAATACATAAAGTGCTGGGGGAACGCGGCAATCAGAAAGGTTTTCCTGTAGAAAAACATGACATGCTTTTATTTGATTTGAGGGCCGCTGCGTGTACTACCAAAAAGGATGGTTTCAAAAATAGTTGATTTAAAGTAGCTGCTGGCAAAAAAATAAAATAAAAAAATAAAGTAGCCGCTGGCGTTTCACTTATTAGAACACATTTTATATGGTGGGAAAAAATGGCACAGCCCCTGCCAGGAACTCAGAGGCCGAAATCCATACCCTCCCGTCCCTGCCTTCGCTTCCCCAACTGCTCCTGTTCCTTCGCTCCCCTGTTACCCCCTGTCTCCTGCAGAGCCTCCCCTGTTCTCGGGCCTCGTCCTCCTGGTCCCCACCTCATCCTCCTGGTCCCCACCTCATCCTCCTGGTCCCCACCTCATCCTCCTGGTCCCCACCTCGTCCTCCTGGTCCCCACCTCCTCCTCCTGGTCCCCACCTCCTCCTCTTGGTCCCCACCTCCTCCTCTTGGTCCCCACCTCGTCCTCCTGGTCCCCACCTCGTCCTCCTGGTCCCCACCTCCTCCTCCTGGTCCCCACCTCGTCCTCCTGGTCCCCACCTCCTCCTCCTGGTCCCCACCTCCTCCTCCTGGTCCCCACCTCATCCTCCTGGTCCCCACCTCCTCCTCTTGGTCCCCACCTTCTCCTCCTGGTCCCCACCTCCTCCTCCTGGTCCCCACCTCATCCTCCTGGTCCCCACCTCGTCCTCCTGGTCCCCACCTCCTCCTCCTGGTCCCCACCTCCTCCTCTTGGTCCCCACCTCCTCCTCTTGGTCCCCACCTCGTCCTCCTGGTCCCCACCTCCTCCTCCTGGTCCCCACCTCCTCCTCCTGGTCCCCACCTCGTCCTCCTGGTCCCCACCTCCTCCTCCTGGTCCCCACCTCGTCCTCCTGGTCCCCACCTCCTCCTCCTGGTCCCCACCTCCTCCTCTTGGTCCCCACCTCGTCCTCCTGGTCCCCACCTCCTCCTCCTGGTCCCCACCTCCTCCTCCTGGTCCCCACCTCCTCCTCCTGGTCCCCACCTCATCCTCCTGGTCCCCACCTCCTCCTCTTGGTCCCCACCTTCTCCTCCTGGTCCCCACCTCCTCCTTCAGAACTGCCAACTGCTCCTACCCTTCCCCTTTAGCTGATGGTTCTTTCGCCTGCCTGAGGACTCACGGCTGGCGGAGAGCATCTCCCAAGTGTCCAGCTGGCTCTTATCAGAGGAAGATGGAGGAAGGTGGAGGGCGGGGGGAGGGAATTACAAGTGTCTGCTTGTCCTGCTTTTCTGTAACTTCTGATCGTCAGGAAACAAAGATGTCCACCAGGATGCTCACCCTTGCCGCGGGCCCTTGCAGTCCACTTCCTAGCCACGTGTTCCCAGTTAGCACACTCTAAACACTGAGGAGCGGGCGTGAGTCTGAGGAAAGGGGAAGGGTTCTGTGTGTTTGCTTTGTGTTACCGTCGTCTCTCCCTCATGTCTCAGTGGTCCGTGAGCCTGCCCGCCCTGGCCCCGGGAGGGGCCCTCACGTGGTCAGGGCAGCCCACCTCTGCTCCCAAGTCACCTGCAGCCCCCGGATGGGAGGCACAGGCCCCCAGCGAGCCTCTTGCCTGCTCAAGTGCAGAAGTTCCTGCAACACTGAGCTTTGCAGGAGGTGGGATGAGAGATGAGGGCGAGGTGCCCTGGAGGCTCAGTCGGTGCAGCGTCTGTTCGGTTCAGGTCATGATCCCGGGGTCCTGGGGGCGAGTCCTACGTCGGGCTCCCTGCTCAATGGGGGAGCCTGCTTCTCCCTCGGCCTCTCCCCCTGCTCTCTCGCTCTCTCTCTCACTCACTCCTTCTCTCAAAGAGGTAAATAAAATCATTAAAAAATGAATAAATAAAATGAAGCACAGGGGGAAACAATACACTCTTAAGAAGAAGGTGGCCTGTCCCCTCAGGCTCCGGCCAGGACGTCACCCAGGTCTTAATGCTTCTCCCAGGACGGCGAGGTGACCACGTCCTGCCGCTGGCTCCTCAGTGTCTGCAGGACTCTGCACCCTGAGCCTGAGGCCTGCAGCAGGCAGGGCTCCCTCTCCTCTGGGCCATCTGGGCCCAAACGTGGGGAGAAGCGGGGGCGGGGGGTGGTACGCAGCTGTTGGATGAGAAGGAAACTGCAATAATACACCACAGAACTCCAGAATGTTCCGTGACATCACCCACATAATCCTCACTGTGCAGCGAGGCCAGCCCATGACTCGGCAGTGACGGGCCCGCTGGGTGGGGCAGTGACCGAGCGTGTCCCCCGCTGCGGGGAGAGCTCAGGTGACTCACCACCCACCTCAGGACACCCCCGATGCAGAGACGGCGCCCCGTGGCCGGGTGGGGGTGTCGGCCCGTCTGACGGGGCCGCCGTGGGCAGCAAGTGCCCTCCGAGGAGCGCGGGGTCGCCGGGTCCCACGCCGCTGCCCGGACGTCTGCAAGGGCAGTGCCCGCGGAGAGGAGGCAGCAAGGCGGATGCCGCTCCTGGGGGCTCCCGGGGCGCCCCCGCACCCAGACCAGAGGCAGCCGCGCCCTCCCACGCCCTCCCCCAGGCCTCACCCTTGATGACCAGGAATGAATGACTTCCAACCAAACGTACTGCTGGCGGGGCCGGGATTGTGAAATTAGAAGAAGCCTGGAGGATTATTGTTTTAAAGAAGAAAATGTTTGTATATTTTTCTAAAAAAAAAAAAAAAGACAACAAAGCACACATTCTGAGCGATGAATTCCCCTAAGGCAGTGCCACTTCCCGGCCGGGGGCGGCGGGAAACAGGGGCCTAGAGCCCAGCCTGGCCCTTGGGAAGGAATTGCCTAATTGCGTCCTGAAAGGTTAAAAGGTGCCGGACCCGCAGGAGCGGGGGGCGGGGCGGGGAGGGGGGAGGCCGTGAAGCTGGGTGCGGGCCGCCAGCCAGGCCAGGCCGTGGGCCGCAGGAGGGGCGCTGGCCGCGGCCGCCCAGTGTTGGGCGCCCCCGGAGGGCGCGGGGCGGCGTTTAGACAGGCCTTTGAGGCCGTGTTTCTGTTTCTGTGGTTCCTTATCTCTGGGGCCGAGAGGCGCGGGCGTGGGGAGGCCCGACCCCCGTCAGCCTCGGGCGGGCACTGAGCACCCCGGGGCCGCAGACCCAGGCTCACGCCGCCCTCGGCCGGGCTCTGCGTGCAGCTCAGCCAGCGCGGGCGCGTCCCCTGCCTCGCGTGGACCTGGGGCTCCTCGTCCTCGGGCGGAGGAGCATGCAGCCCAGCTATTTTGCTGAAAACTTTAAAAAGCTAGCTCAGCCCTCACGAGGCTTGTGCGCACCCTAGACACGCTCACCTACCCCACGGGGGCCGGGTGGTGGGATCAGGACGGCGAGAGTCGCCACGTCCGCAGTAGGGACAGGCGCACGGCTGTCGGGCACAGGGCCCCGCGCGTCCCCACGTGCAGCCTGGTGCAGCGACAGGAGGCTGTTGGCCAGCGGTCGCTCCCGACACACACCGGACAGAGGGCTGCGCCCTGCAGCCACCGGGCTCGCCCCCAGCCGTGGCGCCGGCTCCTCCCGGCCCACCACCCCCAGGGCCTTGCCTGCGGGGCACGATGCTGGGCCTCCGGGTGGGTGCCGACGTGCCGCCCCTGCAGGGAAAGGGCCCCGGGACCCCGACACGGCAGCCTGGACCGCATCTCCGCCTCCCCCGGCACAGGCCACGGCCCCGCGGCCCCTCCGCTCACCAGCCCCCAGCCAGCCCCCAGCCAGCCCCCAGCCAGCTCAGGGCCGACGCGCAGGGGGAGGTGGAGGCCAACTGGGCCTCAGAACTTTTTTATTTTTACATTTTTAAAATAATTTTTAAAAATTGTATTCATGGGGGACACACAGAGAGAGAGGGGCAGAGACCCAGGCAGAGGGAGAAGCAGGCTCCATGCAGGGAGCCCGACGGGGGACTCCATCCCGGGTCTCCAGGATCACACCCTGGGCCGAAGGCAGACACTCGACCACTGAGCCCCCCGGGGCCCCTGTTCTTACTTTTTTAATCAAGATATAATTCATGAACAGTGAACCGTTCGCAGCACACCGGTGTAACATGAGGACTTGGTGGCCGTGCGAGGCGGGGACGGGGAGGTGGAGGAAGCGCGGGGGTGGGTGCCGCGGCCGGGAACGCTCCCCGGAGAAGATGCCTCACGGGGATGAAGCGCCCGCCACCACCTGTCCTCGGAGCCACGATGGCCACTCCCCTGCATCGCCCGTTTGCTGCGATGGGCTCAGGTTCTGCCTCTGGCCGCTTGGTGAGGGAACGAGGAGAAGCAACAGCTGTGAGAAGGGTGGGCGTCCCAGGAGCAGGCACCGCGGCAGGCCGGGCACCCCGCAGGCCTCTCGCGTGGGGCAGCAGCCCGAGCCCGCCTTCCTCAGAGCGGGAGGCCCGCCGTCAGGCCGGTGTCCCGGGGCCGTCAGCATTTCCTGCTGCCTCCGCTTTAGGAATCAGCTTTGCCCTCCGAGCCAGGCCGACGTCTGCAGGTGGGAAGAGCCCATCCGTGCAGCAGGTGCCCACAGCGGCCCGGGGCCCCGGAGCACACATGGTCCTCCTCCCTGGGATACGGTTCTCCTTCCCAGGGTGTGCTCCTCCCCCCTGGACATGGTCCTCCCCCCAGGACGTGATCGTCCCCCCTGGACACACTCCTCCCCGCCCACACGTTCCTCCCCACCCAGGACATGCTTCTCCCACCTGGACAAGGTCCTTCCTCCTGACATGTTCCTCTCCCCCTGGACAGGGTCCTCCCCCCAGGACATGCTCTTCCCTTCCAGGACACAGTCCTCCTGGACAAGGTCCTCCCTCCCGGGCACGATCCTTCCCCCTGGACACGATCCTCCCTCCTGGACACAGCCCTACCTCCAGGATACAGTCCTCACCCCTGGACACGTTCCTCCCCCCGGACACAGACCTCCCTACCGGGTCAGCCCAGCCCACGATGCTTGGGGGCCTCAGCTGGGAGGTGCTCCGGGCTCCTGGTTTGCAGGGCAGAGGGGGGCCGGGCCGGGGGTGTCCCCAGTACCCCCTCCCCCTCCAGCTACAACCGCACCCCCCCCCGGGGGCCTGGCGCCCGTGAGGAGCACCCGTTCTGCAGGACGGACGTGGGTGCTGCTCGCCTGCAGGCTGCCCCTGGCCCCGGGGCCGCGGGGTGTGGCCCCCCCGCCCCCCGCCCGCTTCAGAGGCCGAGGCCCCGCTGGCTGGCAGGACCGGCCCGGACCCCGCTGTGCTCTCTCCGCGAGCAGCTTCCCATTAGGCCCGGCGGCCGCCCGACGCGCGGCGCCCTCATTATCCAGCATGAGTCAGCAGCTCTGCCCCGGGCACCTGGGGCCTGGCCGCCGGCCCGCGGCCTCCGGGCTGCAGCGGGGGGCCCACGTGACCCTGCCCGGGCCGCCCTGCGTCCCCCGCCCGGGCGGCAGGGGTGAGGGAAGCTGACACGAGAGTGTCCTGTGGGGCCCGGGTTCTGGAGAGAAATCCGATTCCCCGGAAGTCAGGCCCCGAGGCCCTGTTCACCGTGACCTTGAAGCGGGAAGGTCACCGCAGCCCCAGGGACCCCTGTCGGCTCCACTTCCTCCCCAGCCCACACTTTGCTCACTGATCCTCCAGCAAACCCAGAAGGAAGAGGGGGGTGACGTCTGCGCAGGTGTGAGGGGCGATGGGCCCAGGGCACGTCCTCACCCGCAGCCGTGACCCCACAGCGAGGCCCCGAACCCGCACACTGTGTCCCCGTGGCCCGCCCGGCACCGCCTCCCGCATCCCTGCATCCCTCCCCCAGGGTCATGGGGGTCACGGGCGCAGAGTGCACACGCGCGTGCCAGCGTCCACGCCCCGGGGGTGAGGGCGCCGTGCCCCCCGCGTCCTAGCGCCTCCACGCCGCCCTGCTCTGTGCCCTGCCCCGTGTCCTGCAGCCCCGCCGGGCGTTGTCAGCGAGCGTGAGCACTCGCACACGTGTCTGCGCCGCCCCCCGCCTCGACCCCCGAGCAGGCCCTGCACGTCAGCCTGTGCACCCCTCCGCCTCCGCGCCAGGCCCAACCCCGGCCCCCGCCCGAGGCTGCCCCGGGCCCGTCAGCAGTGCAGTCGGAACGGGGCCGAGTGACCGGGGCCCGACCCGGGGTGGGGGGTGGGGGGGTGGGGGAGTGACGGCGGGGGGTCCCCGGCCCGGAGGGAGGCCTGCTGTGGGCGGGGAGCCGGGAGCCGGGAGGGGAGCGCGGGGCAGGGGAGCGGCCGGGCCTGCCGAGGCCTGCGCAGGGCTGATGGCCCGTCCGAGTCGGGCGGTCACTTCTGATCAAGATCAAGCTCGGTTGTATGCGACCCGTCAGCCCAGACACGAGGAGGATCAAGGAGGTCAGTAATTCGACTTAATTCTCCAAATTAAAAATGAGTTAGGGCCTTAATCATGTCCCCCGTGAGCCGTGTCAAACACCCTCATTGTCCCTCCCGGGCCCACGTTTGCCAGCACGGGCCCGGCCCGGAGCCGCGGCGCCCCACAGCCGACGTCTGGCTCATGCAGCGGTTGCCCGTGGCCGTGGGTGCAAATCGCGTCCCCCGGATGTGAGCAAACACGGCGGCGTGAGTCCGGGCCCCCCTGCGGCTACGTCGGCACCGACGGGGCATCACCTCCCACCGCCGCTCCCACAAACCGTCCACAACAGCCATGCTCGCCTCGCCGGCCCTCAGGTCGCACGTGCGCAGGGGTCTCCTGGGCTCCCAGTCCGGGTGCGGGCGAGCCGGTCCACGCGGGGGCGCCCCCGGCCCCTTCCCTCGCCCCCACAGAGCATCTCTGCACCTGCTGCTTTGGCTGTCACTGTCCCCCCCTGCTCTCCAACGCCCCCCGCTCCACTCCTCAGGACCCTCGTGACTGCACCGAGAGCCGCCCGGGGGTAAGTCCTCACCTGGGGAGCTTCCATGTGGTCGAGGTGACTTTGCGGGCCCAGGATGGCACGTGGAAATCCCGGAGGCTTGACCTCCGTGGGCCCCACGTTCGGGCACACGTCCCCTCCTCAAGCCTGCAGCCCTTGGAAGCAGCCGGATGGCGGGGTCCGTGGGGGCGGCCGCGCGGGGGAAGCGTCCCCGTCCCAGCAGCAGCAGCCCCGGCCCCACGACCCCACGACGCTCCCGCTGCCGCGCAGCCGAGCCCTCCTGGCCTCAGGCCTCCGCCCCGGCCTCCCTCGGGCAGAATGCCATCCCGTCTCCCCTGAGCCCCTCCTCCACCCGCAAGGCCCCATCCGAAGGGGCCTCCTCTCCGCGCCAGTTCGCGCGGGAATCGCTTCCACGTCAGTAAAACATGAAACTGTTCCGCAGCAAGGATTAAACTGCCCTCCCTGGAGCCCTCGGTGGCACCGCCAGGGGTTCCCCCCGCTGGGCCAGGCCCCCAAGGACCCCACAACCGGGGGCTCACCCCGGCCGACCCCACGCCAGGGCCGCAGCGGCTCGCACACCTGCTCCCAGGCCCCGCTAGCAGAGCCCCCTGCACGCGCGCCGTGTGCTCGCTTCCGGGCTCCGGCCTCGCAGGCGCCCTTCTCTGTCCTGAGCCCAGGCCCGCGGCCGTCAGACGGGCCCTGCCAGGAGCCCCGAGGCAGGTGACGCGCATCCCCCACCCCCACCCCCTGCAGCCTCACCGGGCAGCCGTGAAGGCATCGGGCCCAAACCCCTGTAGCAGGGGCGAGGCTGGGACGGGGCCCCTCCACCCACCCCGCAGGCTCACCTGGCCGTCCACGTGCTGGCACCCCCCGAGTGTGGACACACGCACGGCAACCAGGCGGGTGCAGGCACTTATGGGGGCGAGAGTACAGACGTCCCAGGAGCACAGACCCTCCTCCCCCGCTGAGGGCCGTGGGGAGCTCAGTGCTCCCCGGACGCCGACAGGTCAGCTCCCCTCAGCATCCGCGTCCCCGCCCCCCCGAACCCGGCAGGGAATCCAGGCTGCCTGGAGCACGCTGCGTGGAGCAGGTGGGCCCTCGTGGGGTCCCTGCGGTGGAGGAGGGGCGGGGAGGGGGACAGGACGACGAGCCAGGGACTGCGGGCGCCCCAGGAAGCTGGACAAGCCACGACAACGAACTGTCCCCCTGAAGCCTCTGAAAACCCCAGAGGCTGCAGCCTCGGGCCCCAGGGAGGAAGGAGAAGCTTTAGGAAAAAAATTAAAAGGTCTCACACTCACTAATTTTAAGAGAGAAATAGCTCAGAGCCTATAAAAAGTGTTTTCCCTTTAAAAATTAAAACCATGTTTATTTATATTGTATCAAATGGAAAGAAGACCGATTATCGATGATAATAATAATAATAGTCTCGTGTGTGTCCAGATTCAGGGTTTGCAAAGGACACGGGCGTCTGTCACCCTATAGGGGCCTCAAAACAAACCTGCAAGAACGAGGCCGATAGAGACGGGCCTGCGGCTGGCGCCCAGCACTCCCGCGAGGTCACCCGCCCACGGGCGCCGTCGCCCACCCCGCCCTGCGCCCCGGCTCGGAGTTGGCCGACAAATGCTCGAAGAATCATCTTGATCCCGAAGGGCAGAGACCGTTTGCAAAATCAAACTCCGTTCGTTCTCCAGGACTTGGAAACAAAAGGGGAGACAATATAAATGATGCCCCCAAACTGTTATTGCTATTTAAGATTTTACTTATTTGAGAGAGAGCGAGAGCGAGAGAGCGCACAAGCAGGGGCGGCAGGCGGAGGCGGAGGGAGAAGCAGGCCCCCACCCGAGCGGGGACCCCAACACGGGGCTGACCCCGGGCCCCGGGTCACGCCCTGAGCCGCGCAGCCCCCGGGCGTCCCTCCACGACGGTTTCACGGTCTTGACGTGAGTGGACGTGCAGGAGGGCCTGTGAGCGGAGCAAGCGTGGGGGCGCGCGGGGCGGGCCGTGGACGTCCTCCTGGGGAGGGTCGCTGGGCCGTCCCCGGCGGCAGCCTCCCGCTCAGCCCGCTCCAACCGAGCTCATTAAATCAGCGGAGCCGCGGCCTGGACCCTCGCCCCTCGGGCCACTCGCAGACCCCGGCAGCGGGCGACGTGCCGCTGCACCTGCCCGCTCCTCACCTGCTCCTTAATGGGCAGCGCCCCCGACGCCCAGCCCGCTTTCATTAGTTGCACTCTTAATTGATTAAATGGATGATTGATTATCGGGCCTGGGCCATTTGTTTTCCAGACCCCCGTTTGCTTGGAACGGAAAGCGACGCTGACCCTTTGTTAGCGGGGCAGCAGGCATCCATCACTCCCACTCCCACGCAGACGTGGGGCGAGGGGCTCCTGCCGCACCGACGCCGCCACTGTCACCGGCAGGTGCGCGCCCTCCACCCGTTGTGTTTTGACGGGGGCGACCCCGCAGGCTGCTGCCAGATGCTGCTTCCACAGGACACTGCTCCCAACACCCAACAAAAAGCCGCTCAGATCCCCGTCCCCAGCACCTCGCCGAGGTCCCCTCCCTAGCACCCGGCGATCCGGGGCTGCGGCCCCCCAGGAGAGAGGCCACGAGGACGGGAGGAGGAGGCATCGCCTACGGGGCCCGAGGAGGGACGTCCACCCCGTCCTCCGCAGAGGATGAGATGAAGGAAGCCAGCGTCGGGGCTGGTGCTCCAGCAAGAGCTCAGGAGGGCAGGATGCGGCCCACGGGGCCCCGCACGGCCGGGGTCAGCACGTGCGGCCTCCCCGATCTCACGGTTTACATGCACCTGGAATCCAGCGTCACCTACAAACCGTCTACACTGGCTTGAGTCCAGGCATGCCGTCCCATCACGAGGCCTGGTAACGTCTGCACCACAGAGCAGGAAAGTGAGGAGCACGTTCACACCAACCCCACCCAGCATGTGAGAAAGTATGTGGAGCCCTGAGAACGGACTTGGCCTCGAGCCGCGTGGAGGCCCTGCGGGGGGTCGGGCACTAAGCCACGCGTGACGCGGGAGCCTCAGCCTCGGAGCCACAGCTTCCCTGCCCGGCCCTGGACTCCGCAGAGGCCTCTCTGTAGGTGCGGGTCCCAGGCCAGGGTTCCTGGCATCTTTCTTGCTTTACCCACAAATTTCCAGTTCATCTTTCTTTAAAGCTAAGCAAGGAGTGGAAGTCAAGTGTGAGCCATCTCCGTGTTCGTCATCTCCTCATCGATCTTCTAGTTCTATTTTTTTTAGCCCTGAACAAAAGGCGCAGCTTTAGTTCAAGTACGAGAAACCCGCAGTGATAGCACAGCCCTTCCTTGGGGACGCCTCGCCCTCCTGGAACAGGCTCCACACCCCGGCTCTCGGGGAGCTCCCGCCTGCACGCGTGCGCTCGACTCACAGCCGCCTTTCCCGGAGGACGCCGCTTTCCTCCGCGTTCACAGCGCGTAGCTCTGCTTTCTCGAGATTTCCGATGCTCTGTTTTGAAATATGCAAAAGGCACTTCGGGGGAGCTTTGAGTATCCCTCCAGCCCGGTCCAAACCTCTTTCTGAAAAGTGCCATCGGGAGCTTCAGTAACGAGCCCCGGAGCACGGGCTTCTCTGGCTGGAGACGTCTTCCCAAACGTGAGCTCCCCGGCTGCCTCGGCTTGGCCCATCACCTTGGGGGACGTGTACGAGGAACATCCTTCTGGACTTTGGCCCACGTGAGTAAAAGGAGTGTGAAATGTTGCCCCGTCGGAAGCACACACAAGGCCGAGGAGCCTGGGAACGGTGATGGAGATTCCCGTGGCTGCACCATTCACCACGCACCCGAGGCTTAGGAAAAGCTAGAAAACGGCCTACAAAGTCCGTCGGTAAAACGGCCCCATTCTTGGCTTCCTCCTCTATTTCGCCAGGGGAATATCCATGAAATTCCTCAGATCCTTCCCACCAGAGTAGGAGTCACCATTTCCGGTTAGGACAGCTGTGGCACGGTCCTCCTGGCTCGCAGCTTCACGAGCAGGCGAGGTTTCCCGGTACATCCGCACGGTCGATGCGCTGTTGGCGGGCTCATGGCGACCCTGGACGCTGCCTTCAGAGGTCCCGCCGGGGCCCCACATCCGGGGTGTTCCCTGTGTGCTCAGGCGTCGCTTGGCGAGCGGACTCGGACGAGTCAGACCGGACAGCAACGCCACGTGGTTCTGCGTGGCAGGTTCCCCGGGCGCATGGCCGAGAGCACCCCAGCACCCCGCGTGGCCTTACTGGTCACGGGGTAGGGGCATCGCAAGGCCCTTCAGTGGTCCGTCTGCTTGTCCGGTGCAGAGTTTTAGCTTCACCTCATTTCCGGGCCCCTCCGCGACCGGCTCCCCCGATTCGTGGCACTCCCCGAATCCTTCTGACTCGCTCCCGTTGCTGCCTCGCGCCTGCGCAGCGAAGGTGCTCGGACCTGCGGGGAGCCTGGGCAGCTTGGCCAGCCAGCTGGGAGCGGAGCACAAACAGCAAGCACGACCTGGCACAGTTTTTCAGTTGGCAGAGGACAAAATTTCAGTGCACGGTATTGAGGCCACAAACAAAAAACAGATGCTCCCCACGATGACCCTCGGGGCTGCTCCCAGCCGCCGGCACCTGACTGTGCCCGCCATGGCCGCGACGGACGCCGCGGCAGGCCCGGGACGGGGCCGGGACAGGGGCGGGGGGCTCACCGATCTTTTAGCAGGTGTCTTACCCACGGCAAATTCGGAAGCAATGTTTTAAGCAATTCGAGTTTATTAAATCCTTCCAAAACATTGAACTCAATCTTCATAAGGGCATGAGTTCTTTCTCTTTTCAGACCTGGCCGATTTGCAAGCCACGGAAACACATCACAGAATTAACAAGAATCACCAACAGATTTAGGACGGAGCACACGAGTTTTGGCAGCAGTGGATGGGGCCGGCGGTGGCTGGGGGGCTCTGGCCGCCGGGGGACACACGGCCTGGGGCTCGCAGGCCGGCCCCGCGCGCCTGGCACAGGGGGAGGGACTCTTGCTCGTGCCCCCCAGTTGCAGGGCAGGAACTATCCGTCGTCCGACTAACCAAACCCCCAGTCGGTGGGAGGCACACGTCGACAGTCGCCACGTGGTGATGGTGACTGGTCGGAGCTCGGGGACTCAGGCTTTTCCTGAAAGTGAAAAATCAACCAGAAACTCCAGCTTTCCCAAACCCTCCGAGAAACACATGTTGGACGTTTACCTGGACAGACAGCGTCCACGGAAAACCCCAAATCACGTCCATGTGTGTACGTGTCACGTGCACACGTGTTCTTATGTGTAACCGAGTGTGCAGTGGGTGCCCGGCCGCAGCGGCCCTTGCCACATGGTCTGTCCGCGTGTCCGTGTGTCCGCAGCGTCGCCGACGTGCTCGCAGCCGTGCACACAGCCCAGAAGGTGCTCAGCGGCGGCAGGAGCAGGTGCCCGACGCTGCCCACTGTGGGGCTTCCCTCCAGTTTCCTGCCGCCGACTCGTTCCCGGCTGGGTGGGGGCTGAGGGCCAGTCCGCACCCCGGGACCGAGCGTGTGCAGGAGGCAGAAGCACGTCCGCCCTAAGCGCTTACGATGCCGGCAGGAGCTCCCTCGCCCCGAGCTGGGCCTCCAGAAACACCGCGGTTCCCCGCACCCCTGCGGGTCCTGCACCCCGAGCCAGGCCGCTGCTCCAACCCGGAGGCCACGGGGCAAGGGCGGCAGGTCCCCTCAGCACGGGCCCGAGCCCAGGGGTGCACCCGCCGTGCTCACCGCGACCCGGGGCCTCCATGAGGAGACCCTCCTCCCTCACCCTCTGCGGTTTTTGTATCTGGATTTTTGTTACTGGAATTTTCCAGGACAAAAGTGACCAGGAGAAGCGCCCTGGGGGGCCCTCCCTGCACGGGCCTCCGGTAAGAGGCGAGACCCCGACGTTGGGCACGTAGGCGTCCCCGGGCCCCTCGCAGAGAGAGGACGCACCGGCCTGCAACAGGCAGCCGGGCGCAGGGAGTCTGGCGGCCTGGGTCCTCATTAGCCCCCCGCGGAGAGCTGAGCGCGCAGCCCGCCGGCCTCCTACCGCCTGACCCCTGCCTCCGCTCGTCCTTCCACAGATTAATTCCCCGAGCTGACAAATCGCAGTGCCCGGGGTGCCCGGGGTCACTCAGTCACACTGGGCTCTGGTCAGTGTCAACGGGCTCTGCCCCGGGCCGGGCAGTGACCAGGAGGCGGCGGCCAGACACACGCCAGGAGCTCAGCCCCGCGCGGCGGCACCGGGAGCGCGTGCCCGAACCCGCCACCGGCCGGAGAGCACCCGGCGGCCTCCGAGCCGCGCAGAAGCCCCTCTGCCCCGGACCCCAGGCCGGGTGCACGGACGGGCTCCGGAGGCTCTGATTTAGGACGAGGGCGCTGCCACCACGGCGACCGCCTGCACGCGGGTGACACTGCAGAAACGCCCTTGGCATGTGCAGAGGACGGCGAACCAAGGACCGTCCCAGAGCCCGCAGGGGGCGGGGGGCAGAGCGGGCCGCAGGGAGCACGTGCAGCCGGGGACAGCTGGGGGACGGCCGGGCACAGCCTCCTCCCGGGGGCGGGTGCCGCAGGCCGAGGCGGGAGCGCAGTGACTGCTGTCCCACCAGGGGAACGCAGCAGGGGACGCCAAGGAGAGGCTCATCCCCCGTGGGCAGGAGGGCGGCCACCCTGGGCCCTGGTCCCACCTGTCACCTTGGGGGCCACACACCACGTGGCCACGGTGCTGGGACCTTGCCTGGGGTGCGGCTGAGTAGGAGACACTGGCTACGTAGCCGCGTGGCCCCTCAGGACGCCCCAGGGCTGGTGGCCGCACCGGGTGACACCGCAGACCCCACACACGGCCCCGCACACCATCCTCACGACGACCCTCTGGAGGCACTGCTGTGCCCCCTGACCCCTGAGACCTCAGAGCCATGAACCCGGGTCTCCCCTGCGCCGACCGCGCTCCTCCCTCTGGGCTCAGTCTGTCCCCAGACCCCGTACCGCACCCCCTCCCGTCGCTCCCTTCCCTCCTGATTCTGGTCCAACAGGGGACCTGCGGTCCTGCGGATTCCGACCCAGTGTCTGCCTTCTGTGACCCTGACAATTAGGACTCCATCCCGTGAGTGTCACACGCACACGTCTACGCATACACCGTGTACACCTACGTGCACACCTGGAGGCCACACGTACGTCTGGTACCGGACGTCGTGCTGCGCCTCTGCAGGCGGCCGCCCCAGGTCAGCACACGCACGGCCTAAGGTCGCGTTAGGACCACGAATAGGCTCTGCTGCCTGGTACCCGCCCCGGGGGCCTTCCCCAGGGACCTCGGCACCGGCTGTGGCTGCCGTAGCCTCACCCTGCCCTCCCGGAGGGCGGCCCTGCACCCCTGCACCTCCTCTGCTTTCACAGACTTTCGTGTTCGACACAACGTCCCTCAGGAGCCTGAAGGGGGAGGTGGCCGTCGCCTCGAGCGCTCCATCCACTGGGCACATGCACGCCCAGGCCCGCTCACGTGGCACACGCACGTGCACACACACGCACGCCCGCGGGCTCCAGGGGACCAGCCCGGTCTGCAGGCAGCACACAGTGGGCATCTCCCCGCGGGACCCACCCCGCACACACGTGCACACAGTGATACACGCTCGTGCTCTTGGGTCATGACGGTCCGCGTCCTGCACAGTCACCGCCGGATCCGTGTCTCCAAGACGCTAAATCTGTGGTGATCCGTGGCGGTGGCCGCACTTCACCAATTTGGTCTCCAGGAGAGCCTGGGACTGTCCGGGCTGGGAGCCTGCGGCTGGGATGAGGCACGGCCCAGGTCCCCATCCTGGTACCAAGGCCCCGGGGCACTGGGCGGACAAGGGCCCTGAGGCCACCGTGTGCTGCCCGGGTGCCGGGGTCCCAGGAGGCCAGGGCGGGGTGGGGGGGTTCACACTCTGGGTTGAGGCTGGGAGGGGGGTACCCACGCGGGCCCTCCCCCATTCCTCCCCTACTCCTCCCCGCCCCCTCCCCGCCCCCTCCCCGCCCCCTCCCCACCTTCCTCCTCTCCTCCCACCTCCCGCCCTCCTCACCCCACCCCTGTCCAGGAGCTCCTCCCGGGCCTCCTCCCCCCTCTCCCCTCTCCCCTCCTCCTTCCTCCTCTTCCCTGCCCTCCTCCTCTCCTCCCCCCTCCTCCCCTCATCCCCTGTCCAGGAGCTCCTCCCCGCCCTCCTCCCCCCTCTCCCCTCCTCCTCCCCACCCTCTCCCCACCTTCCCACCCTGGACCACGAAGGAGCCGCAGGAAGCCCACCAAGGCTCTGGGGCCATGACCCGCCCACCCGCCCTTCCCGGGTGGAAATCACCCCCAACTCCGCCCAGTGGACCTTCCCCCGCAGGCAGCCCTCGGGGCCTTGAGGACCCCAGACATGCTGAGTTTGGAGCGGAGGGGAACACGGCAGACGGAGGCTCGACTGTCCTGCCCCAAGCCCGGGACCCTGGGCCGCCCGCGCCCCCCACGCCTGGCGCCTCACTGAGCCTCACCCGGGACTGTGCACACACACACGCGGGCACACCAGAGCTGCTCACACACGTGCACACGCATACGCGGGTCCTCACCTGTGCTTTGGGCCCCAGCCGCGCACCGGGGGGAGCCCATCCTGTGCTGTCGCCGCCGGCCGCCTACTGATGCCGTTTGCTGTGAGCTCGGAAGCTCATTTCCCCGACTGGTCGCCCAGGAGCGAGAGGCCCTCACGGCCACATCACCCCAGGGACCGGTCACTTCACCGTCCGAGGGCTGTGGCCGGGGGCCTGGAGCCCCGCACCGTCTGCCCTGCAGCCTCCAGGCCAGGGGCTCAGCCAGGCCCCCCGCCCCTGCGGACCTTCCGTCCCGCCCCGACCGTCTCCACACACTCCTCACCCGGGCCCCGACCACCAAGGCCTCCCTCCCGCCCGACCCCTGACTCCGCATTTGCTGTCGGTCCTGAGGCTGGTTTTGGCACCGACGCTTGGTTTCCCAGCGTGGTTACCGGAAGGCGGGCCAGCGGACCCGGGAAGGCCCTGCTCCAGCCACCCCAAAGTGAGGGGAAGGCTTGTTGTGTCCCTCCGTTTACTCCGTTTACGTTTTTTTAAATAAAATAAATTAGCTGGGTAAGAATATAGGAAATGTGAGTTTGAAAGTGGAATGCCAACCAAAGGGCGGCGGCGTCCAAGCTGAGGCAGGACACTGCTTCGCTCCTTCACAGCCCAGGCAGCGGCCTGGGGAGCCCAGGGGGTCCTGCGGGGTCCTGTGGGGTCACGTGGGGTCACCCGGGGTGGAAGGCCTGGCCTCCCCACCCAGGCGGCCCTCACTTCAGCTGAGGCTCTAGGGCCTCCAGCTCCACCGTCGTCCACACCGCTGGCCCCCGGCCTGTTTGGCCCCACCCATCAAGAACTTGGGTCAGGTGTGCAGGGAAGCGGTCATGCACAGTGTCACCCCGGGGCGGGGGCTGCATAGAGTGGGGCTGCTCGCTGGGCGGCCAGGCGGGATCCGGCCCCTCGGGAGCGTGGGCCTGGGGGCCCGAGCGCCGACCCCCTGGCAGCACTGT
Source organism: Canis lupus dingo (assembly GCF_003254725.2). Taxonomy (NCBI): domain Eukaryota; kingdom Metazoa; phylum Chordata; class Mammalia; order Carnivora; family Canidae; genus Canis; species Canis lupus. The sequence goes on from NC_064254.1 coordinate 72,509,323, forward strand.
GACGGTGCCGTCGGGGGGCGCACCCCATGTCCGTCCTGAGGGGAGAAGAGGGGCTGGGGGGCAGCGAGCACACGAGCCCGGCCCCACACCTGTCCACACAGGCCATGCGACTGCGGCTGCTGCTGCCACAGGCCCCGGAGCGGCTGGGAGGCGGCGGGGGGTGGGGGGTGGGGGGCAGACGGCCTCCCCTCCTCCGAGGAACCGCGTCCAGCCCGGGCCACACCTGCCCCGCCCCTGTGTCCCGCCCCTGCATCTTCAGGGGTGGTGGGTGCGCAGCCTGTCCCAGGTCCCCGTGCGCCCTCCTGTCCGAGGAGACGGGGGAGGGGCCCAGGCCTCGGCGTCGTCCTCGGCGGGCGACCCACAGCTCAGGTCTCCGGGTTAAAGGGAATGTCATGCCAGGCTGGGGTCTCCGGGGGCGCAGCGGGAAACGCCCCCTGTTCCTGCCCGAGACCCCCCTGCGGGGCTGGCTTCCCGGCACGACCCCGGGACGGGCGGCTTGGAAACACCCCAGCTGTTCCCCTCGTCTCACCTCCCGCCCAGGACGGGGAGGCCCAGGTCCCAGCACCCGCCTGGGGCTGCCAACGCAGCGTGTGCTGGGAAGCGGCGGCCCGGCTGAGCGGGGAGCTGGGGGGCCCCGACACCCAGGCCCAGGCCAAGGGCGCCGCCGGCTCGGACTGCAGCTGCGGAGCGGAGGGCTCGCTGTCCGGGAAGCAATCTGAGGAGGTGGGAGCGGGAGAAAGGTGGGTCCGAAGGGAGGCGACGTCGGGTCAGGGCGCCGGCACCCCGGGCCCCGGAGCAGAGAACACCCCGGAGGGTGGGGCGGCTTGACGCTCCGGGAGGGATGATTTGGTAAAATGGGAGGTGACCTTCAGAGATCCTGTATCTCTGTTTCTAAGGGCCTCTGAGTTTCCGTATTGCTTTCCGACGGTTTAGGAAGGCAAGTTCCTGCTCTGAGGGGAAAGAGAAACTAAAAATAAACAGGAATGAGTTTCCAACCACAGCGATGCTGGGCTCCTTCCCTTCGGGGCAGATTCTCCTTGTGCTGCTGGGAGTGGGGGGCCCAGCGAGGAGGCCCGGTCCCCTCGGAGCCTGGGGCCCACGGGTTGGCGGTGGCGGGGAGGCTGCTCTGCTGGGAGGCGGGCTGCGGGGGGGGGGGGGCGGGCTTCCTGGTGCAGGGGTCCTGGGGCGAGCGCCCAGGGGGGCCAGGCTGCAGCGGAGGACCCACCCCGCTCCCCGGCCTCTCCGCTAGGCCCCCAAGTCCTCACTCCTCCTAGGCTGCTGCTAAGCCAAGGGGGCTAATAAAGGCATTTAGAAAATCCCATAAAGGGGGAAATCCTGCTCCCTCTGCGGCTCCTCCCGGGGCGGACGCTGCTCGAGCTCCCGCCCAGGCGTGCAAGCACCGACCGAGGTGGGCAGGTGGGACCTGGCCGCGGGCCTGGGGGGGTGAAGACAGTTGTAACGTCTCTGTCTTTACGCGACTAAAGTGCTGAGAACAACAGGTTTCAAGGCCTCCTACTTGGTTTTTCTCGAGCAAACAGAGGCGGTCGTTTGTGCGATCAGGCGGCCGCTCTCCCCGTCGGGCTCCCGGCGCGTCCCCTGCGCTAGGCGGGCAGCGGGTACAAAGCTCCCCCAACCCCGCGGCCCGGCCGAGCGGGCGTCACAATCCTCCTCGGGAGACGGGCCCAGGCCTGTGAGGAATTCAGCCACCGGCCGTGCTGCCCAAGGAGGGAGCGGGCAGGGCGTCTGGGGAGAGCTGCTGGCGGGTGTGATTGGCCAACGGGCAGGTGTCCCCCCGCCAGCTTGTCCCCCGCCGGCTTGTCGGCCAAAGCCCCCAGAGAGCAGGGCCGCTCCTGCTCCAGGCGGCACCCTCCTCCCAACCACAGACCGACCGGGGCCTGCTGCAGGCAGGAGCGTCCATCACAAGCTGCCCAGACGCAGGAGGGGGGCCCACGAGGACTCGGGGACACAGACTTTCCAAGGGTGCAGCAGCCTTGTTACCACTCTGACCCCTGCTTCCCGGTGACGCCCACAGTAAGTCAGGGCGCACCCAGAGGGTCCCAGCCACTGCAGCTGGAGGTGAGCCCACAGGGGGAGGTGGGCCCCGTAGGAGGAGGTGAGGCCCACGGATAGAGGTGGGGCCCATGGATGGAGGCGAGGCCCACAGATGGAGGTGGGGCCCACAGATGGAGGTGAGGCCCACGGATGGAGGTGAGGCCCACGGATGGAGGTGGGCCCCACAGATGGAGGTGGGGCCCACAGATGGAGGTGGGGCCCATGGATGGAGGTGAGGCCCCACGGATGGAGGTGAGGCCCACGGATGGAGGTGGGGCCCACGGATGGAGGTGAGGCCCACGGATGGAGGCGGGGCCCACGGATGGAGGCGGGGCCCACGGATGGAGGTGAGGCCCACGGATGGAGGTGAGGCCCCACGGATGGAGGTGAGGCCCACGGATGGAGGTGGGGCCCACGGATGGAGGTGGGGCCCACGGATGGAGGTGAGGCCCACGGATGGAGGTGAGGCCCACGGATGGAGGTGGGCCCCACAGATGGAGGTGGGGCCCACGGATGGAGGTGGGGCCCATGGATGGAGGTGGGGCCCACGGATGGAGGTGGGCCCCACAGATGGAGGCGGGGCCCACGGATGGAGGCGGGGCCCACGGATGGAGGTGAGGCCCACGGATGGAGGTGAGGCCCCACGGATGGAGGTGAGGCCCACGGATGGAGGTGAGGCCCACGGATGGAGGTGGGCCCCACAGATGGAGGTGGGGCCCACGGATGGAGGTGGGGCCCATGGATGGAGGTGGGGCCCACGGATGGAGGTGAGGCCCATGGATGGAGGTGGGGCCCACGGATGGAGGTGGGGCCCACGGATGGAGGTGGGGTCCACGGATGGAGGTGGGGCCCATGGACGGAGGTGGGGCCGGTGGGTGGTCGTGGGCCCACGGGTGGAGAGGCCCAGGAGGACCCATCCCAGCACCCCACAGTTACTCATCATACAAAAAACACACAGGTTTGTGGCCACGATGTACCAAATACAAATCAAAGGAATCTTTTCACGTCAAAACAGTCCTCGTTCAGATGTTAAAGAAACAGCGGCTCATGCGGGAAACCACCAGATAAACACGAGGTTGGAGTACGCACCCTCTTATTTTCCCCGACCCCAGAGAATTCTTCAACCTGTGAACTCTCCTTCTCACCTGCTCACTTCCCTCGAAATCGCTAAACCAGATAAAACTGGTAGGAAGTGGACCCACTCGCTGTGTCTGGGCCTCGCGCGTGCCCGACTCCCTCCTGGCTCGGTTTGCCCTGAGCGGTCACCGCAAGCTTTCCTCATTTTCACTAAACAGGAAAAAATTAAGACCTTATTTATTATTTTATGATTTTCTCCAAGGGAAAACCATTCAAGGGCAGCAGAGGCAGTGTAAGTGGGCGGCTCCTGCGCAGGGAGGACGGCACCGGGCAGGACGTCGGGGCCAGGGTCCCCGCAGCACCGCACCTGCTCCTGCGTCTCTTTGCCGGCACTTGCGAGGCCTTCCTGCGGGCTGAGAGCGGCATGGGTGCCCCGTGTCCCCTCCTGCCCGGGGTCACCCGCCACCCGACCATCTGCCTCGGCTCCCGGGACGACGGCCCCTGACCCTTAAAGGAAACCGTCCTTTCTGCGCAATGACGCCAAGCTCCCGCACGTTTCACGGGCAGGTTCTGCTCCCCTCTGGCCCCCACAGGCCCCCTCCCTGGACGGCGGCCAGTGGTGTAAAGGGGCCGGGGTGTGCAGAGGCCCCAGTGCCCTTGCACACGGGCGTCCAGGTGAGTTGTGCTTCCCGGGAGGGTTCTAGGGAAGCCTTAGGTGGTGGAGGGTCTGCAGCAGCACAGTCACATTGTCACCACGGTGGCCTCCCGGGGACCAGGGCGCGATGGTGCTGTGGGTCCAGCTCCAGGCCCCAGAGCAGAGCCGGGGGCAGGGGGTGGGGCGAGGACAGCAGGTGCCGAGCCTCCGGTTTCATCATGCCGGTGTCTCTGTCGCCCTGGAAAGCCACCGTAAGTCTCAGAAACCAGTGTTTACGGCCTCTTCTGAGGTTCAGACACCCCCGCGCCCTGCTCCCCACCTCACGTCAGGCTCTTCCCATTTTCCGCCTCCACTGGGGGGACAGCACGGCGCCTGCAGCAACCCCGGATGGGCAGGTGCATCGCCGACCGCTGCGTCTGCAGAAGCCTCTCCTGACCCCAGAGCCCTCCTGGCCCGGGGGCTCCCACCCACCTGCGCCCTGGCTCCACCCAAACTCCCGTGAGCGCAGAGGGTGGGCCGAGCGAAGACCCAGACGGGGCTAGCCGCCCGCGAAGAGACCTCACCGTCCAGCCTGTGCCACCTGAAAACACCGTTTCACGTAGAAATCATAAAAATTTCTTAAACGTGGGGAATCAATGAACCTTTGAAGAATGATTGTTAAATCACAGGGCCTCGTCCACACACGGATCAGGGAAGGCGGTGGCGCCCCGTCAGGACCCACAGCCCGAGCCAGCGCCAGCCCTGCAGCGTCCGGTGAAGGAATGAGCGGCCACCCCGGGCTTCTGACCTGTTGGGGAGGTGGGAGGCGGCCCTCCCTGTGGCCTCGGGCACCGGGGGGCCACACGGGTCGCCAGGAGCCCTCAGCCATAGCACAGGGGAGCCAGCGGGTACCCAGCCGTCCCTTCCATGCAGCCTCCTGCCGCCCCGCTCGGGCCGCCGGTTCTCTGCAGCCCCCCACCCCCGACGTGGCCTCCGTGCAGCTCCAGGGTTTGCTTCCCAGCTCACTGGCCATTCCCCAGGGCTGCGCCCGGCGTCCTCAGAGAACCAGAGGCCTGGGCCCAGGACACGGGGGAAGGCAGCCTTCGGGGCCCAGTCCACCTGGCCCCGCACCCCACTCCCACCCAGGTGGGGAGCACCACGGGGCGCCCTGGGGAGACAGCCAGTACACAGGTGCATGGGCGGGCCTGCGGATGAGCACCAGGGACAGACGGTGGGAGGCTGGCCGGGGAGGGGTCCTCCGTGTGCTGATGGACAGTGTGACCCGAGACAGGGCAGGGACAGCGGGCAGCAGAGCCCGGCGCAGGAGGCAGGCAGTGTGAGAGCCTGACAGGGTGGCGGGCAGATGCGGGCACGTGGGGGGGTTCGGCCCCGGGGCGGGTGGTGTCAGGTCCACTGACCCTCCTCACAGTCACACCTGCGGGCCGGCTCCGGGCTCGTGCCCAGGGAGATGCACGGAGGTGGCCCCAAGGCTTCCATCTGAGCCACGCTGACCGGCAGGCTTGAGGAAGATTCTAGAAGCAACAGTCCGATTTGGACAAGCTCAGGGCGGGCGAGCAGGCAGTTCCTCAGACCCCAGAGTTTAGGTACTGGGGCTGGGGTGGGCGTCAGGCGGGAGCTGGGCACCTGGTGAGCTTGGCGGTCTCCAAACAGGTGCCTTGAGCCGAATAAGGAGGCAGAGACGTCTGAGGAGCAGCCAGGGGTGAGGTGGGTCCTCGTGGGATGGGGTGGGGGTGCTGATGGCAGCTGCAGGAGTGTGGGCAGGAGGGGGCGGCCCAGTGGGGACTGAGGAGGGGCTGTGGGGTGGAGCAGGAGAGCCTCTCACTGTAGGGGTGGGGCAGGGTGGGAGAGCTTTGGGGTCTGACTGTAGGGGGGGCAGGTGGAGAGCAGCGAGGCGGGGTCTGTATGTAGGGGGTCCCAGGCTCTTGCCCACCCTGTGGCGCCCCCGGGTCATCTCTCCAGGACACGTCCGCTCTCCGTGTGCCTCGTTTGCACACACACGTCGGTGCCTGGCAGTTGGGGGACCCTTGCCACCGCGGCCTGGCCTCCCGCCCGCTCGCCGCCAGCCCTGCCTGTGCCCTCACCTTGCCCAGTGGAAGGGGTCACCCAGCCAGACCCTACCTGGTGACCTGAAAGCGTGGGCAGGAAGGCCGGTCTGGCCCAGGCCTGGGGGGTCTGCCTCTGGGGCACAGGTCCTGGGGGAAGGGCCGACCCTCGTGCCCAAACACCCAGCGAGGGGCCCGGTGCCTGGGCGACTCCTCCGGCCCGAACGCGGGGCTCAGGGGCCTCGGCGGGTGCCGCGCACCCTTGACCCCGCTGCCCAGGAGCAGGCGTCCTCTTGGCCCGGATGTCCCAGGTCGTCGGAGGATCACTGGAAGCCTCGGGGCGCCCCGTGGGCCTCTGATGTCTGGCTGCAGGGCCAGCACCCGCCTCCACGCCACAAGGCCGTGCTCAGCCCAACACCGAGAGAAACTGGCCGCGGCGGCCGGGAAGTGTCTACCGTCAAACGTCGTGCACGGAATCGTGACAGCAAAGTAACTACAGAGTGATAAAAGGTAAAGCAAATATTATCCAGGAGGAGCAAGAGCCGCGATGACACTGTTTATGTGAATGTTTCCCTGGACGGAAGAGGCCAAAGTGGCAGCCTGCCCGCCACCCCCCGACCCTGCGCCCAGCTGGTGACCCCGCGACCCCCGCCCCCAAGTGGATCCTGACCAGAGCTGCCAGGTCCTCGCCAACCCGCACCCCCCCAGCCAGGGCTCGACACGCGAGCTGAGCCCAGGTGACCGGCTGATGTTGGGCCAGCAGAGTCCAGCTGCCTTCGGGGTCTGGAGATCTCGGCCTCCACGCGCCCTGAGGCCTGAGCCCACGGACTCCAGGCTGGAGGGGCCGCTGCTCCCACAGCTACTTCTCACAAGGCGCAAAGCTTTGAGCAGGGCCCCGACTCTCGCGCAGGATGCTGGGGCCCAGGCCCTGCTCTGCCCACGTCTCGGGGTCCCCTCAGCGGCTGGTCGGTGCAGGGGGGCTGCTGAGGGTCAGAGCGGCCTGGAGGGGCCACGTGGCCTCCACGCCCTGGGAGTCTGGACACCACCCAGGGGCCCCCCACCCAAACCTCCACCTGCTTCTGAGCCGCCCACCTGGACACGTCACTCAGTTTGCAAAATACCAGGTCACACAGAGACATTAGAATTTGTTACAAAAAAAAAAACAAAAAAAACATGTCGATTTGTCGCAACATTTGAAGAAGCCCAAGACGGCAGCTCCACGTAGGCAGAAAGGGGCCCCCGCTGCTCCGGGCGCGGCGCCGGGGCCTACAGCAGAGGGGCTGGGACCCCAAGGGCCATCCCCCCGCCGCCCGCTGGCCCGGGGAGTCCCAGGACCCCCTTCCGGCCGGGGACGGAGGGCCCGTGAGTCCAGGCCGCGCCCCCGGGCCCAGGCCCCGCAGCCGTAGTCGTGGCTGCGCCGCAGCTCGCGGTCCTGCCCGGTGCCTCCGCAGGGGCTGCTCTGGCTCCGGGGCTGGAGTCGTCCCCCGCGGGGCCCCAGACATGTGGAGCAGGTGTCTGCAGCACGTGTCTGCGGGCAGGGGCAGCTGCCACCGGGCTGGCGGGATGCCGGGCCAGGGCCAGAGTTCAGCTGTCCCCGGGGCTGGACACGAGGGACCCTGGCCACGGGGCAGGAGGGCTCTGAGTCAGCCTTAGCCCGGGGCAGCTGGCCGCAGGGTGAGCCTGAGGGACTCCCCGGCAAGTGGGCACGGCCCCCGGCCTCGGCGCAGCTCCAGCCCCCCTGCCTGGGCCCAGCCTCCACTCACAGGGTCCTAGGGTGCTCCTGCCACGTCCCAAGGCTCAGGTGCCCCAGGCGGGCCATGGGTGCCCGGGTGGCAGGTGCCTGGCGGCCTGTGGCCCAGAAGCTATGGACCTTGCTCTAAAGGAGCCCACCCGGGGGATCCCTGGGTGGCGCAGCAGTTTGGCGCCTGCCTTTGGCCCAGGGCGCGATCCTGGAGACCCAGGATCGAATCCCACATCGGGCTCCTGGTGCATGGAGCCTGCTTCTCCCTCTGCCTGTGTCTCTGCCTCTCTCTCTCTCACTGTGTGCCTATCATAAATAAATTTAAAAAATTAAAAAAAAAAAAATAAATAAATAAAGGAGCCCGCCCAGCGAGATCTGTTTCTCCTGGCGACGAAGATTGGGACGCGCTGAGCCGTCGGGGCGCTGTTGAGGCCGGTGCCCCCGGGGGGCAAACCCGACCTGCTGAAGCACACGGGCCTGGGGACCGCGGAAGGACGGAGCCTGAGGGTTCCCCACCGGAAGGGCCTGGGCCGCCACGCTGCAGGGCCCCAGGGGCGGGGAGAGCCAGGCCGCCTTGGCCGTAAACAGCCATTACGCTGATCACAGGCCCCGCGGCTAATTACGGCCGGCGGGGAAGGCGGGGAATGTTTGCCCTGACCGGGAGGAACGTGGGCTAAGGTCCCAACCCAACCCGCCTTGCAGGGCAGTTTCCAAGGTCACCTCCGGCCTCCCCTGCTCCTCCCCTCGGCAGCGGGGCAGGACCACACGGGGACAACGGAGGCTCAGAGGGCCAGTGGCGTCTGCCTACAGGATCCGTCTTGCGAGCCAGGGCTGACAGCTCAGGTTCAAGGGAGAGAGTAAGCCCTGATGCTTCTGTGATGCAGGTGCTACGTGTGGACCTTGCGAGCCATCTGGAGCCCCGGGGACAAAGGCAAGGAGGCGGCAGCGATGGAGGCCCTCCTCCACATGGCCTGGTGCCAGCAGCACAAGTGTCACCCCATGGCCCCCTAGCCCATTGCCAAGGAGCTAAGGGTCAGAACAGCCTCACTGAACGTGGTAGAGGCCATGAGGCCGCCATGCAGGCTTCTGCTCAGGGACGGGGTGGACAGGCCCAGGTTCTGCTGCAGGGACGGGGTGGACGGGGCCCAACTCCCGCTGCACAGACAGGGCGGACAGGCCCAGGCTCCCGCTGCAGGGATGAGGGGCATGGGCCCAGCTGCTGCTGCAGGGACGGGGTGGACGGGGCCCGGCTCCTGCTGCAGGGACAGAGGGGAGGGGCCCCGGCTCCTGCTGCAGGGATGGGGTGGATGGGGCCAGGCTCCCACTGCAGGGATGGAGGGGATGGGCCCAGCTCCCACTGCAGGGATGGGGTGGACAGGGCCAGGCTCCCGCTGCAGGGACAAGGGGGACAGGGCCTGGACCCCACCACAGGGATGGTGTGAACAGGGCCAGCTCCCGCTGCAGGGACGGGGTGGACGGGCCCAGCTCCCACTGCAGGGACGGGGTGGATGGGCCCAGCTCCTGCTACAGGACGGGGTGGACGGGCCCAGCTCCCGCTGCAGGACGGGGTGCCTCCGTACATCCTACTGTTTTTCCCTTGCCCGGTTCCATCCACACCGTGCAGACCATGCAGCACCATGTTGAGGAGTCAGAACCGGTGCCTGCTTGCTGTACAGGACCTGGCATCGGGCAAAGAGGGTCATGGTTTCTGCTGACATCGAGCGCCGGAGGCCCGACCCGTACGGAGGGTGGAGCCGTACCACCCAGGGTCTCTGGAGAGGCAGCGCGACGTAGTCCACGTGTGTACATACAGAGAGATTATCGTAAAGAATTGGCTCAGGCAGTTGTTGGGACTGACACGTCTGAATTTTGCAGAACAGGCCAGCGGGCTGGAAGCCCAGGCGGGATTTCTGTGTCGCAGTCTTGAAGTAGAATTGCTTCTTTTCCAGGAAAATTCTTTCTCTTTGCAGGCCTTCAACTGCTTGGATGCGGCCCACCCACTTTATGCAGGCTTATCTGCTTCACTCACAGCGGACTGGCTCAAACGTTCATCTCATCCAGGTAATAGCTCGGTGGCAACATCTAGACCGGCGCCCGAGTGAACCGGGCAGTGTGGCCCGGCCTGGTGGATGCTGTACACCGACCATTCTTGGAACCTTAGGTCACCTCCCCAGGCAGGGCGGTGGGCATTGCCGGGCCGGGGGGGGGGGGACTGTTCGTCCCGCACGTCCCCTCCGGGAAGCAGAGGAGGTGCCGGGCTGTGCTCCGCCAAGGGGCAGGCGTCACAGCTCCCTTCGCCGTGCAGGCTTCTTGGCCCCGTGCGGGCGCTCGGCATCCACAGAGGTTTGCAGGTGCCCCGGTGGGGGCCGCGGACGGTGTGGCGCAGCACAGATGGGGTCACGATGTCGGGGCAAGCTGCAGGTGCCCCGGGCCACCACCCTCCCCACGTTCCTCGCCATTAAAGACACGGGCAGCACTTCCAAGCAGCCTCAGCTCTTGCCGCAGCCACTGGGTCTCCTTGGGGCCGATAGTAGTTACCCTGGGGACCAAATCCGTGGCCACGGATGTGAGTGACGCAGAACCTGCGCTGCCTCCCTCCACGCCCGCCTCCCCCCTCCCCCCCCCCCCCCCCCCCCGCTCTGCCTGGCCAGCCCGCTGACTGGCTCTCTGTCCTGGTGACGCCAGGCCCACGGGCGCGGCCTCCCCAGGTGTCCCCGACCACCGGTCAGACCCCCTATTTGCTTCCTATCAGGATGAGGGCCCTTGCACGTGGGGCCCTCTGTGATGTTGCCCGTCCAGCCGGCCGTGCCCAGCTCGAGGCTGCCGGGGTGCCCTGGGGCCTGCATCCGGGCAGCCCTCCACGTCGCAGCCCTCGTGCTGACCACGTGTCCTGGATGGACCCCGGGGCCCACACACACCAGCAGCACTCGGGAGCCCCCGTCTGCAGCGGCATCGGGAAGCCGGCGGGTGGGCCCGAGGACGGCAGACCCTGCACCCACCCACGGGTCGCCGGGCCCCTGGTGCTGTCCGGGCCTGCGCCTTCTCCCCGAGGGTCGGGGGCGCCCAGAGGGATGGACCTCCGAAGCCCCCAGTGCGGCGGCGTGAGGTGCTCGGGCCCTGTGGCCAGGAGCGACCCCGGGGATGTGCTGCGCGGGGTGGGGACGGGTCCAGAGACCGCCTTGCTGAACACGGTGACCCTGGTGGCCGGCACACGACACACGACACAGGTCGGGCCTGGGGCGGACTGTCGGGAGCTCTCGTTGGGCGCGTACTGGAGCTGCAGACTCGGGTAGGGACGCGGCTGATGCAGAGCTAGGTCGGCCGCCCGGGGGTCGTGAGTCGGCGGCCTCTCCCAGGTGCGTCTCGCTCCTTCACTGAGCAGGTTTTAGCGCTTGGCCCCGGGGGAAGCGCCACATGCGGTTCCACTGAGGCACACACTATGGTTCCTTGACCTGTTGCTATGAAGCCCATTAAGCAAACGAAACTGCCAGAATTATTACGTTAAAATGGACGATACACAGTAAAGTAAAATATCAAGACACGTAAAACCGAGGCAGGATCCCCCACAAACACGCATCGAGGGTCCGTCATTCCTCAGCGGATCTCACCTCCTTCCAAAGGAAGACCGTCATTTGAGAACAGGGAATTTTACAGGCAATTTATAAAACATAAATATATGAATTTACACCCGGAAGAGATATGTAAACTAGCAGACCGTTAGTCTCCATGGCAGGGCTCCTGGGAGCACTTCCTCCAGGACACAGCTTTCGCCTGTCAGGAGAGCGGTTCTTAAAGAAGACATTCCCCTGCTTAGAGGCTATGCTTGCTGGCTCTATCCCAAAGGCTAGAAATGCCTCCAGTTTTAGGTACGCAGGCAGGTGTAGGCTGCGCCGGCCTCATCCGTCCCTCGGCCAGAGGTGCTGGAGCGGGACGCGGGACGCAGCAGCGCCAGGAGAGGCCTGGCCCCCTGAGGAGAGGGTTGGGAGGGTGGGAGGGGAGGGGCGGGAAGGGCTGGAGGTGAGGGGCAGGAGGGGCGGGAGGCGAGGGGCGGGAGGGGCAGACTGTGGGCGGGAGCAGGAGCTGGGCGTCCAGGGCGCTGGGGTCCTGGGTCCTGGGGGTTCCGCCCCTGGGAGGGCCTGAGCCTGGCGCCCAGGGCGGCCCCCGCCTCCCGCCTCCCGGGGAGCAGGAGGGCAGCTGCAGCAGGAACCAGATGGAAATATTGGAAACTAAGAATGTAATTGTTGGAATTTAGAAATCCATTTACATTTTGAATTTTAGATGGGAGCTAACAGAAGTGAATAAATGAGCTGTAAAAATAGGCCGGGAGGCAGTGTAAACAGTAAAACACACGAGAGGGAGATGAGACACATATGTTCACTGAGGCTCCGAGGGCGAAGATGGAGACGGTGCAGGGAAGTCGGTACGTGAAGGAGTAAGTCCCGAGAACCTCCCAACAATGAGGACACGTCGGCCCTCAGCGCCCATCAGATACGGAGCAGCGTCAATCAGGGAAACACACCGCGGACAGAAGAAATCTTCAAAGCTACGGAAAAAAAAACCAACAGTTTTCTAAAGGAAGAAAAACCCAGATTATTATCTGCATCCCTGAATGCGCGAGGAAGAACGAGTAGTATTTCCAAAGTGCCCAAGGAGGAGAGTGCAGGATGCAGGAGGTGGTGTCTGGCCTCGCCGTCACCCGGGGGGAGGTCGGGCACCCCGGGGCCAGGGCCAGCACCCAGGGCTCTCCTCACGTGGGCACCAGACGATGCACACAAACCAGGAGGAAAGTGAACCCAACAGGAAGCGTGGAATATGGAAAATAGCATTAACAAATAAATCGATAAAATGTACTGTGGCCTAAAACGTGTATTGTCTTTTTAAAGTTTTCTTTTTCCTTTTTTTAAAAATATTTTATTTATTTATTCATGAAAGACAGACAAAGGCAGAGACGCAGGCAGAGGGAGAAGCAGGCCCCATGCAGGGAGCCCGATGTGGGACTCGATCCAGGACCCCGGGGTCACGGCCTGAGCCCAAAGCAGACGCTCCACCGCTGAGCCACCCAGGCGTCCCTAAAAAGTTTTAAAATAAATTTAAAAAAAAATAAGATTTTTAAGACCATGATCTGAAGTATGACTGCAGACAGTGAGACAAGCAAGGACCAGAGCAGACAAACAGGCAGGGACGGAATGATAGTTACATTAATGTGTTGTTTTCTCTTGCAGGAGAATTTAGATACTTAGCTGCTTTTAGAAAGTTTTAGGAAGAAATAAATGTATGTGTTTGTTTTAATAATATAAAGGTAAAAACTGGGGGGGGAAATGTGCTGAGTGACTAAGAGCCATAGAAGAAAAGCACTAAAAAGAAACTGGATCAATTTATGAAATAAAGAGGGAGGAGCAGCCAAGGAAGGAAACAGTAAAGGAAGAACACGGTCGGCAGACGACGAGTGGGGAGGGCGCGGAAGTCCACGCACGGCGAGGAGCACCCGCCAGTTAAGAGATGCTCCTCCTCAGGAGGAAGCAAGGACGGGAGGCCCTGGAGCACTGGCCAGGGCAGCGGCTGGGCCACCGCTGCAGCCTGGGCTTGGGAGGAGAACCCCGAGGAGGAGCCGGGCTCCAGGCCCCGAGCGCGTGGCGAGGCACCCACAGGTGGTGGCAGGTGCGCTGCTCCGGGTCCCTGCCCGCGCTTCCGGCTCCAAACAAACTCCAAGCAAAAGGCAAACACTGAAAGGAAAGGAACGTCCGGGACCGCGGACAGAGGGCGAGGGTGACCTAAGTGGCGTCGGGGCACCTGCTATCGGGCAATGCGGATGTTTAAGGTGAAAAGCCCCGAAAACGATGACTACACCTGAGCCCACGGAGGGAGAAGCGCCCGGACGCTGCTCCATCAGCCCGTTGGCCGCCAAGTCACCGGGCAAACGGCACAGGAGTTAGTGGCTGGGACAAGCTGCTGACGTGTTCCCGGTCACCGGCGCGGTTGGGGTGTCCACAGATGACCCCAGGAACCCCAAGAGCAACCGGAGAAGCTGGGAGTCAGGAGGCGAGAGCTCGGATCGGGCAGACTGAGCAGCAAGCAGCTGATGCGCAGCCGCCCACGGGGAGGCCATGGAGCGCGATGCCCTGAGCAGCAGGAGCCCCTCCAGGGACGTGAGACACTTGGTCATGCGGCCCGCGGGGTCGCAGAGGGGCCTGGGCCAAGCTACAGACCCCATGTCCTCAGGCCTCCGCTGCCCCGGCCCTGGTGACTAGCAGACCCCGTGGACACCGACCCGGGAAATGCAGGAGCACCCAGCACCCAGCACACTGCGGGCAAGACCCGAGTGCCTGTGGGCGACCCCAGGGCACAGCCCCAGCCCCAGATCCCGCTGAGCCGGGCTCTCCGGAGGCTGACCCGAGCCGGCTTGGAGGGAAGGCGGAGGCCAGTGGGCACAGGAAGCCGGCGGCGGGGTGCAGGCCGAGCCAAGGGCACCGGGCCACAGCCTCCCAGCCGGGGTCACCGCTGCTCGCGGGGCGGCCATGGAACTCCTGGCAGCCCGGTCTGCTCCCTGGCCCGGTCGGCAGCCTTCGCTGACGGTGCTCCAGGCCCATGCGGGAGGCACGTGCCTGCGGTCCATGGGCACCTGGGCCGGTGGTGCGCCGACTCCTCAGCCACGTCCGGGGCCTCCGGGGCACGTCTTCCTCGTCAGGGACAGAGACAGAAAGGCTCAGGCCGGAGGCTTCCAGACCATTCTGCACGGGCGGCCGATACCCCCCTGAACGTAGACAGCCACGCGGCCTCCCCGCTCGGAGGGTCCTGCAGGAGACCTCCCTGGGGCTCAGACCTGGGTCCCCCGGTCAGGCTGGGAGAGCAAAGAGGTGCGCTGAGACACCGAGAAGTAGTTCTTGCTTTTCTAGATTGGGCAACGCGGTCCGGGTGCGAGGTGCTCACAACCGCGCCAGATGCTCAGTCCCTGCCCGAGGAGCTGCCCTTCCCGGTGCTCACGCGCCCAAGAATCTGCCGCTGCGTCCTTGCAGAAAAGTCCTCCGGGGGTTAGGGTAATACCCCACGCTACCGTTGCCGCATCTTCCAGGGCTCCTCCGGCAGCACGTGTTGGTGAGGCTGTCGGGAAGCTGCAGCTCCCCCTCCCCACCATCATCCCCGTGTGGGACAGTGGGCGGCACCACGTGTGGGGACTCCACGCCGGCATCCACAAACCCTGAACACGCAGTAGGCGCCTCCCTGATGCTCTCGCGACTCCACCTCGATGGATGCGTCCCGTCTGCTCCCCAAACAGCATGCACAGGAATGCTCCCCGGAGGGCTACTTTAATGGTGCGGAACTGGAAACCACCCAGAGGCTCGTGGTGTGTCTGCAGCGGGAGCACAGGACAGCGTGTGCCAACAAGCAGAAACCTTACGAACGTGACGAGGAGGAAAAGAAACCACACACGCAAAATAAGTACTGAGTCTAATCCTATATTTCATGATCACAATTTATCAAAATCAGGAAAGATTAATCTAAAGGTAAGAAGTCAGGCTATTCAAGGACGGAGGGAAGAACTGGAGGGAGGACGGCCTCCCGGAAACTGGGTGCTGGGGACCCTGCTGTGCTCCGTGGGTGGAACTGCAGAGTCATGCACTTAGGATTTGTGTACTTTGCTCTTTATAAACAAGACTTTTTTTTCTTAAACTTACTCCACTTTCTCTATCCCTATTTCGTTTCTATAGTTCTCTTCACGCCCTAAAAATGTGTGGGCCACATGCATGCCTGATCCACGTTACTGTTCAATCACAGCAGGTAAGCGCCTCTGTGCAGCTCTCTCTGTATTTTTCAGGTCAGAGGATATTGTGCTCTCAGGATCTTCATGGAGATCTTTTAATGATAAAAGCAATGATGGTGATGATGGTGATGGTGATGATGGTGGTGATGATGGTGGTGATGATGGTGGTGATGGTGGTGACGGTAGTGGTGTTGATGGTGGTGGTGATGATGGTGATGATGGTGGTGGAGATGATGGTGGCAGTGGTGGTGGTGATGGAGATGATGGTGATGGTGTTGACAGTGGTGATGGTGATGATGGTGGTGATGGTGGTGGTGGTGGTTATGGTGGTGGTGATGATGATGGTGATGATGATGATGGAGATGATGGTGATGATGGTGATGATGGTGAAGGAGATGATGGTGATTGTGTTGATGGTGATGGAGGTGATGACGATGATGGTGGTCATGATGGTGATGCTATTTATCTCGGAGCATGTGACAAAAACAAATGACTTATTAATGTTTCAATTATTAGATGAAAGATATAATTAAAATCCAAAATATTGCTATTGTGTGTCATGTTCCCGGTCCCAGCTAGATTTCTGTATTATAATCCATATACGTGATGCACAATAAACGATGGCGCTCTTTTGGAAATCACAGCGCTCTTCCTACTACCAACCAGCTCCATTTGTGAGCGGCTACCAGAGACTGGAAAGGACTTAGATGGTGCGGCTCCTCCTCTCACCCCCTTTCTGGAAGCGCACGAGACCCTTGCCCGGGGATGCCCCTGTCAAGACAGACATAGCCCCACTCCAACAGCCAAGGAACGCCTCTCTCATTTCCACTTGGTTTCCAGAGAACAGGGGAAGAAAGGAGAGGACAAGACCAGAGTGACAGCCCCCAGAGCCACACGCCTGCCAGCATTTCCCGAGACAGAGCAACAGGCTCCATTGTGCGCGGGCTCATTCACACGGGGACGTGAGGCAGGTTTTGTCTGCAGTAAACACAGAGAATAATCAGAGCCAGACAGTGGCGCCGCGGCTCAGAGACGGGCCGCGGGGGCCAGGACGCGGGTGGGGCGGCCACCACCTCCCTGAGACGCGGCGGCTTTCGTGACGCTGGGTGAACTGCAGTTGGCGTTTGCCTTTGTCTCTGGCAGAGGAACGACCGAGAGCGGGAGCATGTGGCGAGCAGGAGGAGACTTATTTCCAGAACTTACTGCTGCTGGGACAACGGGCAGGTTACTCGCCTTTTTTAGGTCTTTGTCTTCACATACTAATCAATAAAAGTGAAATAAGTAATCACCTCTCCCCTAATACTCACAGAGGAACTAAGGGGTGATTACGATGTATCTACATTGTCAGCAGTTTGGGAAATGGAATTCTCAGTTTGCGGCAAATGAGGAGGAATACATGGCTCAGCCTTTTAGAAGAGACATCATCCGTCCTCTGAGCACCTCCTCCAGGAAGCCTTGGCCGATTTGCCTTCCTCCCTCCCTGGGCTTCCCCACCCTCGGGGGGACACTATGCAGGGATCACACTTAATCACGCGCGCTCCTGGCCGCGTCCTCACCGCCCATGGTCAGCTCAGGATCCCCCGGCTTTGCTCCTTGTGCTACAGCACAACAGGCGCTTAGTAAGTGTTGGCAAAATTGAGGATTTTCTAGAAGATGTCACATTTCTAACCCCCCCTCTCTGAGCCCTCTTCTGCATAAAACAAATTACACCAGTAACTTCGTGCCCCCAGAAACTCTTGTGTAGAATTCAGGTGAGACGAGGTCTCCATAAAGCCTAGAGGATCTTGTTAAACATGTCCTTGGTCACCAGCAGGCGGGACTCAGCCGCCGGGACCAGAGGGACCCGTTGCTCTTCCCCAGGCTGGAGGACTTCACTCGCCCTGCTCTGGGCCTCCTCCTGTCCCGCTAGTGCGGGATTCCAGGACCAACCCTTGTGCACCCGCACCTCTGCGTGCCGTCTCCTCTCCTGGAAGACGGCAGCAGGAACCCGGGCTTCTGGAGGAACAAGACGTTGGGGGAGCACTGAACAGGAGGCCCAGAGCCGTCTGCTGGTCTCACGCTGAGGCCCGAGCACAGTGGTTTCCCCAGGACTTGGTGTCAGTGCACCGCGGACACGGCCCACACCACCCACTAAACACACTCTCCAGGCTGTTTGCCCTCCCAGGAGGTGACAACATATGACACATCTGGACATTGGGGTGGACTCTCCAGTGCATTGGCCGCTGACCTGCTCAGAGCCCCAAGGCCAGGAGCCCAAACCAACCCTCCCCGGGTTGGGCGGCAGGGACAAGGGGATGTGTGTGGGTAGAAGGCTGTTCTGAGTCTCCACACTGCAGGGGTTTGGCCCAAGTCATGGTGACGGGCTACACTGCTCCGAGACATCTATGAGAACTTAGTCACCCAGATGGCCCTCGCCTCCCAGGGGATGTGGTGAACTCAGCCTCCGTCATGGGACCGGGAGGAGGGCCAGGGGTGGGGGCTCCACCCGGCTCCTCCCTTCCAGGTGGGATACTTGCCCCAGGACCCGGGTCTCCGATAGGACCCCACAAAGAGGGGCATCTCCCCAACAAGCCCATCCCCCGGAGGGCGGAGGGCCGCCTCATCTGTGGGCCACCCCGGACCTACAGGAAGGAAGCACGTCTCCCCCAAGCCTCGCTCTGACCTCTGGGCCCCCCTCCCTACGCCCTCTGTTGTCCGTGTCTCATGTCCTCGGCTGCGGGCCACCTGAGCTCAAGAGCCGGACGTGACTTAGTTTAGGTTCCCTCCATGAGCCTTGCACACTGCAGGTGTTCAGTAGGTACACAGTGGAGGGGAAGGACAGAGACCCCACACGTGACCCTTGTATTAGGATCGACACATAATGACCCTATGTCAAACGCCTTCGTGGTGAAGGTCCCCACAGGGGCCCGGCCCCCGGGGTTTCACAGCCTCGTGCGGTGAGGGGCGTGCCATCGTGGTTCGCGTGGAGGCACCGACCCGGCCCGCGTGCCCAGAACGGTCCGGCCAGTCTTCTGGGAGACGCGCTGGACGGGTGACGGTGGACATCCGTTCCCTGGACAGCAGTAGTGAGGATTAGGGGGACACGTGCAGCTGCCGTGTCACCCCGTAGGCTCAGCCATGTAGCCCCCATGACGCACTGACCCGCCGCACCCACCCCACCACCTGTTCGCAGGCTCTCACCTACTCAGCCCTCCACGGGTCTCCGCAGCCTCCCCCAGAGGACCAGCACCGCCTCCCCCGCCCCCGTGCACAAGACCCCCTCCCCGCCGCCCTAAGGCGGCCTCCTCGCAGAGCCCCAAACAGCTGGGGTTGGCTCTGGACACGGCACCAGGTGGAGACATTCAGCGCCGGGAGGCGGCCTCTGCTGCGGTTGGGGACCGTGGGCCGCGCAGGGTGGAGCCCCGACCGCCTCTGCCCATCACCACCGCCCCCCCCCGGGCAGCTGTTTCTGAGCTACACCTGTGGCCACAGGCAGAGTCAAGCCTGGTGTCTGGGCAGACTCGCTGCTACCCTCCCCACCAAACACGTGTGTCTACACGAGCGGCTCCACCCTGCATCGCCCGGAGAGGCAGCCTGGGCCCTCGCCAGCCCAGGACGTGCTCCACCGTGGTCACACCCCCCACCCGGGGCCAGGGAGCCCTACCTGTGAACCCCGGGCGCGGCCGGGCAGAGGGGAGGGGAGACGAGCTCGCACAGGGAGGGGGCGAGGGCTGTGGGGAGGACTTTCCGGGGCCCGGCACGGGCGAGCCATACAGGGCTGGGCCTGCCGGGGAGCCAGCCCACAGTGCGATTCCCTGGGGACCTCGAGCTGAACCCCGGCCACATGCCCAGGTGTGAAAGGCCAGGCCTTATCTGTCAGGCCGCCGATCCCCTGGGAAACCCCTGCCTTAACGCTGAGGCGAGACACACCGGCTGCTCCGGGAGCCCGGCGGCTCGGCACACAGGTGCTCCGCGGCAGGCAGCTGCACACGGGGCACACGGGTGTGGGGGCTGTAGCTGCCGAGTGCCCCCTCCAGCCAGCGCCTCCCGGACCCACACCCGTAACAGGGGGACCCGCACCCTCGAAAAGCGCTCGGCCCTGCCCTGAGAGCCCGCCAGGCGTCCTGGCCTCCGTGACCAGGCCGCACGTCCCTTGCCCCCTCGACGCCGGTGGGTTTGCACAGGGCCACATCCCAGCAGGCGCCAGGTGCCAACGGTCACAGCAGCAGGTGCCGCCTTCTGGACTTTGCCCGGTTTGCAGGCAGGACACGCACAGGTAAGCCAGAGGCCGTCCGCAGGACACGGCCAGGAGCAGGGACCCCGACGCATGGACGTGCGTGCCCCCCGCGAGTGCCGTGGCTGGGCTCCCGGCAGACAGGCAGCGGAGACCAGGACCACACGGCCGTCCTGGCCACCGTCTCGGTCCAACTCTCGCCTGCTCGTGGAGCTCACAAGGGACAGTTCCGGGACGACGCAGGGCTGCCCCACACCTCGGTGACAGTTTGCATCCAGGGTTCCCCGAATCCATGATGGTCTATTCTGGGTGACCCGGCAGGTGCTCGCCTGGAGGACAACACAGAAGCACAGTTGGGCCGCTCTCCGTGCCCGCCAGATTCCCACACGAACCCTCGCTGGGGCCATCTGGGCTTTCTCTGTAACCTCCGGCCTTGAGTCCGTGTGTCCCTCCCCTGTCCAGTGTCTTGCAGGGGCCCCCGGCCTGGCCTCCCACCTGCTCGTCCACGGCCGTCTAGCCTCTGTCCTGCATCACCCCAGCTGCACCTGTCCCCGCCCCTGCCTGTGGGGTCTGCGCTCCAGCCACATCCCTGCACGCTGACCTCGGAGACCTGGGGTGGCACCAGGACACGATGGTCCCCCCACACTGGTACCCAGGGCCCCAGCTCTGCACCACCCGGGGGCTGAGGTGCTCCTTCCTTGGCCACGATTCGCTGAGTGACTAACATACCCCACACAGAGGTGTCACCTCTTTAACACAGGGGTGCCCGATACCCTATTTTATCAACGAGGAGTCTGAGACCTAAAGAGATGAGGTACTTGTCCAGGCTCCACAGCCGGAAAGTGCTGGGGGACAAGCTTTTCCCAGGGCAGGGGAAACCAGGCGCCCACAGGGAGCCCCACGTCCACACAGCGGCCCCAGGTAGACACCGGCCAGAGGCATCGGGCTCGGGGTGCCCCGGCCCCTGGGACGCTGACCCTCCGTGTGCACGGTGAGGGCAAAGCAGCCCCTCCTCCCGAGCCAAGCAAGGAAACGCCGACTGTCCTTGGCTTGGCCGGAGGCTTCAAGCAACAAAGCCACAGGTGCGCTCAGATCCCATCCCAGCGGGCCAGGGACACTGTCCCCTCGGAGGCTGCACGTCCGGCCCCCGGGAAGCCCAGTCCTGCCGAACCCCGTCCCCACGTGCGCTTCGCTTGGACGCCACGCCTCATGGGAGCAGCCTTGTCTTGAGCATTGGGTGTTTTTTTCTTGAGTAGCAGCAGGAGCGAGTCGGGTCCAGGCCCTGGAGGGCTGGCCACCCCACTACAGGCTCAGGCGGGGGCGCTGTCCCTCAGACGGCCCCATCGGCCGAGCA
Source organism: Canis lupus dingo (assembly GCF_003254725.2). Taxonomy (NCBI): domain Eukaryota; kingdom Metazoa; phylum Chordata; class Mammalia; order Carnivora; family Canidae; genus Canis; species Canis lupus. Next base: position 72,530,216 of record NC_064254.1, read on the forward strand.
GGACCCCCGGCCGTGCCCGGGCGTGAGGACAGCTTTGAACCCCAGGGAGCAGGTCCGGCCGCACGAGGAGCTTCTGTTGCAGTCAGACCCCGCTCTGGTGGGGACCTGGGGGTGAAGCAGACACCGGGCAGGAGCCCGCGCCTGAAGGTGCTCTGGGGTGGCCAGGCTGCCCGGCCGGCTCCTGGGCTCAGGCCCAGTGAGGAGCTGCCAGAGTGCCTGTCTTGGGCGCCAGCCCAACACACCTGTGGGGCGGCAGGAGCCCAGGTGGAAAGGCTGGCCTGCCCGAGCCGGCCCAGCACTCACCCGACCCTGCAAGGACCCCGCAAGGACCCCGCTGGTGGACCCGGCAACTCAGCATGAATTGCAGCCAGGTTCAAAGAACAGTGTTTCGGGGTTAGATGTACGCCCCTCTGCCTGGACGGAGAAAACCTGCGGGCACGGTGCCAAATAATTCCACAGAGGACCTCAGCCATACTGAGCGAGAACAGTGCAGCCAGGAGCTGATTTTCAGGGAAAGCTCAGGGGTCACAGAACCACATGGGACACCTGCCACCTGCCCGCATCGGCCCCAGAGCAGCACCGGGTCCTTCCCGAGCCCTGCACAGCCCGTGGCCACACTCCCCGCCACGCAGGCCCAGCCACAGGCCCTCCAAGCCTCAGCAGCTGCTCTGCATCAGAGCCAACCCCAAGGCTCCCCAAGGGTCCCCCTCAGCCCCGCAGCCCTGCCCACACAGCTGGCCAAGGACTGCAGCACCCTGGGCCACTTGGGGCGCAAAGGTCCGCACGGCTTTCTCCCCTGCGCCCAGATCATGGCCTCTACCTACTGCTGGCCCAGGGCACACGCGCGCCGAGAGCAGCTCGGAGGCTGTGGAGAGACCCCGAAGCAGCAGATGAACCCAGAAATTGTCCCTGGAGGGGAGCTGTCGGAGTCGATTCCAACCCGGGAACAAAGATGGGAAGCCCTGACCGGAACCTGCCAAGATTTAGAAAGGTTCATTTTACTCCGTTCTTTCCCATTTTGAATCAAAAATTGCAGATGCAGCTCTGCAGACCTCAGGCCCCAGGTGGCCTCGAGGTCGGGGCTGAGTCCCGGCTCCCCGTGTGTGCCTGGCACCCCCGGCCTCCGGTCTCCCGCGTTCTCCCAAACGCACTGCATCCTGCTTCGGAGGCCAAAGCAATGGTACAGACCCCTCCAGCTCTCCAGCTTTCCTAACACAGATTTACTCTTTGTTGCTTTTTATTTTAAAAAGAGAGAGGAAGATACAAAATCAACCAAAAAGAATGTCTCAGAAATTCTAGAAGGCTTCAATCAGATACATTGCAACAAACTATCATGGGGCCTTTTGCTAAATCCCACTGAGGGAGGAGGAAAAGCGGGGTCATCTGTTAGTTCTTAATCACCTCACGTTCTATTTATTCCTACTCCTCCCCTCACCTCCCCAAATCATTACAAACTTGCCTTTTTATCCTAGACAAAGGAAAAAAAATGCTACTTTATGGCTTAATAGTCCTTCTTGCATAGAAAATACAGCAATGCTGCTGGCCTACCTGAGGTCATCCTGCTTCTGCAGGGCAACCTCCCCGTGCCTCACGTGTCCCCACCCGTGTGAACCAGCTTCCTCACTGATGCTCCAAACACACAAGCCCACGACTCAAAAAGGGACCTGTAGGGAGATTGGCCAACTGGCATGGAATGAGGGGAGGCCTCTGTGCCACTTAACCCCGGGGGCATGGGGGGTGGCAGGGGGGTGCCCACAGAACCATGAGAATAAAGGTGGAATCTTTTCCAATGACACCAACTTCAGAAATTTTCTAACCCAAAACCCTGGAAACTGTTCCGATCAGCTGGCGCTCGCAGGCACACAGCAGATCTGTGCGTCAGAGTGTGAGCGTAGCGCCAGAGCCGCAGAACCAAGGTCCAGGGCAGTCCCTGCCTTTCTCTGGACTCAGCAGTTGTAGATACTGCGGGATCTGGGGTTTCAGTTGGATGTGAGTGGCCACTAGGGACTGTGAACTGGACTGTGGGGAAGAGCTTCACTGCAAAGCCAAGTGACCCAGGTGAGCCCAGGCCACACATTCACTCTGCCACACTGAGGCCCTGGTGAGATCGGGCTGACACAGAGTCACACGGGACCTGTCCCTCGCATGCATGTGATGCACACGTACCCATGCTTAAGGTACTCAGTGATTGGACGTGATTTATCAATAGAGTGATTTAGTCCTAAGGCACCTGGTGGCTCAGTCAGCTAAGCGTCTGACTCTTGGTTTCAGCTCAGGTCTTGATCTAAGGGTCCTAAGTTCAAGCCCTGCGTTGGGCTTGAAAAAAAAATTATTTCATCATTTTCACCTGATATTTGTCATCATAGACATAGAATCTCTTCAGATGAGAAGGCTCCTCAAGCCCCTCTGTTAGAGGGTTGGACCCATTCCAGTCTGGTGTTGTGACTTACCGCAGGCCGTAGTCAGGTCTGAGCACATCCGCGCAGAATGGCACTTTGGTAAGAATGCTCTCTGCTGTCTCATCCTCTCAGAGAGAAGAAATCATGAACGAAGAGGGAATTTTAAAAATACAATGAACTGAAAGAAAATACAGTATGTCAAAGTCTGTGGGGCACAGCTAAAGCAATGTTGAGAGGGAGATTTATAGCACAAAATGTGTATATCAAAAATAGAAAAGGTCACAAATCAATAATCTAAGCTCCAGCTCAAGAAACAGGAAAAAGAAAACCAAAATAAGCTCAAAGTAAGCAGAAGGAAGGAAATATGCATAAATCAATAAAACTGAAAACAGGGATCCCTGGGTGGCGCAGCGGTTTGGCGCCTGCCTTTGGCCCAGGGCGCGATCCTGGAGACCCGGAATCGAGTCCCACGTCGGGTTCCCGGTGCATGGAGCATGCTTCTCCCTCTGCCTGTGTCTCTGCCTCTCTCTCTCTCTCGCTCTGTGACTATCATAAATAAATAAAAATTAAATATTAAAAAAAAACTGAAAACAAAAATAGAGAAAATCAATGAAATGAAAAACTATTTCTTTGAAAAGGTCGGAGAGGGCAGCCCGGGTTGCTCAGCGGTTTAGTGCCGCCTTCGGCCCAGGGTGTGATCCTGGAGACCCGGAATCGAGTCCCATATCCGGCTCCCTGCAGGGAGGCTGCTTCTCCCTCTGCCTGTGTCTCTGCCTCTCTCTCTCTCTCTCTCTCTCTGTGTGTCTCTCATGAATAAATAAATAAAATCTTTAAAAACAAAGAAAAGACAACAAAAGAAAAGGTCAAAGAAATTGACAGACTTCCACCGAGACTGAAAAAACACAAATTATCAATATCTTTAATAAAATAGAGGATATCACTACAAATCCTGCAGACATCAAAAGGATAAGGGACTACCATGAACAACACTACACACATAAATTTACCAATGTAGACAAAATGGGCCAGTTCCTCCAAAAATGCAAGCTACCATAATTCACCCAATATAAAAGAGATCATTTGAATAACCCTTTAACTCTTAAGGATGTTGACTTTGTAATTTTAAAACTCCCCAAAGAACAATTTCCAGGCCAGATCGTTTCACTGAAAAATTCCACCAAATGTTTATCTTTTTAAAATATTTTATCTATTTACTCATGAGAGACACTCGGAGAGAGAGGCAGAGACACAGGCAGAGGGAGAGGCAGGCTCCCCACGGAGAGCCCAATGTGGGACTCGATCCCAGGACCCCGGGGTCACAGCCTGAGCCAAAGGCAGATGCTCAATCACTGAGCCACTCAGGCGTCCCTCCACCAAATGTTTAAAGAATAATTAACACCAATTCTACACAGTCTCTTCTAGGAAATAGAAAAGAACACTTCCCAGTTGATTTAATGAAACCAGTGTTACTCTGATACCAGTCAAAACCAGTCAAAGAGAGCATCAAAAAAGGAATTCCAAACCAATATTTATCATGACAATACATGCAAAAATCCTTAACAAACATTAGCTTACAGATTTCCACAATATATAAAAAAAAGATAACTGAGAGTGATTTATTCATACTTGAAATACAAGGCCAGTTCAATATTTAAAAATTAATCATGTAAATCCACCACATGAGCAGACTAAAACCACGTGACCATATAAGTTGTTGCAGAAAATGCATTTGACAAAATTCAACGGTCACTTATGATTTTTTTTTAATTTTATGGAAATAGGAGTGGAACTTCCTGAACTATATAAAGTACATTTATAAAACCCTACAGCTAACATCATGCTTAATGATTAAAAGCTGATGCTTTCCCCTAAGACTGGGAACAAGGCAAGAACGTCTTGTCTCACCACTCTTATTCAACATAGCGCTGAAAGTCTAACCCACGCAATAAGGTAGGAAAGAGAAATGAAAGGCATACAGATATAAGGAAGAAACGAAATCATCCCTATTTGCAGACGACATGATTGTCAATGTGGCAAATTCCAAGGAATCTACAAAAATAAACAAGCTTCTAGAACTGTGAGTTCAGCAAGGATACAAAATAAACATATCAAAGTCAATTGTATTTCCTTTTTGATAGTAATGAGCATATAGACACAAATTTTAAATATAATGGCATTTAAAATTGCTCAAAAATATGAAATTGTTTGGTATAAACCTAACAAAACACTTAAGATTTGTGTGTGGAACACTACAAAATATTGATGAAAGAAATGAGAGATGATCTAAAGAAATGGGATTTCACTATGAACATTAAGTCATTTTTAAAGTTATGAGTTTATCATGAATATCTTTCTAGATTCATAGAATAAATTTAATTATTTGTACAGCTTCATAATAGTTTATAGACTTTACATATTGCAATCTGTTCATTCATTCCTCTATTGATGGACATAAAAGTTGTTTCTCATTTTATGTCATTGTCAATAATATGTAGATATTCATATATCTGGTTTTTCTAGATTTTTTTTCTTTATACACTGATGGTTTTATTTCAACAAAATCAATTTGCAGAGGCAAAGCTGCTATGTCATGTAAACTGCTCAGATAAGGACATTGACCTCTGGTACCTCATTGCCAGACCAGCAGTGTATCTGAAGGCTTTCCTTCCTTTTTTTTTTTTTTTAAGATTTTATTTATTTATTCATAAGAGACAGAGAGAGAGAGAGAGGCAGAGACACAGGCAGAGGGAGAAACAGGCTCCATGCAGGGAGCCCGATGTGGGACTCAATCCTGGGTCTCCAGGATCACACCCTTGGACCAAAGGCAGGCGCTAAACCGCTGAGCCACCCGGGCATCCCAAGGCTTTCCTTCCTAATGCCTTGTCTGCAGCAGGGGACTTCAAGACTTTGGTAGAGTTGGATAGAATTTTTAAAATATTTTACTGACCCAGCAAATGCACTTCTGCATATTTACCCCAAAGACACAGATGTAGTGAAATGACAGGACACCTGCACCCCAATGTTCATAGCAGCAAAGTAAACTTTAAAGCAAAGACTGGGACAAGAACCAAAAAAAAAAAAAAAAAAAAGGACACTATCTAATAACAAAGAGGACAATTAAACAAGAAAATAGAAAATATAACAATTGTAAATATTTGTGCACCAAACTTGGGAGCACCCAAAGACATAAAACAGTTAACAACAAACATAAAGGAAATAATTGATAGGATTACAATAATAATAGGGGACTTTAACATACCACTTGCATCAATAGACAGATCATCTAACAAGGAAACAAGGGTTTTGAATGACACACTGGACCAGATGGATTTAATAGATATATTCAGAACATTCCATTCTAAAACAGCAGAATGCACATTCTTTTCAAGTGCACAGGGAACTTTTTCCAGAATAGGTCACATCTTAGGCCATGAAACAAGCCTCAACAAATTTGAGAAGACCAAATTCATACCATGCACCTTTTCTGACGACAACACTATGAAACTTGAAGTCAACCACACACACAAAAAATCTGAAAACACCACAAATACATGGAGGTTAAATAACATGTTACTAAGCAATGAAAGGGTCAACCAGGAGATCAAAAAAGAAATTTAAAAGTACATGGAAAAAGTGAATATGAAAACACAACCGTCCAAAACCTTTGGGATGCAGCAAACATGGTTCTAAGAGGAAAGTTTCTAGAAATACAGGCGTATCTCAAGAGGTAAGAAAAGTCTCAAACAGACAACCTAACCTTACACCTAAAGAATCTACAAAAAAGAATAAGAAACAAAACCTAAAACCAGCAAAAAGAAGAAAATAATAAAGATTAGAGCAGAAATAAATTATATAGAAACTAAAAATAACTCACAAATCAGGTCTCAACTGACACCAAAAGATTGGGACTATTCCCTGCATATTTTCCAACCATAATGCTTTGAAACTAGAACTCAAGCACAAAAAATTTGGAATGAACTCAAACACTTGGAGGTTAAAGAGCATCCTACAAAAAAATGAGTGGGTCAACCAGGAAATTAGAGAAGAATTAAAAAGATTCATGCAAACTAATGAAAATGAAAGCACAACTGTTCAAAATCTTTAGCCTGTAGCAAAGGCAGTCCTAAGAGGAAGTACATTTCAATATAAGCCTCTCCCCCCAAAATTAGAAAAATCTCAAATACACAAGCTGACCTTACACCTAAAGAAACTGGAGAGAGAACAGCAAACAAAGCCTAAACCAAGCAGAAGAGAAATAATAAAGATTCGAGGAGAAATCAATGAAATAGAAACCAGAACAACAGTAGAACAGATCAACAAAACTAGGAGCTGGTTCTTTGAAAGAATTAATAAGATAGATAAACCCCTGGCCAGACTTAGTAAAAAGAAATGAGAAAAGACTCAAATTAATAAAATCACGAATGAGAGAGGAAGGGCTATAACCACACCAAGGAAATACAAACAATTTTAAGACTGTATTATAAGCAACTATATGCCAACAAATTATGCAATCTGGAAGAAACGGATGCATTCCTGGAAACTTATAAATTACCAAAACTAGAACAGCAAAAAAAAAAAAAAAAAAATAGAAAACCTAAACAGACCAATAACTAGTGAGGACATTGAAGCAGTCATCAAAAACCTCCTAAGAAACAAGAGTCCGGGGCCAGATGGCTTCCCAGGGGAATTCTATCAAACATTTACAGAAGAAGTAATACCTATTCTACTGAAGCTGTTTCGAAAAATAGAAATGGAAAGAAAACTTCTAAACTAGTTCTATGAGGCCAGCATCACCTTGTTCCCCAACCAGGCGAAGATCCCACCAGAAAGGAGAATTACAGACCAATATCCCTGATGAACACGGATGCAAACATTCTCACCAAGATACCAGCCAACAGGACCCAACAGCACATGAAGAGGATTATTCACCACGACCGAGTGGGACTTATTCCTGGGCTTCAAGGGTGGTTCGATATCTGCAAATCAATCAATGTGATATGTCATATTAGTAAAAGAAAAGACAAAAAAATCATAGGATCCTCTCAGTAGATGCAGAGAAAGTATTTGACAAAATACAGCATCCATTGCTGATCAAACTCGTCAGAGTGTAGGGATAGCGGGAACATTCCTCAACATCTTAAAAGCCATCTACGAAAAGCCCACAGCAAATATCATTCTCAATGGGGCAGCACTGGGAGCCTTTCCCCTAAGATCTGGAACACGACAGGGATGTCCACTCCCACCACTGCTGTTCAACATAGTCCTAGGAGTCCTAGCCTCAGCAATCAGGCAACAAAAAAGAAATAAAAGGCGTTCAAATTGGCAAAGAAGTCAAACCCCCACTCTTTGCAGATGACATGATACTCTACATAGAAAACCCAAAAGACTCCACCCCAAGATCGCTAGAACTCAGACAGCAATTCGGTAGCGTGGCAGGATACAAAATCAATGCCCAGAAGTCAGGGGCATTTCTATACACTAACAATGAGACTGAAGAAAGAGAAATGAAGGAGTCAATCCCATTTACAACTGCACTGAAAACCATAAGATACCTAGGAATAAACCTAAACCGGACCGTTTTCTTTCACCATACACAAAAATAAATTAAAGATGGGTTAAATGGGTGATGACTAGAAGGGCACTTGTGATGAGTGCTGAGTGTTATACATAAGTGATAAATTACTAAATTCTACTCCTGAAACAGTTAGTTATATGTTAACTAACTGGAATTTAAATTAAATTTTGGGAAAAAATAAATTACCTAAAAAAATAAAAAAATAATAATAAATTGAAAATGGGTTAAAGACCTAAATGTGAGACCTGAAACCATAAAAATCCTTGAAGTTTAACCTCTCTGACATCTACTGTAGGAACTTCTCACTAGACATGTCTCCTGAGGTGAGGGAAACAGAAGCAAAAATTACTATTCAGGCTACATTTACATAAAAAGCTTTCACACAGTGAAGGAAATAATCAATGAAACTAAAAGGCAACCTACCTAATGAGAGAAGATACAAGCAAATTATAACATCCAACAAAGGGGCATTACCCAAAATATATAAAGAACTGATACAACTCAACGCCCCCAAACCCAAATAACCCAGTTAAAAAAATGGACAGAAGATATAAACAGATTATTTCTCCAAAGAAGACGCAGACGGCCCACAGACGCACGGAGAGATGCTCAGCATCGCTTGTCATCAAGGAAATGCAAATCGGAACTGGGGGATGAAGGCTCCACCCTTGTCAGAATGACTAAAACAAACCCAAGAAACAACAGGTGCTGATGAGTACTCAGAGAAGGGGGCCCTTTGGGACGGTTAGTAGGAATGCAGAGCGGTCAACACACAAACTACCTCTCTGGGAAACGGTGTGGACGTCCTTCCGAAGCCAGACATAGAACAACTCCGTGACCTCTGATCCAGAAGTCGCACTGCTGGCTGTTTACCCAAAGGATACGGAACTGGAGGGTATGATGCTGAGTGAGTAAGTCCATTGGAGAAGGACAAACATATGGTCTCATTCGTTTGGGGAATATAAATAATAGTGAAAGGGAATAAAGGGGAAAGGAGAAAAACTGAGTGGGAAATATCAGAAGGGGAGATAGGACATGAGAGACTCCTAACTCTGGGAAAGGAACTAGGGGTGGTGGAAGGGGAGGAGGGCAAGGGGTGGGGGTGACTGGGTGACGGGCACTGAGGGGGGCACTTGGCGGGATGAGCACTGGGTGTTATTCTATATGTTGGCAAATTGAACACCAATAAAAAATAAATTTATTAAAAAAAAAGGATACAAAACGCCGATTCAAAGGGGCATGTGTACCCCGATGTCCAGGGCAGCACTATGCACAGCGGCCCAGGCAGGGAAGCAGCCCGCGTGTCTACGGACAGACGGGTGGGTAGAGGAGACGTGGCCTGTACACACGTCGATGGTCCTGAGCCATCAGAAGGAATGAACTGTTGCCGTTTGCAGTAACGCGGGTGGGGCCCGAGGGTACGACGCTGATCAACGCGAGTCATCAGAGAACGACAGACCCTGTACGACTTCACTCACATGTGGAATTTAAGAAACAAGTGAGCATAGGTGAGGAGAGGGAGAGACCAACCAAGAAACGGACTCCCAGCTACAAAGAACACGCTGCTGGTCACCAGAGTGTGGCGGGTGAGGGTGGGGGTGGGGGACGGAGGGGGCAGGGATGAAGGAGGCACCTGTCTGGACGAGCAGCAGGTGCTGTGTGGCCAGGCTGGGTCACTGTGTTGTACACCTGACGCCCATAAAACACTGTATGCTGAAAAAATAAATAAAGTCTTTGTCAGGGTGTCTGTCATTAGAACGTTTTTCAGAGACAGTTTTTTTTTTAAGATTTTATTTATTTATTCATGAGAGACACAGAGAGAGAGAGAGAGGCAGAAACACAGGCAGAGGGAGAAGCAGGCTCCACGCAGGGAGCCCGACGGGCGACTCGATCCCGGGTCTCCAGGATCACAGTCTGGGCCAAAGGCAGGTGCTAAACCACTGAGCCACCCGGGCGTCCCCAGAGAGAGTTTTCGTTCTACTTTTTTCCTTTGAACGGGCCATACTTTCCTGTTTCTTTGTATATTCTTTGATTTTTTTCTGAACATAGACATTTGAATTGAATGATGCTCTATCTCTGAAAATCAGATTCTCCCCCTGCCCCAGAATTTGCCCTTTGTTTTTGTTGTTTGCTTTTGCTTTGGTTTTTTGCAGGCTGCATCTGTGCTGAGGACCAGCCTGAGGACGAGCCCGACGTCTCCGTGTGACACTGTGACTTGCTCCTCCGGAGTCTCCTCACGGGCAGGTGTGGGTACTTCTACTTTTCCCCACACACGCAGTTGTTTCCTAAGGTCTCAGTTGTCGATGCCCCACTTCCAAAAGGGGAAAAGGCAAAAGGTCCAGGGAGGAAACGGGAGCTGGAGCCTGACGTCCCATTGCTGCTTCGGCCAAATGGAGATGGGCTGCCAACAAATGGGGGGGGGGCTGCCCGCCTCGGTGTCCGCGCCTGTGCAGCAGAGCACGGAGCTCCACCGCCCGAGGACAGTGTCCACAGCTCCCACGGGCTGTGTGCGAGCTGCCCCGGGACACGGGCACGGCCGTCTGCAGGGGCTGCTCCCATGCTGGGCGCTGACTTGGGCCCAGCAGCCTGTGCCTGCGTACACGCCGTCCGGGTGGGGAGACAGGTTCCCTGCCCTCCTGCACCCTCCTTCCAGAACCCTCTGAAAGCACCCTTTTAATGAACGACACTCATCCATATGGACAACGAGTGTTCCTAGAGGCTTCTTTTACGTCTGCTCTTCCACAGTGTTAAGTGCAGCTCACAGGGTGAACACATTCTTGCACTGACACAGCACTGTGTGGAGGCCATGACCTCCTATCACTCTCGGAAAACTATTTTTTTTTTGAAGATTTTATTTATTTATTCATGAGAGACCCAGAGAGAGAGGCAGAGACATAGGCAGAGGGAGAAGCAGGCTCCATGCAGGGAGCCCGATGTGGGACTCGATCCCGGGACCCAGGATCATGCCCTGGGCCAAAGGCGGCGCCAAACCCCCCGGGCTGCCCTCAGAAAACTATTTTTATTGTTGTTGCTCATTAGGTATATGTTTTTTAAATTCCAAGAGAAAACTTGGAATAGCTATATATGGACCAACTTTAAAACCTCAAAATCAACAGCATCTTTATCAACATGGACCGTCAGTTATCAAACCCAGATGGAATAGAAAACTAGATGAAGACGGAACCGTTAAACTTAGACAGAAATTCAGTCAAAACTCCACCTTCAGTGGGCCTCTCCTTGACCGTGATCATCCCTGGCCTCGGCTATTAGGTTCCTAACCTGAAGCTGAGCGGGTGACAGGTGCTCTGCGAGGTGTCCTGCCGTCGTGCAGCGGGTGTGCGCTCCCGCCAAGCCTGCCTGCAGCCCACCCAGCCTCGCCCTGGGGCACCTGTTGCCCTGCAGGCAAAGCCCAGGTCGGGGTCCCCTCCTGGCTCGCCCCGGAAGGCCATCGGCTCCCGGGACCGGTGGACTCCCTCCGCGGGCCGCCGTCAGCTGCAGGGCCCCCGGTGCTGCCCTGGGTGCTGGGCTCAAAGTCACCTCTGATGGCCTGGATCTGCAGAGGGCAGAGCAACCCTCGGGCCGGTTCCCGCCGGGCGGTCCCGGAGCCTGCAGGGCCGTCGGGGCACCGAGGTCAGGACTGCACCCCTGCTGCGGAGGCCGAGGCTGCGCCCCGCCTCTGGCCCAAAGGCCACCTGGCACCCCCAGCAGCACCCAAGCCCCCGCCCTGCAGCCTCCATAGGAAAGGAAGGCGCAAGCGCCGTGGGAGCCGCCCCCCCGCCCCCCCACAGCTCCACCCCTGCAGATGGGGAGCCCTGGGCCCACACAGCCCCACACCTGCAGGCGGGGAGCAGCCTTCCCGGGGCCCCGATGGGGCGACGGGCATCTGAACGAGGCGTCGCTGTGGGCGCGGGAGGGGACCCCAGGGCACAGACGCCAAGGCCGCCAAGTCGAGGCGCAGAGAGCCCCGGGCAGCCGCACCTGCAGCCTGCCGTGCCCGGGTGACCCCAGAAGGTTCATGGTCACCGTCCTCGCCCAAGGAGGCCACGAGGACCAAGCCGCGGGTGGGCGGGTGCAGTGCGTGGGGGGAGAGCAGGTGGGTGGCCGCGTGCACCTGCCGCCTGCCCAGAAACCGACCCAGAGGCTGACCTGGAGGCCAACCCGCACCCTCGGCCGCTCCTTCCTGGGCAGACGCCGTTCTCCGCTGCCGTGACCCGGGTTGACCCCTGCCCCGTGGCACTGCTGCGGCCCAGCCTTGAGGGAGAGGAGCTGTGAGGATGCCGCTTGCACCGTGCAAGGATGAGGCCAGTGCACCAAGCCCTGCAGCACGGCCCGCCGTCCGCAGGTGCTCGGGAGCGCTGTCGGGGTTGGGACCTCCACGGGGCTCAGCGGGCTCAGCGGGCTCAGCGGGCTCAGCGGCCCAGGCCCGGGCGCGAGGGGCACCTGTGCAGGATGCAGGAGGCCCGGTGGAGGCCGCAGGACCATGCTGGGAAGTGGTTCCGACCTGCTGATGGGGGTGGGGGCACAGGGAGGGACAGGGGACAGGGGATACGGGGAGATATGGGGGGACGGGGGACACAGGAGGGAACATGGGGGACAGGGAGGGACACGAGACCCACCCATACAGGCTGCTGCCCAGGTCCTGGGTCTCTGTGGCCCAGCTCTCTGCGGCTGGACCAGCGGGTGAGGGAGGCCCCCCACGTGAGGGCTCCTCGCCAGGCGTCGCACCCCTCACCCCGGGCCTCCCCTCCTGGGTCGTCAGGGGCGCCCCGGCCCGGCCTTGGAGCAACCAAGGCGCTGCCGCCTTCCTCCCAGGCTGCAGGCCCCGCAGCCTCTGCTCAGCGGCTGGGGCAGGGGAGCAGGCAGGCGCATTCTTCTCCCCAGCGGCTCCCAACCCACAGGCCGGTCCCTGGTGACAGGTCCCTCCTCCTCCTCCTGTAAGGAGCTTGGCTGCTGCTGGCGTCGGAATCAAACACATCACTTCTTCCGCGGAATCCCGGGCCACACTGAAGACAAAGTGAAATGCACCCGGGCCCGGCCCGCCCCGTGGGGCATAGCCTCCATTTGGGGTTCCTCTGGCTTTTGTTCTTGGTGGGAAGGTGGAAACATTGAAACCCAGTCTCTCCCTTGGAGACGTGGGATTTGGTTAATGTTTGGGGCAAACTGAGGCTGAACATGCGGCACCTCAGGCGACAGGACAGCGACACCACCTCCAAGCGTGCAGCTCCCGGCCGCCAGCCCCACACAGGCCTCAGGGGGCCGCGGGGTGGTGCAGGGCCCCCGCCGGGGTGGCTGCAGCGGCGCCCTACGTGCCATGGTGGGCGCTCGGCACAGTCATCCCATGGGTGCGGGCCTCACTCGGGGCTTGAGCGTCACCCCCTGTGGGCGCTGTGCGTGTCTGTGTTGAGGGCACACCTGCCTACTTTGACCGTCGGCCCTGGGGACACAGGGCAAGAGCTGTGCTAGAGCAGAGGCCCGGCTGGGAAACAGGCCAAGTACGTGAGCCCGGCCTCTGCAGGGGCGCGGGGGTCCTGGGTGCTCCGCGGGCTTTGCTGGGGCACACGGGCGGCCGGGCTGCGGGACCGCGGGGCGCAGCTGCATCGGAGCCCCGGCCACGTGACGGCCGCCGTGCTCGTCATTACCCTCATTCCACCAGAAGGCTCCACGCTAGGAAGTGGCGTTCCCCGCGATGTCCTCGCCCCACCAGATGTCCCAGCCGATGGTCTTAGGCAGGGAGCCCCGGGAGCATTGCGGTGGCTGGCGGCTCCGGCCATCTGGATGTGAGTCCCGGATCTCCACATGCGCCAGCGGGGTGACCTGAGAGATGGAGCTGACGTCTTTGGGCCTTGGCCGCCCTTCCTCAAGATGGATACGAACAGCGTCTCCCTGCAAGGTTGTCGTGAGGCCGCAGGAGCCTGTACCCGCCACGTGCCCAGAGGAGTGGGCGGGGCCCGCGGGCGCCCAGAGCTCCCCCGTGAGTGTGGGGTGAGCGTGGGGTGAGTGTGGGCCGGTGCCCGTGCCCCGGGGACGCAGCGGCGGGAAAGCGTGCACAGGGCCAGGTGGGGGCCGCCGTCCGGGAGGCCTGTGAGCCGAGCCGCAGCGCCCTGGAGCAGTCGGGCTGGGCCACAGCCCTAACACATCCCCGGCCTGGGCGTCCCGAGCCACGTAACCAGCCCCAAGCAGCCCCACTAACGCCCGCGGCGGCTGCGGCCTCACCTCCCGATTTCAACGGGTTAACGACTTCAGCAGGAAGAGCAGCTGACCCTCGGGCCCAACCGGGCGGGGGGACCTGAGTCTGGGCCGGCCGGGTCCCTGCCCCCTGTCCCCGGCCTCTCTGTCCGCCCCGACCCAGGGCTCACAGGTCCTGTTCTGCGGGAGGGTCTCCCTCCCTGTCCGTGGGCAGGAGCAAGCTGCTTCCCGCGAGTCCCACCGCGGAGGCCCAGGGAGGGTGGCTCGTCCCTCCATCCTCGGGCTCCTGCAGAGCCCCGACGGCGCAGCCAGGACAGTCGGCTCTGCCGGGCTCTCGCTTGTGAGATACGCAGGTTCCAGAGGGAAGGGGTCCCGGGGGCTTCTCTGACGGGCCCGTTGGAATCGACGGGGCACACAGGGAGGGACACCCGAAGGCAGGGACCTGCTATCAAGACGGCCCGCACCTCGGGCTGTTCCGGGGCGACGTGAGTGACGCACGCTCCTCCCCGCTCCGGGCGGGACAGGAACACCTCAGATGTAAAGCACAGCCTGTCGGCGAGGAGATGGTCTACGCCCAGCCCCGGGGCTCCTATGAGGCCGGAAGCCTAAGATGAGGGGGACGTACAGGTCTCCTCGCGAGGCCCAGTGCTCACCTGGCCCAGGTGAGCCTCCAGCACCTCCTGAGGCCGGTGGGGGGTCCTGCGCCCTCCCAGCACGTCACCTTGGCCCGCACGGAGGCCAGGGCTCCTCTCCCATGTGCCCGACCCTGCGGCCGGCCCTGCTCCCCGGGCACCGCCTGTCTGAGTGGCTTCGTGACCCCAGGAGGGCTGAGCTCCATGAGCAACGACAAGAGGAGGGTCCACGGCCAGCTCCCAGCCCCAGGAGGCCGCCGGGGCCGCCGTGGTCACCGCACGGGTCGCCGCACCGCCCTCGCCAGGGCTCCTGGTCCAGCCACACTGCTGAACGCCAGCAAGGCCCCAGGACCCGCACCTGTTCCTCACCTGCCCTCGGGCTGAGGATGCTCAGGACGCGCGCCGGCCGCACCCCTGCGCCCCACCCGAGGCCCAGCCTCGGCCCCTGTCCTTGCCCCCAGGACTCCTGCCGCTCTCGCCCTGGGCCTCACTGGCTCCGCGGGAACCTCGGGCGCCTCTCGAGCCCTCTCCAGTTCACTCTGCATGTTCTTCAGTGACCATGACTCCACTCGGGGGACACCCTCGGGGCCGCTCCCCAGGGGTCTCAGGGACACACGGCGTCCAGTCGGTGGGCAGCGCGCCCGAGCAAGGGGCCGCCAGCCTGCCCCCCAGGGTGCCGAGCCCACGGACGCGCAGACCTGTGCCTCCAGAGCACGTGCGTGCGGGCCTATTGGCGGCCGTCTGCGCCGTCCCCGGGCCCCAGGTGGCCCCGCACTCGGTCCCCGCCGCGCCCAGCCCCGGCCCGCTGGGTTCCAGGCAGACCCGGAGGCCACCGTGCCTTGGGGACCGAAGGGAGAGGTCGAAGCGAGCTCCTGGGGGAGGCGGGGTGGGCACGGGGTCTCCTTTCCGGGTCCCCTGTCCGCGCTCGGGAGGAGCCAGCGCCGTGGCGCGTGGACGGGCAGGCCGCCGCCTGTCTCTCGGGTCACTGGAAGTTCTGGCGCTCGTGCTCGCCGGCCCTGCCCTCGGGCTCCGGGCGCAGGCTCGGCGCAGGTCCCCGCACGCTCCTGGGTGGCGCAGCCTGCTCGGGCGCCCCCCTCCCCTCTGCCCTGCATTCCGGGCCCTGGCCCACAGCCCTGAATTCCTGCCGAGCGGGAGGCAGGTACACAGCTCCGGCACTCGCCCTCGCCTGGCCTGTCCCGGCCTGAGCGCTGGCCCGGGGGCGCCGCACCACGGCCTCCGCCGACGCTCCGGGGCTGTGACTCAGGAGCGGGCACGAAGCCCCTGGCTCCGCACCGGGAGCCCCCAGCCCGCGGCCTCAGGCACTGACCCCCGACGGCCATGGACGCGGAGCTGGGCTCGGGCGCTGCTGCAGAGGAGGCCCCCGTGGAGGCCCGTCTGGGTGCCCCCGCCTCAGGTGCGCCCCCAGCTGCCACCGTCCCGCGGAATGCCGTCAGCCCGCAGGAATGTTCTCTGCGGGGAAGGGCTGAGATTAGCGAAGCTCCAGGCTGCAAAAGCGCGGCCTCCAAAATCAACACCTTCGGGAGGAATCGGCAGCGAGGAGAGAGAGGCTGCCAAACGGCCTCTTGGAGCCCCGGCCGCTCCCTCCGCAGAGGCCTTGCCCCAGCCTCCTGCCCCGGGAGCCTCCTGCCCCGGCGCTGCACCTGGGCACCTCGGGGGCATGGGGGGCGGGGGAGCAGCCAGGGGCACCTAGGGGGCATGGGAGGGCAGCCGGGGGGGACGGGCAGCCTGAGGGGCCTGTGCTCACCCCGCTGGGACCCCACTGGGCTACACCATCTTCTACACAGTTCTCTGTCTCCTTAAATGAATGGACCCTGAACATATGGGTTTTTCTGAATTGGGTCTTTTATCAAATTTTTGAGGTGGAGCCTGAGTCTCCCAACCCGTGTCTCCCCATCTGCCACCGTCTACCAGAAAGTCAGGCCCGCGAGCGATGCACCTGGTTCCAGCATGGACGGGTGGCTCCTTGCCCCGCGGGCGGGGCGTGCAGGGTGGGAACGGCCTCACACCCACCTGGGCCCGGCTTGGCGCGTGAGGAGGGCAGGAAGCGCGGTGCCACCTGCCCGGGTCACAGGGTCGCGGCTGGGAGGTAGGACGGCGCCTGGCTCCCATCTGGTCCACTGCGGGGCTCCTGGGCCGCGGGGCCTCGGCCCGTCCCGTCGGCGGACGCCAATACCAGGGCCGCGAGTCGAGGCGTGAACACGGGCCCTCCACCTCCGGGCCGCTCGCCAGACCCGGGTGAGCTTCTGCCTGCCATCGGGCGTCCCCACCCCCGGCCCCACACGAGCCAGCTGTGTGCCCGCTGCTGCCGACCGGGGCCCGCGAGGGGGTCCTTCCCAAGGTGGCCTGCGGTTCTCGCGACGCTTGGCACCAGACGTGCAGCTCTCGTGGGACGTGTTTGGTAAATTCTAAAGGACAGGCCTGCTGCGTTGGGCCCCGTGGGACCGCCGTCACGTCTGTCCTGCCGCGTGCCCCTGGCGCCAGCACACAGCCCGCTCCGGGCCCTCCACGGCGTCCAGCCCACGGCGCAGTCAGGTCCTCAGGAAGATTCCCGAAGACACTTCCTTTTCTTACAACGCTTTATTTTTTTTTATTTTTTTTATTTTTTATTTTTTTCAATTTACAATTTACAACGCTTTAGAAGCTTTCTCCAGCGGCGCCACGGGTGGGCTCCACGGAGCAGCTGCCTCGGCTCCCGCCGCCCCTGCCGCGGCACAGCACAGCCCCGGCCCGCAGCAGCCGGACGGGCCCCCTCCCGTGGCCTGAGTCTCCAGGCTGTGCTGGGCCGCTTGTGCTCCAGGAGGCCCGAGGAGACGCGCGGTGCTCCTTGCGGGAGCACGGCCTTCCGGCCACGGTCAGCAGGCAGCCAGCAGCCCCTTCCTCCGTCCGACTGCGCACGCGCTGCAGCCTGGGCACAGTCCCGGAGGGCCGGCGTGGACGCGTGTCCACTGTGCTCTGATTTCAGGGAGCAGAAGGGACTGTGGGGAGATGTGCACTCGTGTGCATACGTGTGCAGCCAGTGTGTTTATGGGCACGCACATGCACGGGCAACACGTGTGCAGGGCGCTGGAAAAATTCAAAGCGGGGCACGCAGCAGTCACAGCAAGTTCAGGTAAGAGGCGGAGCACAGCTCGGGAGGAAGAGCTTCGAAGGGGAGGCCGAGGCAGCATGCGCGGAAGACGGGACACGGGCCGGCGGGGACCTGGTCACATGGGATGATGGGACCCGGGAGGAGGGAGCAGCCCGGGGGGGTGAGCTCCGGCCCTGGACCAGCACCGGCGCCTCTGGCGTGCCCGAGGGGCCCTGGCCAGCCCTGCACGCACGGCCCCGGCACACGCACGGGCGCCCTGAGCACGCGTCGGCCTCCTATGATCACCGACACTCGCGGTCCAGGACGCCGCATGCGCAGAACCGGGAGGACGCAAACATGCCGGGGACATGGGCTTGTCCAGAGCAGCGGAGCGCTGAGCCCCGGGGACACAGCTGCTCTGGGGACGCGGCTGCTCCCGTCCACCGCTCACCCGCCGCCAAGGTGCGGAAATGGGTCCCAGGTGTGTGCTCACTGCACCCACGTGCCTGCTGGTGCAGGAACCACCAGGCGTCCCACCCCGGAAATGCCGCCACACAGGAGGAGCAACAACAGGCTCACGATGACCCGCGGCCACGCCGTTCACACCGTGGGAGGTAAGCACACCCGGGTCGGGCATATCCAGACCGTAGGTAGACGGAGACTGGTAGTGACACCACCCGCCTTCCCGCCCCGGCCTCGCCACTCCAAAACGCTCCTGTGCGGCGTCCACACCAGGCAAGGGAAGCCTGTGTCACAGCACCCTGCAGAGTGCTGCTGGGTCTACAGAGAGGGCCTCCTGGGGTCCACACCACAGGAGAGGGCCTGTCAGGGTCCACACCACAGGAGAGGGCCTCTCGGGGTCTACACCACAGGACATGGCCTCTCAGGGTCTACACCACAGGAGAGGGCCTGTCAGGGTCCACACCACAGGAGAGGGCCTCTCGGGGTCTACACCACAGGACATGGCCTCTCAGGGTCTACACCACAGGAGAGGGCCTCTCAGGGTCCACACCACAGGAGAGGGCCTCTCAGGGTCTACACCACAGGAGAGGGCCTCTCGGGGTCTACACCACAGGAGAGGGCCTCTCAGGGTCTACACCACAGGAGAGGGCCTCTCAGGGTCCACACCACAGGACATGACCTCTCAGGATCTACACCACAGGACATGGCCTCTCGGGGTCCACACCACAGGACATGGCCTCCCAGGGTCTACACCACAGGACATGGCCTCTCAGGGCCTACACCACAGGAGAGGGCCTCTCGGGGTCCACAACACAGGAGGTGGCCGTGCTCGGGCTGGAGCCAGTGGCCCTGCTGCTGCCCACGTCTCCGAGGGCCGTGCTGACCCGGGCTGCAGGCCTGGGGGGCTGTGCCCGAGGTCGGCCACCCCCGTGGTGCGGGGCCTCCTCTCCGTGGGTCCCGTGGCCGAGGGGGCGCCGGGCCCAGAGGCGCGGGGCTGGAGGTGAGGCTCGAGGTGCTCCCGGGGAAGCAGCGCCCGGTGGACTTGGGCTGAGGGGACACTGTCAGCAGGGAATCCGGGTCGGCTGCCCGTCGGGCCCCCCCGCGGGGCACAGCCGCCCGCCTGGTGTGTTGAGCACAGCCGGGGGCGCGGGGTCGTCGGGATGGAGGGCGGACACCTCGGGGCTGGCAGGTGCCGCGGGAGCGGGTCTTCCCGATGCAGACGCAGCTCCCTCCCGAGGGGTCCACGGCCGCAGCCACCCAGCCTCAGCGGCCCCCCCATCCCCACAGCCACCCGGCCTGGGGGGCCCGCCTTCAGTTCTGGGCAGCAGGGGTCATGCCCCGGGCCCCCCACCCTGAGGGCTGGGCAGCGGGGGGGGGGGTCGTGCCCTGGGGGTCGTGCCCCGGGCCCCCCGCCCTCAGGTCTGGGCAGTGGGGGCAGCCCTGGGGGGTGCAGCCACGTGGAGGGCTCGGGTCCTCCAGGACCTTCTGCTTCCCCGCAGGCCACGTGTCCGGGTGCGACCCCCGTGCCCCCCAGCCGGCTCTTACTGTGGTTGGAGGGTCACATGACTGGCCCAAAACCCTCCACACTGAAGATAAAAATCCCACTAACGTTAATTCGGCTAATTTTCCAACAGAGCTCGTCAAACCTTTTGCTAAATCTCACCGGTCCAGACTAGATGCTGTGATTAAATCCCCGCTTTCACAAGGGTCTCAGAGGAGGTTTGAAATCTGTGAACGATATAATAATGTGCGGTTTTATTCGAAGTGATGACAACTCCATTAAAATATTTAATCAATTGATAAAACATTCGACCCAAGCGTGGGGCAGTAAAAACGCGCGCTTGGAAGCAACGAGATCCGCAGAACGCAGCAGCTCCCGACCCCATCCGGAGTTTTGTCTCCGCTGTTTTCCGTATTTATCTTTTCTTTCCTCCTCTTTTTAAACACTGCCCATTAGATGGATTTAAAATCCAACCAAGGCATTTTTTTTTAATGAGAGGGGACCGTTTCGTTTTGAAGAGCGGGGGATTTAGAGCAGAGACTCCCCCGCGGGGCCCCGATCAGCTATTGATTAGGGGAGGGTGACTGGCCTCAGTCGTCAATGCCAAATAATAGCCCTTCAGCTAAAGGCCTGGACCGAGCACGTTTGTTATCGGGGAAAGTGAAGCCGACCTTTTGTGGGAAACCAAAGGCCCTGGTCTCTCTTGAGGAGAAGAAATGTTAATTGAAACATTCCTCAGATAGGTAAAGGCTCCGAAGCCGCTTGCCATAAAAGGTGTGAAATCACAGAGCGCAGGGAAGAAAGGCCGGGCCTCGGAGTGCGCGGCCTCTCCCAGGCTGATTAGCGGCCCATTCACAGCCGCCAGGGCCGCCAGGGGCCTTTCAGCCTCAGGGCCGCTGACAGCTGGGCCCGCGCCGGGGGACTCGGATTAACTGGCCCCTCGACGGGGAAATTAAAACAAAGGCCTTCCCGTCAGATGCAGAGAAATGAAACCTGATGAGCCGCGGGCATCTACCTCCAACGCCAACAACCTCAGAAAAGTCACCACGTCGCGCCGGTGAAGTTTCTGAGAAGCAGGGGACGAGGACTTCCTCTCTGAGCATCTCTGCAAACCCAAGACGTGCACGCCTGCCCAGAGGCAAACCTGAGCCACCCCAGCTGGGCGGAGCTGGGATGAGGAGGAGGAGGAGGAGGAGGAGGAGGAGGGGAGGAGGGGGAGGAGGAGGAGGTGGAGGAGGAGGAGGTGGAGGAGGGGAGGAGGAGAGGAGAGAGGAGGAGGAGGAGGTGGAGGAGGGGAGGTGGAGGAGGAGGAGGTGGAGGAGGGGAGGTGGCGGAGGGGAGGAGGAGGAGGGGAGGAGGTGGAGAAGGAGAGGAGGAGGAGAGGAGGAGGAGGAGAGGAGGAGAGGAGGAGGGGAGGAGGAGGAGAGGAGGAGGTGGAGGAGGGGAGGTGGAGGAGGAGGAGGTGGAGGAGGGGAGGTGGAGGAGGAGGAGGTGGAGGAGGGGAGGTGGAGGAGGGGAAGTGGAGGAGGAGAGGAGGAGAGGAAGGGAGGAGGAGGTGGAGGAGGGGAGATGGAGGAGGAGGAAGAGGTGGAGGAGGGGAGGTGGAGGAGGGGAGGTTGAGGGGGGGAGGAGGAGGAGGGGAGGAGGTGGAGAAGGAGAGGAGGAGGAGGAGGAGGTGGAGGAGGGGAGGTGGAGGAGGAGGAAGTGGAGGAGGGGAGGTGAAGGAGGAGGAGGTGGAGGAGGGGAGGTGGAGGAGGGGAGGTGGAGGAGGAGAGGAGGAGGAGGAGGAGGTAGAGGAGGGGAGGAGGAGGAGGAGAGGAGGAGGAGAAGGGGGGGAGGAGGAGGAGAGGAAGAGAGGAGGAGGAGGAGGTGGAGGAGGGGAGGTGGAGGAGGAGAGGAGGAGAGGAGGAGGGGAGGAGGAGGAGAGGAGGAGGAGGTGGAGGAGGGGAGGAGGAGGAGGAGAGGAGGAGGGAGGAGGAGGAGAGGAGGAGGAGGTGGAGGAGGGGAGGAGGAGGAGAGGAGGAGGGAGGAGGGAGAGGAGAGGAGGAGGAGGAGGAGATGGAGGAGGAGGGGAGGAGGTGGAGGAGGGGGAGGAGGAGGAGGAGGAGGAGAGGAGGAGATGGAGGAGGAGGAGATGGAGGAGGAGGGGAGGAGGTGGAGGAGGGGGAGGAGGGGGAAGAGAGGAGGAGGAGGGAGAGGAGGAGAGGAGGAGGATGACCGCCCTGGGGCAAGGCCACCGTCCCCACCCCACAGGCCAGCACTCCCGTCCTGGGGTCTCCCGCCTGGGTCCCCGCGGCCCCCACAGCGCCTCTCAGGCCGCCGCAGGGCGAGAAGGAGCACACCTGCCCCAACACCCACGAGGCTGAGGCATCCTGGAGGCCGTGGGCGCCGGCGCTGGCTGTGGGGAGAGTCCAGGCGTCCAGACCTGCGGGGCGACATGGCCCGGGCCCAGCACCGCGTCAGGAAGCGCCAACAGATGGGGGAGGCCGCTGGGCTGCGGCGCGGACAGGAGGCCCTGGGAGGAGGACGGGGACGTGAGGGCACAGTGGCTCGCAGCTGGCGGCTGACGGTTCGAAATGTGTTCACTGATCACCTACAGCATCGGCAGCACAGCCATCGTGCTCAGCACCGAGCCCTCCTCTCCAGACAGCCGACGTTTCCTTAATGTACGACGTCTGTCCTGCTAAAATTAAATGAATTGCACATTTGGGAATTTTATCTTATTCTTTAAGATTTTATTTATTCATGAGAGACCCAGAGAGAGGCAGAGACACAGGCAGAGGGAGAAGCAGGCTCCATCCAGGGAGCCTGATGGGGGACTCGATCCCAGGACCCTGGGGTCTTGCCCTAAGCCGAAGGCAGATGCCCAGCCCCTGAGCCACGCAAGGACCCCTGCACAGTTGGGAATTCAAACTAAAAAGTCTCGCTTCTCCTAAGAAAGGAGAGTCTCTCGGAAACCGGCATGTCTTCTGCTCCGCCCCCAGGGGCTCGAGTCCACGTCCACCTGTGACCCCACCAGGCTTGCGGCCCAGCTCCTGCCTTCAGGGCACAGGAAGCACCAGGACCCGGCTGCAAGAGGGGCGGTCGCGTCCACCGGGCCCGAGCCCCCGGGCCCACGCGGCCTCCCGGCGCTGACTGTGGGTAGACGCCTTGTGGCCCCACCCAGGAGTGGCTCCCCGTGGAGCTCCCCGGCACCAGAGGCCTTCGGCAGCTTCCGCAGGACCCGAGACGGCGGCAGAGGAAACCAGGGGCTGCGTCCCCGAGCGAGTTCCAACGACGACAGCGGAGGTCAGTGTTCCCGGTGAGCCCGACGGCGCTGGGTGTCCCCCCAGAGCCGCCCGACGCCGGGGTGAGGCCTTGCGGTCTGTGCTCCTTTCTGAGGTCGGTTCAGGCCACGTGGAGCCCCGTGCCCCGCTGAAGCCCCAGGAAACAGGGTCGCGCTCTGGTCACAGGGCCGCGTGGAGCGACCCCGGCAAGGACCACGGCGTCCATGTCCAACGTCGCCACAGACACACGGGGAAGCACCGCCGACCCGCACGGAGGACCTGGGACGCCGCGGCCACACTCGGGGCGCCTGCCTCGGCTCCAGGTGCCTCCACCTCCCCGCGCGGTTCCCTTGAGCCAAACAGGGGGGGTGGCCGGGAGGCGGGATCCCTTAGGAGAGGCCAGCGGCGCCAGAGCCTGGCCCAGGCCGAGAGCCCACGCTGACGGCCCCGGGGCCTGTGTAGGCCCCGCGAGTTCCCGCCCTGAGGGCGGCCTGGCGCCGGGGCAGAGGGCGGCGAGGGGAGGGAGCGCGGGTGCGAGGCCCCCGGGTCCCTCTGCTGGGAGCCGCGGAGCCGAGGGAGGCCCGGCCCTGCGTCCACGTGGGGGGGTCCAGACAGGGCCAGCTCCCGCAGCCGCCGGCCCGGAGACGCGCTCCTCGGGCGCCCAGCCCCGGGCCCAGGTCTCCAGAGCGCTCTGGAACCCGTCCAAAGCATCCGCCGTGCGTGTGTGTCGCCTTGACGAGCAGAAATAAAGGCGGACCATTGTTTGCACGCTCCTACATGTATCCCATTTTCTAGCCCTGGAAAATCAGCCTCGGGAGATAAGCCGAGCGCTAGCAAAGAAAATATTTTCAAAACAAGTTCGTGCCAGCTTTATCCAGAAAGCAGTTTCGCCGTTTCAAACATTCAAATAAACATTAAAAGGACAAAAACGTTTGAAAAGCCATGTGAGTTAAAGGCAGGTCGCGCGGGGCAGGTAGTGCCTCGAGGGCGGAGACGCGCGGAGCCGAGGCCACGGGATGCAGCCCCGCGTGTGATCCGCGGCCTCAAGCAGACGACGCGCGTGTGCGGAGAAGCCGGCAGGTGCGCGGCCAGGCCTCCCTGCGGTCGGGGCGCCGCCGTCCTCCACGGGCATCGGGGGCACCGGCTGCTGCTTGGAGGTGGGACGTTGTGTTTTCACAGGGAAACTCATGCCTAGATGATGGTTCCTCAAGGAGGGAACCCTCCTGTCGGAGATCAGACACGAGCCCGTGGCCGTGCGCGGGGGACGGAGGGAGGAGCCCGCGTCAGGGAAGCAGCTCCGTGGGGACGAGCGGCTGCGGAGGGTCCCCCCCAGCTGCGGGCCTCTCCGCCCTTCCAGGGGCACGTCCGGCCCGGGCTCCTTCCAGCGGGCCCGTTGGTGACAGGCCACGGAGGCTCCTCACGTCCCCAGCCTGTGCCATGACCCCGCCACGGCGGCGGGACCGAGGAGGTGGCCCCAGCGCGGGGACGAGAGGCAAGCCCCTGCCCGTGGTGAGAACGACCAGCTTCACACAACAGGGCGCAGGCCACGTGTCAGCCCGAGCGTCAGAGGCTTTAAAAAACCTCACGTTTGGGATCGACCGACGTCGATTATTTAAACACAAATTGAATTAACAAAATATTCAGCATATGCTGCCTCCAGAGTCTGCTAAATCCGCCCGCGCCGCCGCGAGGGGCGAGGCCGCTGAAAGGGAGGCCGAGGTGGTCAGCGCACGGCCCGCGCCGATCCCCCAAAGGAACGTGTGATGAATGCTGCCACCAAATGTGCCTCTACCTGACCCTGATCTCATCAAATCCCGCTGCCACCATCTGCTGTGTTTAATTCCTCCGCAATATTTGTATTTGCTGCCTCGCCCGACAAAGGCGGGGGCGGGCCCGGGATGCTCCTGCTCCCGCGGCGCTGGTTGGCTGGCGGGCCGCGGCCAGAAGGCATCTGTTGCTGCTTCTCCTGCAGCATCTGCTACTATTTCTCACTTACCCGCATGCTGTGGGGTACGGTTTCTCCCCAAGGTGGGCCGGCCGCGCTCGCTGTCAATCCGTCATTGTCCGCCCCGCCTGTTCCCACGGCGCCGGCCTCGTTACCATGCTGCCGGCCTTTGCTGCCTGGCTGTCTGTAATCCAAGATATTGTGTCACTGGGCGATGCCATTAACCCCTTTCCTGCGCATCAGGACATGCAATTAAGCCCGGCAGGGGAAGCAGATTGGGAGGGAGGGCCGTCTGCTGGGGAGGCCCGCGCCGGAGGAAGCCGGGGAGCTCGTGGCCGCGGCCGGCCGCCCGGGGCACCGTGGGCATCGCGGGCTCCGAGGGCGACGCTGCGGACAGGGCAGCGTCCCCCGCTCACGGGCCTCCCCCTACGACGCTTCAAAGGCCGCATTGTCTCCCTCGGGTCCCGGGGCCGCCGCGACGCGCGGCGATAAATGTGTGCGTGGGCCCGTTATTTATGTGTCTGATCTGTGAGCGCCTCTGCCGATGGGGTGCGGCCTGGCGGCCGGCGCTCGGAGCGCCCCAAGCTGTCACCTCCCCTCGCCCTTCTGTCGCAGCCGCGCGGGCGGGGCCTCGGCGGGGACTTGGGGAGGCGATGCACAGCCCTGGGTCCTTGGGTGCCGGGTCCCGGGTCCCAGCGTGTGCCGCTGCCCTCGCGGCCCTGCCTGCAGTCAGACCCTCGGAGCCCCGCCTCGAGGGTCGGCCGAGCGCCAGCCTCCCCGACTCCCCCCCATCATGCCCGGGTGGGTGGGCCGAGCTCACGGCCCCCGCCCCAAGCCCCCCCCGGGGCACCTGCAGCAGAGACGCTCGGCCCCCCCCTCTGTGGCCGTTTTGGTTCGGGGCCCAGGGCCGAAAGCCCACAGGCTCCCTTTGCCATCGCATCCTGAGCACCCCCAAATCTGAACCGGTGAGAACATCCTTGCGGCCCTCACTATGCCGTCCAGAGGCCCCTCTAGTAATGCCGGGTGTTCCTGTTGGCAAATAACCGGCAGTTTGTAAAAAGGGGAGGATGCTGGTCGAAGGCCCAGTGTGTCCCTGGCAGGACATGAACAACTCATTCCTTTATGCTTGTGCCGAACCCACGGAGATGCCGCGGTCACCCCCCCGTTGCGATGGCGGGTGCCTCTGGAGGAGCTCCCGACTCGCCCCACGTGGGCGCCCCAGACGGCGGGAGGGGCCCTGACTGCACCCGGCCTGGCGTGTTCCCCAAAGCCTTTGGGGTCACACAACAGAAACGCACACGACACCGGGAACTCACAGCCGGCGACGCGGGAAAGCGCAGGAGCCTGACACAGACCGTGGTGTCCTGTGGCGTGGGCTGAGCCCGCGCGGCCCCGTCCTGGGGAGCCACTCCCAGGGGCAGTGTGTCCCCCGGGGTCCCGCCCGCCGGAGCCCAGCACGGGTGGGAGGAAGCCGCCTGCGTGGTGGCGGGCCTGCGACCCCCCCGGCGACAGCCAGTGCGTGGGACCATCCAGGGTCTCCTGTTCACCAGCAGGTGGCCAGAGCCTCAGCCTGTCACAGCCACGCGGAACGAGCGTCAGCACCAGGCCCCCGACACTCACGCTGCCGCCCGCCAGGAGGGCTCTGGTCCCGCAGGCGCTTGTCCCCAGCTCCCTGCACGCCTGCGATGCCCGTCCCGCGTGAGCCCGTGTCTGCGGACACAGAGGGTCGCCGACGGGACGGCTTTCCCGCGGGTGGAGGCCCACCTGCTCCCTGGGGGTGGAGCCCGCGCGTGAGGTCGCCCACCGGGTGCTTCGGGGCTCGCTGGGTGCACGGGGAGCAGAACCCAGTGACGGTGTCTGGGCGCTGGCACCGACGTCCCGCGGCCGCCCCCGTTCCGCGACCGGCCGCTGCGTGTGATGCAGGGACCCGGGGCCGTGACCGCGCCAGCCTCACCCCGCGCCCCACCGCGCAGCCCTGGGCAGCGGCACAAAGGGGCGGGGGTCAGGACAGGGCTGGGGCGTGGACCCTGTCACCCCGCCGTCGGCGGCCGCCCCGTGGTCCCCGCACCGCCTGCGGGCCTGGAGCCACCCCGGGGTCACGGCGCCGGCCCACCGCCGCGTCCCCAAGCACGGGGCACGGCACAGACGAGCCCGGGCCCGACCTCTGCTCCGCCGGGTCTCAGGGCTGCGGGCCCACAGGGTGACGTCGGGCCTTCGTACGTCGCTCTGCAGCTCCAAGCAGAAGCAGCGAAGGACAGGGCGGCCTGCGGCGGACGGCGGGCTGCGGCCACGGCCACGGAGGGGGAGGCCAGGGCGCCGGCCTCACGAGGATGCGAAGCCAAGAGCAGGCGGTGTCGGGGGCTCGGCCCGCGGGTCCCCTGCGGCCGCTGCCCCCCGCCCTGAGGGCGCGTTCACGCACGCACTAGCGGGGTCGGCGCGGGGCTCCACGGAGGGGGCACCCACAGCTGCGCCGGGCCACCTCCCGCCCCGGAGCAGCCGGCCCGTGGGCCGCGTCACCCCTGCCCCACGCGGCCGGAAGCACAGCCGCTCTCTCGGGCCTGACAGCCACAGAGACCACGGCCGGGGAGCCCCTCTCGGGCCTGGACGCGGGGTGGGGCCCTGCGGGGTCCACGGGGTCCACAGCTGTGCAGGGTCACACAAGGTCACAGCTGCGTGGGGTCAACAGGGTTGTGTGGGGTCCACAGGGTCACGCAGGGCCATGCGGGGTCCACAGGGCCCAAGGTGCCGTGTGGGGTTCACAGGGTCACACAGGGCCACGCGGGGTCACACAGGGTCACACAGGGCCACGCGGGGTCACACAGCGTCACACAGGGCCGCACGGGGTCACAGGGCCGTACAGGGAAGCACAGCTGCTGGTTCCTTTGGGGTCACAGCCACTGAGACGCAAATTCAAGGGCAGGCTGACGTCCTGGTCTCCCGTGGACACGGCCGGACTCCGGGGCCGATCAGAGCAGAGCTCCCCCCAGTCAGGGGCGGTGAGGTAGCAGCAGGGGCAGCCCGAGGCGTGGAGAGCCGGGACGAGGCCTCGCCCGGAGCCTGAGGGAGCCTCACCCGGAGCCTGAGGGAGCCTCGCCCGGAGCCTGAGGGGGCCTCACCCGGAGCCTGAGGGGCCTCACCCGGAGCCTGAGGGAGCCTCGCCCGGAGCCTGAGGGAGCCTCGCCCGGAGCCTGAGGGGGCCTCGCCTGGAGCCTGAGGGGGCCTCGCTGGGAGCCTGAGGGAGCCTCACCCGGAGCCTGAGGGAGCCTCACCCGGAGCCTGAGGGGAGCCTCACCCGGAGCCTGAGGGGGCCTCGCCGGGAGCCTGAGGGGCGGGTCTTAGCCCCTGGGGTTCACAGGAAGCAGCCCAGCTCTCCCAGCTCCCAGGAGCCTCCCACCCCCGACCCACAGCCCCGCGCCCCGTCCTGCGTGTGGTGGGAGCTCACGTGCCTCCCCCTCAGCCCGCACGGTCCTCCCCTCACGGAACCTCCCCCCAGCCTCCTGGGCCTCCTCACACCGGCCTCCATTCTCCTCTCCGGGAGCCGCAGGCGGGTCAGAGGTGCAGGCGGGGACGGCTCTGTCCTAGGCCACTGCCCCCCCCACTCGCCACCTGCCGTCGGGGACGGGCCGTCCGCTCCAGCGCCCCGGGGGCCCCACTCCCCGCCGTTCCCCCGGGCGAGTCGGCCTGTGGCTGGGCCCGCGGCCTGGCAGGAGTGGGGTGGGGGGTCGCCCGAGCCCACGGGACAGCCTCAGGGGCCCTCGCTGCCCTGGCCGGGCCGCTCCCTGTCGGCCAACAGGTCGAGGGCCATGGCGCAGCCCGGAGGCGGTCGTGCCGCTGCCTGCCCCGTGCTGGGGACCAGGTGGGAAGGCCCGCACCCCGCACCCCGCACCCCTCGCGGCGAACACAGAATTTTACATCCAAATTGGGAGGGACTTAGCGCAGGTGTCCCCGGGAGCCCCCCGGCGCGCCACGCTCACGGGACCACCTGGGCGAGGGCGGCGCTGGGCCGAGGCTCGGGCCCCGCGGCGGGAGCAACGCTCTTCCCTCGGCCTTCCCTTCCCGCCCGGGACGAGTCGCCCGGGACGGATTCCTAAGGGACACTCTGAGTCCTTGTTTCGCCCCGAGGGGAGCAGCGGCCTCCGCGCCCCGAGCCGTCCACCCAGGAGCCCGCCCGGCTGCCGAGGGACGCTCCAGCCCGGGGAGGAGGCCGCTCAGCCCGTGCGGGTCCCCGGGCCCCCCGACCACCCGCCCCCGCCGGCCTGTGCGCCCGGAGCCCGCGTCCCCTTACGGTCGTTACAAGTCATCTAAAGACAAGGAATCTCATTCTTAACCTTTTTTGAGCTCCTGCCGGGCACTTGTTACTTTGGAAACCAAAGCCCGGGGAGTCGCAATTCCAAGGTCAGCAGCGCGCAGCCAGGACACGGGGCCCACGCGTGGCGGCGGGCGCCAGGGCCCCCTCGACATGCCCACGCCTCCACGGCCTGCGCTGCGGGAAGCCTCACCGCCCCGCGGTGCCTTCCACGGGCCGGGAAGGAGCCTGCTTTGTAAACAAATGCTGAAATGAGAAACTGAGGCACAGAGTTAATTTCTCAAGAGCACGTGGCCTTTGCTTCACGGGAAGAAAGGCTTTGGCGTCCCCGAGACCCCGGTGCTTGCATTTCTATGACTTTTTGTTCATTAAAAATCCTCCCGGCTCCTCCCAGGACCACGGGCCCTGTGCTCCGACACCCACGATCCGAGGCCACGTCTCCCAAAGCGCCGTCCAGTCCGCGAGTGGCCCCTGCAGCCTGAGAGCTCAGGGAAGAGAGAAGCGGCCCTGGGAGCTGGGGGCCGTGTTCCCCGCGGACTCCGCCCGCACCCTCGCCCTGGCCGCGTGGCCCTCGGCCGCAGTGGGGATGCGTGTCCAGGCGCCACCAACGCTCACCCTTTGGTTCCAAACAGAATGAGTCACGCGTACGTCATGCACCTGCCCCCACGGTGGCGCGGGCCAGCGGGCTCGTCGGAGGAAGCGGGGTCTCAGGCGCACGCGGGGCCACCCCCGGTGACTTCTGTGACGTGAGGACCGGGCTGACCACACGACAAGCCGGTGCGCACCGTGTGGTCACGGCTCTCCGGTCGCTGGCCTTCCGGGTCGCGGGGACCGTAGGCTCCGCCGCTCTGGGGACGTGCTCTCTGCTTCCAGCCCAGCCCCGTGCCCCGCGGCCCCACGGCCCCGCAGGCCAAGTGATCCCCTGGAGCCAGAGCGGGGAGATGAACCCGAGGGCGCCCGCCTGGGCCGCGGGGCCGTGCGCAGGGGCTCCTGGTCGCCCTTGTGCCCGGGGACGCGCCACCGGGGAAGCTTCGGCTGCCGTGCGGTGCTGGGGGCACAGCCGTCGCCAACTGGGGGCCGTCCCCACGCGCAGCGCCAGCGGGGGTTCAAGGTGCAGGCCCGGCCGTCAGCGCTCGGGCGCCCGGGGAGGAGCGGCCTTCCCTCCGTGAGCGGCTCCGTGAGGAAGGCCCCACCAGGGCCCGAGGGGTGCCAGGCCCACGGCAGCCGAGCCCCTCCTGTCGGCACGGGGCGGCCTCCCCCGCGGGCGTGTGGACCCCTCGGACTCGTCCCCACGGAGCGCCGGCGGCCACGCGTGCGGCTTCCAGAGGCCTGGCCGAGCTCCCCCCGCCCCCCATCTGTGCCCTCCGGGCGGCCTCGCGGCCTCAGGTCGTCTCTTCAGCGCTGCTCCCCGTGCGCCCCTAAGCCCCTGCCGTCCCGTGGCTCTGCCGTGACGACGGGTCATTACCGTGTTTGCAGAGCCTCGGGCAACAAACGGGACTTGCGCTGACGGTCACACGCGGCGTGACAGCCGAGGTCTCCCAGGTTCCAGGGCGAGGTCCTGGGCAGGGATGTTGGGGGGCAGGAGGCAGGCGGCCCCGAGCACGGTCACCCTGGGTCTGCAGCGCGGCCCTGCATAGCGCACACTCCGGACGGGGACGCCGCTCCCTCGAGGCAGACGCGCCGCTGACGGAGAGCCCCTGAGGCTCAAGTGCCGGGTCAGAGGCCCGGATCTCTGCCGTCGGCGGCTGTGGAGCCGCTGCTCCCTGCGAGGGCCGCCCCCCGCCACGCCGGCCACCGCGAGCCGCCCCGGGGGGCATCGGTGACATCGGATCAAGATAAACACAAGAGGTCTCAGCCTCAGTTCGTCCCAGGAAGTGGCACAAGCTGTAGCAGAAGGTTCTCTGCGAAGCATCCAGATTCGAGCTCCCACGCACCGGCTGGGACCGGGGTCGCGCACCTGCCACCAGGGAGCGGACACAGGTCAGGCTCTGAGGGGCGCTGACACCCCCGGGGCACCGGGAGGGACCCGTCCTGGCCGCAGGGGCGCCCGGGGCCCCACACAGGCCACCCTCCAGCCACAGCGGCTTCGGTCCAGGGCCGACCCGCTCGGCGACACCGAGTGACCAGAGGACGCGCGCGCTGCCCTCTCCACATGAGTCTGTCCTGAGGCCTGGACGCCGCAGCTTCTTCCGGGAGTGCGCAGGCGCCCTGGCCCGCTGGTGTCCCCGCCCGCATCCCCCATCGTGTCCCCACCGTGTCCCCCGCCCATGTCCCCCGCCCGGCCTCCCGCCTCCCGCTTCCCTCTCAGTGACCAAATGTCACCAGCCTGCCGTGTCCAGGCCGCACCGCGTCCCAGCGACCCAGGCGGGCACACAACTGCCAAGGGCGGCGGCGGCTGGGATCTGTCCCCTCCTGGGGGACGGGCCCGAGTGAGGGGGCCACAGAGCAGGCCTGTGGCAGGTTCACCCCGTGCACGGGAGACGGGGGTCTCTGGGGCCCTCGTTCCTACATGTGGTCACACGTGACACGAAGGTGCTCGTGCCTCCCCAGCGCCGGCGCCCAGTGGACCCCGCCAACCACCGGCCCGCGCCCCAGCCTGCCCGGCCTCTGCCCTCCTCTCCGTCTCCACGAGGAACAGCGTGTGCCGCATCGTAATATCCAGAAGCTGCTTGGGCTCCTGCGCACCCCTGCCACGTCCCCCCGCCTCCTCTGCGATCACTAGGGGAGGCGACACTCGAAGCAGGACGGCCATGGTTCTCCGAAGGCCACACGGCTCCGTGGAGGATCCCCCGACGGCTGGCACTCGCTCCACATCCTTCCTGAGCCGCGTCTTCTGTGCTCTGTCCCCTGGGGCTTGATCCCAGGTCCTAGGCTGTGGGGGGGGGGGGAGCTCCACGGCAGGGCAGGGGCCATGGATGCGACGAGGTGGACGGCAGAGGGACGTCCACGGACCCTCCACCCGGAGAAGATGCACCAGCCCACCCGGAGCGCCAGCGAGCTCCCTCCGTGGCACAGACTGCAGTCGACCCCCTCGGTGCCCACACGCTGCTCCCACCCCGGGCAGGGGGGAGGCCTGTGCTCTGGGGTCAGGGGTCCTGGTGGAACAGCCGCCCACGCCGCGGGGGAGAGTGACAGAGTGACAGACCCAGGACAGATGACGTCCCCGACCACCATGGGGACCACGTGAGGGACGATGCTGTGAGCCCAACCGCTGACCACAGTGCTCTGGACCCGCCGCCCACGTGGCGCAGGGAGGAGAGGGTGAGAGCAGTCGTCACCCCTCCTGTCCTACCCCCTCCCCCTCCCCCGCTCCCCTCCCCCTCCCCTCCCCCTCCCCCTTCCTTCCACCTCTCTGCACCTACACACGTGTGTGATGTGTCACCCGCCCTCCCCCGGGTCCCTCGCTGGAGCCACAGTCCCTCTTTAGTCACCTTTGCACATCTTGGCTTCCAACAACTGACCGTGGTGTGCTTGCTTGTGGTGATTCAGCCCCCTGGGCTGCGCACTCAGCTGCTCCCATCCGTCCGCGTGTCCAGGGCACAGTTGGGCCTCGGGGGCCCAGCGAGCACACACGCCGCTAGGCCCGGTTCACCACAATGCGGCAAAAATAAAACCTCACGCCAAGAAGTGACCAAATCAAAATAGCCTTTCCTTTTTGGTCCGTTGCTGCCCCGAAGATCTATCTTCAGAATCAGCGGAGACAAGTGCGCGGAGCGGCTCCTGAGTCCGGCCCATCCAGCCCCGAGCCGCTCGGGGACAAGGGCAGGGGCCACGGGTGGCGGCCAGCAGGGGGACGGCCCACCTGCCCACGCGCACCTGCTCTGGAGCCGCCGCGGCCCGGGCTCACGTGGACCCGTCAGCACCCCCGTGTCCTGCGGGACGAACCGGGACCACCGAGCCGAGTGCGCCCACAGTGGCAGAAGCCGTGGGGCGACCACCGGCAGCCGCCGGGACGCGTCCGTGCCTGGTGTCCCCACACCTGCCTGGAAGCTTGCTTAGTGCTCGGGACTCGCTCTGAGGCCTGAACGACGGTAAAGGTGGACTCGGTGGACGCGCAATTGCCGAGAAGGGTTGGACGCGAGCTTCCGGTCTGCCTGGGGACCCGCGCACACAGGGCAGGGAATCGGGCCCGGAGACGTGGCACGACCTGACCCAGGTGACCCGGCCGACGAGGTCGCGGCAGGCAGGTGTGCCCACCCCCGGGCCGCCCCCAGGCCACCGTCCGGCCCTGCCCGTGAGCTCCCGGGCCCTTGAGCTGCAGGGCCGAGACCTGAGGGACATAAGCTCCTAACCCGGGGCCAGGCTCGGCAGGAATGTCACGAGACCAAGGCGCGCCCGTGCTCCCGAGGCCGCGTACCCGCCGGGGGGAAGCCGGCCACCACCCAGGGAAGTGACCCATGATTCCACCTGGCGCGTCACTAGGGCTGGCTCCGTTTGCCGCTTGCAAAAAGACCGGAAAATCCTAGGGGAAAAACCCCTTTTCTTCCTCTGAAGCCCTGCATCGAAAACTGCCTTTGTAAGCCAATCACCTGGTTCGTGTTTAGTGTCTTTCTTCACACGCAGCTATTGCTGGAAATCTTTCAATTACTCGGCACAAAAATGAAATTAAATCCCTAGACGATTTGTCTGAACCATGCAAAGTCCAGACTTGGCCTTTGAAGTTTCAGGAACAAGATAATGAACCCCCGGGGGGTGTGCTCCCCCCTCCCGCCCCCGAGCATACAGGACGTGTCCTGTCACCCTGGAAGGGACACTCGGGTCCCTGGAGTCCGGGCCGAACCCCGGTGAGCGCAGAGCGGAGACACAGCAGGGCCTGGCAGGCCGCGTCCCGTCGCCGCAGGGTGTCCATCGACGCAGCTCTCGATGCTCCGGGGGCAGGAGGTTCCCCAAAGCTCCGCGTCCTCAGCGGCCTGGTGTGAGCTCTGGGTGCCCGAGGTTCACCCTCCTCCCCTTCCTGGGGCCCCCGGGGGCGGGACGGAAGAAAGATGGTCTACTTGTGGCCTCAACCAGCCGAGGCCCCGACGGGCCACCAGTGCCTGCGAGCCACGCCCCAGTCACTCAGGAGGGGCCCCTGGGAAGCGGGGGCTGCCCTGGGACCCGAGGCCTCTGCGGCCTGCACGGATCGGCCGAAGCCTGACTGGGCTGGGACCGGCCGGATCAGCCGGCGCTCTGGTCACCCAACACTCGACAGCTGCTCTCCTGGGCACTGGCGTCTGCCTTTGATCCGCGCGACAGTAAAACCGATCAAAGCGGAAGTGCACACAGGCTCCGTGCAGAAAATGAGAGGGGCCCTCGGAGAGGAAAAGCTGGAGCATCGCGTGGTCGAGGGGCCTCGCACGGCTAAGGGGCGGCTCGTTGTGTACGACACCACACGCTCGCCAGCAAAGCACCCGGTGCTCCAGGCAAAGGTGAGAGGAAAGTCGCGACTCCCGTGGACGGGGCCACGTGCGCTCGAGGGCGGACGGCACGGTCACAGGGATCACAGAACCGCCATCGCGGCGCTAAGACGGACATTCTCGCTCTGCCCGGGATCCCGTTGCTTCGGTTTGTCGGGGCAGAGACGTGGCATCTGGCAACGTGTGTCCAGGGTAAAACCGCGCTCACGCTCTCGGACTCCGTGACCGCGTGGGCGGGAGGGAGCGAGGGCTTTGGCCGCGCCGTCGCCACACTGGTGAGACTTTTCCAAACCAGTGAAACGCTACTTGGAGTATTAAGCAGTGATGGTCTTTTTTTAAGATCTTCTGTATTTAGCTGGAGGGCACGGGAGCTCGCGCCCCGTCCCAGCGGAGGACGCCGGCCCCTGACGCCGAGAGGCACCCGCACCCCCCGTTAGGAGAGCTCCTCTGGTCGAGGGCTGAGCGTAACCAAGACTTTCAAGAACAGAAAGAGGCTTCGTGACACCCGGGATACGGGGCTCAGGCTGTGACAACCCGGATTCGCCGGGACCCGTTCTGGACGTGCCGCTGACGCCCGGGCTCCGTGGTGGGCCGACCGCCGGCCCGCGGCAGCCGCGCGTTGACCCGTATCGCTCTGCTTCACCGTATTTCAAAGCGATGTCATTCCATGAAATGACCCAGAAACATGCAAACACTTGTTCCGTACCCTTTTCTAGACATTCCCTAACTCAAATCTTGAAAATGCGTCCTGAAAAACATTTTTCCGGTGTTCCATCTCCGTCTGTCCCCCTCCCCTAAGGCTTTGTGGACGTGAGCACCCCGGCTTTGCCGAGACAGAGAGAAGACGCGCGTGCGGGGTTTCCACGGAAAAACCAGGCGAGCGACAGCTGCCGCTTAGGTGACGTGTGCCTTTGTCCCCGGTGCCGGGGGTCCCGCCCCAGCTGCCGGGTTGTCCTGGGTGAGCCCGGGCGGGGTCCGCACGCAGCAGCAGGTACAAGGTCAGCCGGCTCGGGAAGGCACCTGGTCCGTGCGTCTCTCCAACCGGGCCGAGGAAGGAAGAGCGTGGGGCTTGCGTGACGAGGGGCTCCCAGCAGGTTCCCTCAGCGCGAGGTGCGCAGGCGGCACCCACCCAGGCAGCCCCAGGCCCGCGGGACCGCCGGGCCCCCACGCCGAGCCTCCTGCCCGCTGCCGGCCACTCAGGGGCTCTGAGGCCCCACGATCACGTGGCTTCTCGGGAGGGGGGACCCCGTCCTGGCCCCGCACACACGGGGCATTCCTACGGATGGGCTGCGAGGGGGGCATAAAAAATAGAAATAAACTTCTATTTATGTGTTTTGTCTGCATTAGAGAGGGCGCACCCATGAGCAGGGGGAAGGGCAGGGCGAGTGAGCGGGGAGCCCCACGGGGCCGGACCTCACGACCCCGGATCGTGGCCTGGACCCGAGCGAAGGGTCCACGGCTGCCCCCGGAGCCACCCGGCGCCCCAGGAGCTTTGGGCCGACAACGTTCACACCTCGAGCCCTGAACCTCGCGGACCTGCTGGAGGACCAAGGGACTCAGGTGCCAAGCGCTCGGCTGGCGCCCGGCACGGTGACCCGCAGCAGCCCGTCGGTGTCTGTCAAAAACCAGGGCGGCCAGGCAGAGGGGCGTCTGCGTCTTGATCCGGGTCCTGGGATCGAGTCTGCGGGCGGCGCCCTGCTCGGCGGGGCCTCTGCTCTTCCTCTGCCCTCCCTGTGCTTGCGCTCTCCCCCTCGCTCTCGCTCGCTCGCTCTCTAGAATAAATAAATCTTTTAAAAGCGAAGCACACTCAGGGGTGGACGGTCATAAACCCTGCGTGCGGGCTCGGAGCAGCCCGGCCTCCTCTGGGCCCAGCCGGTCACTAACGTCCCCAGGCTTCCGCCCTCACGCCGGGTCGGCTCCTCCTGCCCTGAAACTCCGGTTTCTAGTCTATTCTCTCCCCTTAACTCGTCGTGAGGAAGGACTGGGGTTTTCCCATCACCTGAACCACATCGTGCAACCCCCGTCCCACGCCCAGGGGACGACCTGTACTCCTTGGGGCTGACTGGGGACGATGTAGGGGGACCCACCCCTGAAAGGAGAAGACAACGTGCTTCACCGTGGACAGAGGGGACGAGCTGCTGCGGGCTTCGCAGGGTGGGAGCTGGGGCGCCGGGGGAACGAGGGTCACGGGCCCACCTGGCCCCCGGGGAGGCCCCCCCCAGCCAGGACGCCCCGGACCATCAAAACCGGAGCAGCGTGGCTGTTCTCATCCTCTGAGCAAAGTGCGTGGGGCTGTTCTCCTGAACCATCACGCTCCCCCCACCCCCCGCATCAGGACTTTGGAAGCAGTTTGTGTAGGGATTGGTGTTTCTCTGCACTCCGGGGATCCCAGGGACGGCCGGCAGTTTTCCTGCCCCGTGCTGACCCCTGCAAAGAGCTTTTGTGCACACGTTTCCATCCGAGCCTGGTACCATCCACCCAACAGGCATGCGAGTGTTGTGCAAGGACCCCGGGGCAGCGGCAGGAGGTGTCCTGGGGCCGCCGTGGACAGAGCCCCCCTGGCCCCGCAGCTCCAGAGGTGCAACCGGCACATCCGGGGGTGACCCCGCAGGGACCCGCAGCGGAGGCCGGCGAAGGAGCTGGGTGCATGGGGAGCCCGGGGAAGCAGGCTTGGCCTCGGCTCCTCTGGCTGGACCTCGGGACTCGTGCTGGGCTGTGCCCTGGGCCCTCCCCGGGGTCCCCGAGCGCCACCCGGGGCTGGGCCTGAAGCCGGTGCATGAGCACCCACAGCGGGCTGATGCCGCCGGGAGAGGCCTCTGGGCAGCGAGGGCAGGAGGGACGCTCCCACGGCCCGGCTCCCAGAGGAGGGGCGTCCGCAGCCTGGCCTGGCCTCCGGCAGTGGGGGCAAGAAGCCGGGGTGCGCCCCCCACCCCCCGATCCCCGCCTGGGCCGTCGCCCGGCCTGCAGCGTGCTCTACGGTTGCTTCGGTCGATACAGTCGCTTTCTCTGTTTTTCAAGGAGGTCAAAGGTTGGGGGCTGGGGGCCGCAGCGGCTCTGAGATGTGGTTTCTTGGAAAACATCCCCCAGGAAAAAATACTTTTGTCACAAAACGTCAATGCTGACCAGATGTCACTGCCTTTTTTTTTTTTTTTTTTTTTTGCATGTGTCCCTTAACAGCTGGCAAGAATATCAGCTCAAATTATTCGCCACAAACACACACTTTCTGTTTGTCTCCAGATAAAGGGATTTAAAATCCTATTTGTCAGGAAGGGATGGTGAAACTGTGGGATGGACTTTTCTAGACCAAAGGAAAAGTAACTTTCTTTCCGCCCCGGTCCTGAGGGGGGCAGGGCGAGGGCAGCGGGGCCGTGGCTCCCAGCCGGCGCTCAGCAGACCACCCGGGAAACGGGGACCAGTGGCGCGTCCATTCTGCCTTTTGCGCTGACATGATTTAATTCTCTTGCATTGTGGAACCTCCAGGGGTTCCCGCAGCTCCTACAGCCCCTGGCGTCCCGTCCAGAACATTCTCTCCCACATGCACTCACGCGACGGTCCTGGAGTGTCTGCCGGGCTCCCCTTTACAGACGCGCTGCTTCCACCTCGCTTGCACCCCCTGCGCACTCGGGACAAGTGGGTTCTCGGATAATACCCGCCGCAGAGAAACGAGCGGCAGCCGCGCGGCTCGGAGTCCAGCGGCTGAGAGCAAGGCACGCGCCCGTGGGAGGCTGGAGGTGTCCTGCCAACCCCACATCCAGGCGGGCCCTGCTTGGAAGGAGGATCCTTGCAGATGATTGAGACCGGACAGTCCCCGTGTCCCGCGACCCGGGTCCTAGTGACCAGAGAGACCGTGTGAGAAGGGGCCGCGGAGATGGTGGGACACCCAGGACCCAGGGACACCCAGAACCGTGGCCGCCGGGCGGAGCTGGGGGGAGCCAAGGGGCCCTCAGAGCCCCCACGGCAGGGCAGGCCTCTCGGGTCAGCGGCCCCAGCGCAGGGGAGAGCACATTTCGGTTGTTCAGACCCACGCAGTTTGAGGTCACTTGTTTTGGCAGCTCTAGGACACCCATGCCGCCCCCATGCCGTCCCCATGCCGCCTCCATGCCGTCCCCATGCGGTCCCCATGCCGTCCCCATGCGGTCCCCAAGCAGCAGAGGGACTTCCACTTAGTTCTGAGGGAAGCAGCCGCACCCAAGATAAGAACATGCAAACCGCGCCCTGCAGGAGCCTGCGGCACCGGCCACCCCCGGGCTGGCGGCTCTGAGCCCCGGAGCCACAGGACAGGTGCCCCCGCCCCACCCGAGGGGTTGCCCTGCGGGGACGTCAGGGCCCAAGCAAGTCCCCAGAGCCAAGGCCGTGTGACCCACCCGACACGGGGTCCTCACAGCTGCCCAGCCCCAGGGAACCGGAGCTTCCCTTTCGCTGCCAGGGACCGACTCTCACGAGCTCGGGTCCAAAGTCAAACCGGCCGGGAGTTGTGGTCTACGCAGCACGGAGGCCAAGCTGTGCTCCGGCGGGGGGGGAGGCTGACAAGGCCCCTGGCCGGGAGGGAAGGGGCAGGGACCCCCTCCACGGGAGCCACCCTGGACCCTTCGGCCCCCACCCGGGCGTTGCCTCCAGGGGACCTCGCAGCGCCAAGTGGGGTCCTTGCTGAGGTCCTGCCGTGGAGACCGAGCGCAAGGCGCCAAGCAAACAGGCTTGTCACGTCAGTCCCGGGGCTCGTGCGGAGCCCACCCGGCGGGACCCAGGGCACAGGCTGGGCCGGGGCAGCTCAAGTCTGAGCTGCTGGGGCCATGGGGCCCTCGGGTCACGAGGTCCCCGCCCAGCGACACGAGCCTTCCCACGGCTCACGTCCAGGCAGCACGACGCCCCAGGGCCCCGCTCACGTGGGCGCCGCTCATCCCCCGGCACAAGCCTGAGGCCAGCGTGGGCCCGGGACGCTCTGGGACGTGGGCCACGACGGTCCCCCCGCGCACACCGGGCGGCAGGTGCCCGCCGCGAGGCCCGGCGCCAGGACCGCTCCCCAGGGGCCGCTGGCCTCAGTCTGTGGAAGAGAAGGCTCCATCCCCGGAAGCGATGCCGGCGGGGAACCGAACGCCGACTCAAAGCAACTGCGCGAGGTCAGGGCCTCCGACCGATGCCTCCCTGACTTCCCACCGCCGCAGGCCTCATGATTCAGCTTAAACATCCTGAAACTGCTGCTGTAATAAGAAAAAGCAGGAAACATTCCTTGAATATTTCAGAGCAAAATGCTTCTGAAAGCCCTTGGTTCCCCCACAGAAAACATTTAAAAGAAGAAGATTCATGAATCAGTAGCAGCTGCTCCCAGCACCTGTTATTTATTCCCATCATTAAAGTTCTCATGGCATTTTGGAAAGAACTGAGCATTTTTCCTGCAGAAACGCTCTGGGTTCTGGAGCACACAGTTGACTACCCCCAACTGTTGCTGGAGACAAAGGCCCCACGAGGCCCCCCGTCAGCCGGACCCCCACCCGGCGGTCACCCGCAGGTAACGTCCTGGAGCGCAGCAGTGTCTGTCGTCCGCCCCATGACGCCCTTCGCCCCACCGTTAGGGTGGACGAGGACTCTCCGGAGGACCCCTGGCGTACGGGAAGAACGGCCTCTGTCGGGCGACATCGGCTCAGCCACCACGTGAAGACCCTGCGCTCGGGGTGACGGGGACACGCGGAGGCCACACGGCGCCGGGCGGCCCAGGGTCCGGCCAGGGAAGGGGACGGACGCCCCGAGCAGCCATCAGGAGACTCAGACTAGCTTTCCCTCCCCACTGTCCTGGTCCAGAGGCCGACCCGGGGCCACGGAGGCTCCCCGCGTCCCCCTCGCTGCTGGGGGCCCCCCGGGCGGGGACGTGCACAAGCCGCACCACCCACCTTGCTCTGAATGTGTCTCCGGCTGATTTGGCAGCTTCACCGCCGCAGTAGACGCAAGTGAGCCGGTGAAGGTGTGGGAGGTCACGTGTCCCCGGGGCCGGACGCCGCGGAGGGCGGAGCGGGCCTGCAGTCGCACCGGGCGCTCGGTGGGCCTCGGGGGTCTC
Organism: Canis lupus dingo; assembly: GCF_003254725.2. Lineage (NCBI taxonomy): Eukaryota > Metazoa > Chordata > Mammalia > Carnivora > Canidae > Canis > Canis lupus. Next base: position 72,571,021 of record NC_064254.1, read on the forward strand.
GGGCTGGGGCTCGCCGTGGTCTGTCCATCCAGGCAGCTCTGCACCCGCCGGGCCTGCACGTGAGGTTGGGTCATGGGCAAGGTCTCCACCTCCAGGAGGCCCGGCCCGAGGTGCCCTGGTGCACACAGGGAGATGCCCCGTAAAGGTCGCGCCCCACTGCGCACGCCTGCGGCGGCAACCGAGGCTGGCAGCGGCCCCTGCCTTCCGACCTGAGCCTCGGAGAAGCTCCGGAACTGTCCCTGCGACCCCACAGCTCCGGCCTTACCTTCCGGCTCACTCCCCTGCTCCTGCGTCAGGGCCTAGTGCCGGCCCAGAAGCTCACCTGCAGAACGCACCTGCCTGGGCCAGCAAGACTTGAGGACTCGACGTGGAGGACGTGGTCTGCAGCCTCCTCCTGCCCGGGCTCGGGGCGGCGCCTCCGTCTGCCTGAGCGCTTCGGGCGACTCCAGAAGGGCTGCGACAGCACACGGGGCCCCCGGACAGCAGGGGGAGAGCCATCGGGACGGGGCACGGGGTGCAGGGCGCGCGGCAGGCACACCCCTCAGTCCCCCTTGATGGAAGGGAATCCCGTCTCCACGGAGATGCAAAACTGCAGGTACAGAGGCTCTGCAGAAGGGCTGGGCTGGGCCCCGGGGGCCGCTCTGGGGACCCCCTCCCCGCGGGGCCCACCCCCGATGCCGCGCAACAGGAGAGGCCAACGGTGGGGCCCTGGCTGTGGACCCCGAGTGCTCGCGGGCAGAGCACCTGCTCCCGCTCCCTCCCGGTAACGATGCTTTTCCCCTCGTGGAGCGCCTGGAGCACGACACCTGAAGGCCGTCGGTCCTAACAGGTTAATTGGGTCGTGTCATCTGACCATTGGAACCATAAGGTGGACTTCAGCTTCTGATTTATTTTTATCTTTTTATGTCTCAGAGAGCGAGGGAGCGAGCTCGAGCTGCATGGGGCGGGGACCTAGGGAGAGGCCGAGGCCCCGCTGAGCGGGGAGCCCCACGGGCTCATCCCAGGCCTGAGAGCAGGACCCGAGCCGCCGCCAAGAGTCAGAGGCGCACCTGAGGAGTCGCCCGGGCGCCAGGCTGTAGAGTGTCTCCTAATGAGCTGGGTGGTTGCGCACACTTGCCCGCATTCGTGTCGGAGGGACGCAGCCTGAGTGCAGGCGTTCAGTCTGGGGCAAAGCGCTCAGGACGTGGGCGAGGCCTCCCCCCTGTGTCGCACACCCCGGGGCCAGCAGTGTGGCGGGTCCCGCAGGTGCATGTGAGCTGTGGGCAGCCTTGGGGGTGACCTCTGTGCCCCGCAGCCCCGCTGGGCTTCAGGAGGACGTGGGGAGCCGGCGGGCCTTGTCCGGCCTACCCGGCCGCCTGCTGGAGTCTCCATCACCGGGTCGCCGGCCTCTGCCAGCCCTGGCCCGGCCCTCCACTCACCAGACCCCACGCCGCCGGGTCCCCGCCCTCCGTCTGGAGGAGACGGGGCTTGGCACCGTGCAGGCCCACGGGGTGGCCGGCCGCGGGGCTTCCTGTGGCACCAGCAGACCCCGAGCAGCACAGAGCAAAGGTGAGGCCGTGACCTGTCAGCCCACTGGCGGGGAGCCCGGGAAGCCTGGACGCAAGGGCACCAGCCCCACCGCCGCGCGGCCTGTGAACACGGCGCCCCAGGTCAGGTGTTCAGGACTTGCACAGCTGCCGCCAGCCGTGCCCCCGGGACCCGTGAGCACATGTGCTCGGGTGTAAATTGAGTTAAAGTGAAAAGGATTCAGGGAGAACACCTCTCCCCGCGCCAGATGGTCTCTGCAGGCAGGTGTATGGACACCTCGATGGGGGGCGGGAGCTGGCCGCCAGGGCCAGGCGGCCCCTCGAGGACAAAAGCAACAGAGTCGTCACCGGGACGCACTTCTGGTTTGTACGCACGTCAGAAGCTGCACGTCCTTGCTCAGAGTTCGCCTCTGACAACCAGGACGGCCGGGGGGGAGCAGGTGAGGAGGCCAGTCCTCGTGACCCTCACGGTTGCTGCCATTGGTCAGACGTCGGGTGATCCACCCGCACCTGCTGCCCCAGGTGTCCCCAGAGAGTCCCGCCCATCACCCCCAGACACGGGGGGCAGCAGAGGACACGCGGCTCTCCTGGATCCCACTGGAGAGTCCCCACAGGCCACGTCCTCTGTCCTCCGCGGCTCGGACCTGTGCTCCAGACCCCCCAGCCCTGAGCATCCTACGGAGCAGCCCCCATGCAGGAGAGCATCCAAGAGGTGGCACGGGGGCAGGAGGCGCCCAGCGCGAGGCCCCGTGCAGCCCCCGGGGAGCTGGACGCGGACGCCGGGAGGCCGTGGGCACCTGGGGGCGGCCTCTCTGAACTGAGAGCGACCGAGCCTGAGCGAGCCCTGGGGCCGACAGTCCCTGTCCCCGGGGGAGGCCCTCGGCCCACCCATGAGGTTCTGAGCAGCAGCAGCAGCAGCGGCGAGAGCAGAGCCGAAGCTCGGCCGTGGTGAGGACACGTCCGTCGGGAGCTTGTGGACCGTGCAGCTGCTGACGCCAGCCCACCCGGCGGCCGGGCGCGAGAAGGGACGGGCTGGGGCACGGGCTCTCCTCGCGGGCCCAGCTGTGAGCCTACAGGGCACCGTCTTACCAACCCAAGACGGAGATAACCCGCCCGCACGGGGCATCACTGTCGGTCGAGGGCTTCTAAAACCCCAATGCGTGTTGTTTCCGAAGAGCAGCTGCTGGGATCACACATTCTTCCAGTGGGAATTTATAAATAGACGATACGCGGCCTTACAAGCTTGTTCCGTGGGGGATACGGTTCCACTTCTAAGCATCAGCCGTAAGGGAGGAAAACGAGACACGATCGGTGATTCCCGTGCGGGCGTCTGGGAGCACAGCATCCACACGGCCACGTGCGGAAACACTCCAAGTGGGTCAAACGCGGGCAGGGGGAGCGGGACACAGCGGGCCTCCTGCAGCGGGACTCCGCGTGGCGCACGTCGGGGAGTTCGTTGTTGGCAGGTCGGTCTGAGCCGCAAACGTTCAGGTCCTTGGACCAGGAGCAGCGGGTCCCCCGGGTGGGGGCCCCCAGGGTGTCTGGGAAACCCCCGGCCGCCCCGACTCAGGACACAGGCCCCTCCTGTCGCGGGCAGGGTCCTGGCAGCCCGAGCCCCGTAGGAAGCAGACGGGCTCGCGGGACCCGCCCGCCATGTGCCCTGGGCATCCCCGCAGCCCCCGGCCCCGTCCTGCTCCGCGGGTGCCCCTGCCCCTCTCCGTCCTGCGGGCTCAGGGCTGTGCACACCGAGGCCTGCTCCTCCGGGGCCGCCAGTGTCAGCCCAGAGCACCTCGGCCTCCTTCCTCCTGACTTCGGGAGCGCTGGCCGGCGGGCGGCAGGTGAAATGTCTACACCGCAGGCTGGAGACCTTGAGCTGGAGGCTGTGGGGCCCCAGGGCTCTGCTGGGTGAGGCTCCCAGTCCCTTCTGAGACTCACGTCTTAATCTGACATTTATGGGGCACCTGGGGGCACCGTCAGTTCAGCCCAGGTCGTGATTCCGGGTCCTAGGTCGGGCTCTGGGTTCAGGGGGGCCTGCTCCTCCCTCCGCCCCGCCCCCTGCTCGTTCTCTCTCTCTCTCTCTCTCTCTCTCAATAAATGAATGAAATCTCTAACAAGAAAGCCTCTAATTTGACACTTGCTGACACCCGAGCGCTCAGGGCTGGCGTCACCTGCAGCAGATCGGGACACAGGTCCCGGCAGCCGTGTGGGGACGGAGCCGGCGCCTCGGCCTGGGTCCGCGAGTGCCCGGCGTGAACAGGAAGGAAGGGGCAGGAGGGCTCGCAGAACAATGAGGGCCGCCCTCCCCGCGGGACTCGTGCTTCCCGGTCCTGGGGAGGCCTGTGCAGCGTGGCCTCCGGCGAGGAGGGTGCCCGGGCCCCACCCTCCAGTGTCCCAGGGACTCGGTGAGGCTCCCCGCTCGGGCTCTGGTGTGGGCCTGGGTGTGGACTCGCAGAAGCGCTGAGGATGGTCACGGGTGGTCGCTCCTGCGCGTTGGCACCGGGAGGGTCTGGCCTCCTCCTCCTCGGGGTCGGGGCCTGCACCCGTCACTCTGATGCCCACCCTCGCAGACGAAGGGTGCCCCCGCCAGGCTCGCAGACCCCCCACGCCCACGGCCGCGCTCTCTGCTCCGGCGCCACCCTGGTTCCCGACCACGGGCGACACCGACGACCGCCTCGCCCCCCGTGTGCTGTGAGCGTCGGGGCGACGAGCCGTTGGGGTCACCTGTGTGAGAGCCACAGGGCCCAGGGAGCCGTCGCTCAGAACCCCGCCCCCTCCTGTCACCCTGGTTCGGGGGAGCTTCCCTGAGCTGCCCGGAGGGTACGGGGGAGCCAGTGAGCCCACCCGGCCAGTGTAGACGGCCACAGGCCTCCGCGCTCCAGGTCCTGAGTGTAGAGAGCAGCACGCGGCTCTGCCCGGGAGCTGGCGGGGGCCGGGGGGTGGGTGCTGTGCCCGGAGGTTCAGAGGCTGGGTGGGCCCGTCACACGCTGGCCCTGCTGCGGAGAAATCCCTCCACGGGGGCCCTGGCCTGTCAGAGGCCCGAGGGGTCAGGAAGGACGGGGTCGTGCAGGATCCAGAAGTACCAGGCGGGGGTCCCCACACTGTACCAGTCGGCATGGGGGTGTGGACAGGGTCGCTCGCGGGCCTTCCTCCCCTGCCCGGAAGGCCCCACAGCTTCGGTCTGGGCAGCAAGCTCTGTGGGACAAGGCAGGGGCGGGTCAGCGTGGGTCTCCCCCGGGCACCTGGGCCCCGGCCCCCCTTGGACTTGTCTCTGGGAGCGGCCGTGGGCACCGGGCCTTGGGAGCCGCACCAGTGGGGGCGTCTATTAAGCCTCCGAGACCCGCCCCAGTAAGCAGTGGAGTTTCCGACCATGAAGGAGGGAACAGGGCCCTGGAGCCAGGCTGCCCTGGGGGGGGAGGGGGGACGCTGCCCCCGGCCTTGCAGACCCCGAGCCACGGCCTGCTCTGTCCGTGCCCGTAGCTGCAGAGAGACCCGCCGCCCATCCTTGCACTCGTCCTGGTACTTGGCCCTTGGGAACCAGCTGCCATCGTCCCGCTCTCTGTCCCCCGCAACTGTTGAGTCCGAAGGCGACGGACTCTTCCGAGCTGATGGGACGTAGCCTGCAAACAAGCAGATGAGTAGTGCTGCGCTAAGACGAAGGGCGCTGCCAGGTGATGCAAAGGGCCTCCGGGGTGCTCGATCCCAAATGAGGCTTTGCTCCAGTCCTTTAAAAAAAATAAGGCCCAGAAAGGAGGTGGCCGGCTCTGAGGCCCCCGGGCCCCCCACCCACGCCGAGCTACATGCCCTGCGATAGCCCAGGGAGCCTGGGACGGCCACCCTGGCCCCCGTGGGCTCCCCGGCGAGGACCCAGCCCGTGCTCCTGGGCCGGCAGGGGAGCCAGCAGAGCTGCTTCCCATCCACCCGGGAAACCGGGCAAAGATGTTAAAAATAGACAATCAGAGGCCATTTCTGTCCTCGGGGAGCGAGCTCGGGTCTGCTCCAGGGAGCGCGGAGTAAATACACCTCTCACTGTCATTCATAATATTTATTTTGGAAAAATATTTTAAAAAGGATTTTCTTCATTAACAAAACAGTAAAAAACTCAAATAACATTTGCACAATATTCCATAAATACATTTATATACAAAAAAATATAGTCACATAGACCCGAAGTGCCTTTGTACATATTTACCAAAATTTAAATTATAAAAAATGAACATCACAAAATACTCAAGCTTTACAGATATCATGAAAAATATTTTTACAAGTCCAAACAATAACACACATTTTTTTTCCACCTAGAAAAAACACATTTTAGTATCAAAAAGGACGATAAAGGCAGTGTTTGTGATTCTAATTCAAGAAAAGACTGGCTCATAAGAATCCAAAATATACACTTCAGGCAGTGCATGCTTCTTATGTAGTAATTAAGTCCATTCATTTAAATATATATTTTTTTAAAAAGCAACTGTCCATAGTGCAATGGAACGTCCCAGAAGGCAGTGCAACAGGCCCCCCGGACGCCGCCGAGCTGAGCCCGCGCCCCCGGCCGACCTCCGGGGAGAACCCGCTCCGTCCAGTCGGTTCTCAGCAGCAGTCCGTGGGTCTCCCTTCCTCTTTCAAGCAGCATCCACTGGGGCATATATCCTTGGAATTTTATTTATTTTTAAGAGAAACGGGATTTTTGCCATATCACTTCCATTTCACACCTGCAGGGCCCACAAGACAGAGGAGGTTAGTCCCGCGGCCCCGCAGGTCCCGCCCGCGCCCAGGCCCGAGACCCGCCGCACCGACCTCAGTGGCTATGACACACTCGTCTTTCTCCTCCGATATGACGTACACCGACTGGTACTTGGTGTCTTTCGAAGTGGAATACACCGAGTCTGGCCTTTTCCTATCGGAGGCGTCTCCGCTACAAGGGAAGCACGAGAGAGAGCGGGTGAAACCAGCTCCGCACGGGGCCCGGCTGCCCGCCCGCAGCACCCCTCCCGGCCCCGGCACGCACCCCCTGAGCGGCGGGGCGCTCTTCTCCTCCCCGGCGGGGCCCTGGGGCTGGCACTTGGTGTCAGGCTTGCTGTGAGCGTCCCTGGCGGGGGCGGCGGCGGCAGCAGCAGCGTCGCCCTTGAGGTCCTGCACCAGGTTATAGTCCACTGCGGGGTAGCGGGCCTTGAGGCCGTTCTTGTCGGCCCCGTGGTCCCCGTGGAAGTCCACCTTCTTGTTGGTGTTCTTGATCTGCGTGGCCCCGATGACGCTGACCGAGATGTCCTTCTCGCGCTGGCAGTTGGCCAGGTTGTTCATGGTCTCCGTCTCCCCACGGCACGCCTCGGCCGGGGGCCGGTCCTTCTGCAGCCTGAGCCGCACGCAGACCACGACGGCGGCGCAGCCCAGCAGCAGCATGAGGACGAGCACCACGCCCGCGCAGACGGCCACCCAGGGGAAGGGCCCGGCCTGGCCCTCCACAAACTTCTCGGTGAGATCCACCACCACCGGGCCCGGCGGCGGCTCGGGCAGCAGGAACTGGCAGTTGGGGCCCCCGTAGCCCCGGGCGCACTCGCACAGGTAGCGCCGGTCCCTCTCGTGGCAGGTGGCCCCGTTGTGGCAGGGCGCGTGCTCACACCGGCTGACCGGGGCGCTGCAGTTCCTGCCCGTGTAGCCCGGGGGGCAGGTGCAGGAGTACTCATTCACGCCGTCGCGGCAGGTGCCCCCGTTGGCACACGGGGAGGAGGCGCAGTCGTCCACGTTGTCCTCGCACTGCCTCCCCGAGAAGCCGGCCGGGCAGCGGCACAGGTAAGCGTCACCGAGGGCCACGCACTGGGCACCTGGAACACAGGACACAGGCTGAAGGGTCTGCCGTGCGTGTGCCCCCATGTCCCAGCCCGGAGGCGCGAGGCGGCGGGAGGGTCTGGTCCCGCTCGGCGAACCCCGAGCCAGCCGGCGTCCTCGGGCAGCGGGCCGATGCCTCGGCTGCGTGGCTGCACCCACCTCCACAACACCCACCAGGCCCCCGTGTGCAGGTGAGGCAGTGGAGCCTGAGGCGGACGGCGGCTCCACGGTCAGTGACAAGAGCGGGCTTGGCCACGGAGAGCCACGGCGGGCGGCGGCGTGGGACAGGCCTCGCCCTTCCAGAGCCCAGTCGCTAACCCCCCAGCTACTCTGCCTCTAGAAGCCAACCGCCCAGGTTCCTGGGCTCCGCGCACAGAAGCCCCGGGGGGCCGCCCCCGGCCGCACGCGTGGAGGGCAGGGCGACAGCGACGTGCCCGCGCCCCGGCCGCCCGCCAGGCCCGCCCGCCCTCCGCCCCCACCCGCCCGGGCCGGCTCCGCACGCAGACGCGGCTTTGCTGAGCGAGCGGCGAGCCGGGCTTCCCTCCACAACCAGCGGCCGGGCTGCCACGGGCCCGACTCAGGCACCCGAGGTGCTGCATGACCTTGACAAGTCATCTCACCTCTCGGCCTCAGGCTTTCCCCGCAGAACGTGAGAATCCACACTCCTGCCTGCCTTCCTTGCTCCCTGAGCATTTCCAGACTCAAGGTAACTGTGGAGAGTTTCTGACTGCTTAGTTGAAAGGCTCCATAACGGAGGGTAGCTTGCAAAATGATGCGCTTGCTTTGAAATTAAACGCACGTGCTTTCTAATGCGTTATCATCAGTGTTGACCGCTTGACAAAGTCTCAGAGCGGCTGGGGCTGCCCTCCTACCATTAGAACAGGGTGAAGACCGGCAGGAATCCACCTTCTTCTCACAGTTAAAGCCGGAGAAGCCCACAGGGCAGCGGCAGGTGTACCCTCCCTCGGGGTTGTCCGAGCACCGTCCCCCGTTGAAGCAGGGGCCGTCCGCACATGCCATGGCGCTTAGCTCGCAGATTCGGCCGTAGAAGCCGGGTGGGCAGGTGCAAGAGTAGCCGTTCTCCAGATCCTGTGTCGCGGAGGAGACAGAGCTGTCACACGCCGCCCCGAGGACCCCGCGCGCTCCGGCCCAACGCACGGCCCCGCTCGAGGGAGCACCCGCCGCGGCCGGACTCACCGTGCAGCTGCCTCCGTTCCTGCAGGGGCTGGTGCCACACTCGTCGATCTCCGTCTCGCAGTTGGCCCCCGAGTACCCGGGCCGGCAGGAGCAGGTGTAGCTTCCCTGCCCGGTGTTGGTACAGGTGGCCCCATTCCTGCAGGGCCTGTGGTGGGTGCAGTAGTTCAGGTCTGCGAGGGGCGGAGACAGGAGGGGGCCGGGGAGGCCCGGGTCAGGCTCAGAGAGCCCGCACCTTCCCCACAGGAGAGCCAGGGAAGCCCGGGGCTCTGGAAGGCGATGGGGGCTCACCCTGGTTGCAGAAGAGGCCCCCCCAGCCCTCCTGACAGTTGCACTGCCAGGGCTGCTGGCAGGTGCCGTGGAGACAGCCGGGGTAGCGGATACACTGGTCACAGTACCGGCTCTGCCAACCCACCCTGCACCTAGGAGGACAGCAGGACGGTCAGGCGGGCGCCGGCGTCCCCGGGCTCACGGTCACACAGCAGCCACCCTGGAGACGCCGCCTTCCCGCAGCATCAGCACCGCTGGCTCTCGGGGGGCCGGGGGGGGGGGGGGGAACCACGGGACTCTCCGAGGGAGCTCTGCAACCACCCGAGCCTCAGGCCTGCCCTCTGCTACGAGGGCTGCCGGGACAGCATTTCCAGACTCCCCGGTGGTCCTAACAGGCCGAGGAGCCGCAGAGTCGCTGGACTGGACTCACTCCCTATGTCACCTCCTTGCAAACTGCTGTCTCTACGTTCCCGTGACCGCGGAGGAGCTCGGATGCCTGACAGCCCGGGACGCTACCGTTCCTCGGTGTTTACCGAGGAGGAGAACCACCCGCAGGCCACCTCCGGCCCCTCGGTCCGTCACCGCACCAGGGTGTTTCGAACAATCACCTAGAGCCACTTTACAGGTAGACCAGCGGGAAAGGACGACCAGCAGAGGGAACAGGCACTTCTGCAAACTTACTTGCACTCCCCTGGCTTGTCACAAAACCCGTGCTGCTCGTCGCACCCCGGCAAGCAGATTGCTGCAAGGAGAGAGGACACACCGCGTCACGCCCCACCCCGTGCCTCCCCAACGGCGGGGGCCACGGCCACACGCGCTGGGGACGGAAGCCGCGCAGCTCCACGGGCAGGCCCGCCTGAGGGCGTCTCCGTCCGGGGGAGCCTGAGCTCCTGCCCAGCGGCTGCGGACCTCACGCGGCCCCGGGACGAGCATTCTGCTTAACACAGTGGCTCCAGGACAAAAGAGCACGGAAGCCCCCACCCCCACCCCATCCCCTTTTCTTCTGAGAGGGTCAGAAGTCCTTCCCCCTCCTCCTCCCCCACTTCCCAATTCTATGCACAAAGCTCCACCTCTTAATACCCAGAAAGTGTGTGTGTAGATAAGGGTGGACAGCTGGTATGCAGAGTACCAGGGCAAGACAGCTGCTCTATTGTCTCTGCTCCCCCGGCAGCTGCCCCAGTGCAACAATACCGCCTCCCCCGCCCCTCGCCCCCCACCCGGCGTGTACACACACACACATGCACGCACACGCGCGCGCACGCAGACACACACACACACACACACACACACACACACACACACGCGAGTGCGCGCGCCCTTCCACCAATGGGAGTCGGCGTGCGTTCCTGCCGCCTATCCCCGGAGAGATCTAATCGACGGCACGCGCTAGCTGGGGGCGGGGAGAGACTCCAGTGTTTGAATAAGAAGAAAAAAGTTTAAGTTTATGGCTACCCCGCGGCGAAGCCCAGGAAGGAGGGAAGCGGGGCTGCAAGGCTGCAAGGCCGCAGGTCGGGGCGCGGGGAGGGAGGGCCGGCTTCCTTCCCGGGTTAGGGAACTCAGCAGCGAGCTGCTCGCAAGTCCGTCCGACCCCGAGCCAGCTCAGGCCCAGGCGGGGCTCAAAACAATGAGGCTGGCTGTGAGGACCCGCCTGGCCCCAGGCGCCATCCACACCGAGGCACCGCGCCCCCAGGCCAAGAGGGGCCTCCGCAGAGGGCCTGGAGGTTCACCTGCCCCAGGGCAGGGCAGGGAACAAGCTGGAGGTTTCCGGGGAGCTCCGGACCGCTCCACCCCTGGCAACAGGGAAACCCGACACCTGGGTGAAAGAGGCCTGCAAACCAGAACCAGGCCCAGGACCCGGTGGAGACCTCACGGGCCTCCCGCTGCCTACAGCCTGGCTTCCTGCAACCCCCGCAGCCACCGGGCCTGCCTGGAGCCCCCCGAAGCAGGGGCAGGCGGGCCTACTCGGTTCTTGTGAAGGCATTTCTGCCCCAGGCGAGGCGCTGCGCGAGCACCTCCCCACACAGCCCTTGCAGACACAGTCTCTCCTGTCCACAGGCCCCACGACCGAATGTGCCCTTAACGTTGTGTGTGCAGCACGCAGAACGTGTGCAAACGCCTCGCTCTGCAAACAGGCCAAGCACCCCAACCCCACAGAGAAAACTGAAGCTCTTTTCCAATGAGACACTTGACAGCAAGAACCGGTTGAAAGCATGGCCACCCCCCCACACTCTTCCCTGTGATCCTCCCTTCCTTCCTCCCCTCCCTCTCCCTCAGGCTCACTTCCTGACCCCTGGCCCTGTCTCCCAAATCCTCCCTGATTAAGAAAGGCAGCTTCCCATAGCGGAAGTTACAACGTCTGCATTGACCCCAGCCCTGCCACCGGCTAGCTGTGAGGTCCTGGCAAGTTTCTCCAGCTCTCTGGCCTCAGTCTCCCCACCAGGGCTTCACCCCGGTGCTCGAGCCCCAGGATGCCACCGGCTCAGAGCACGCCCCCAGGCCCTGGGAGCTCTGGCCTGGACGACGGATCGATCGAGGGGGAAGCAGAACTCACGTTCAGTGCAATACTGGCCTTTCCAGCCAGGGTTGCAGACCTTCTCCCCTCTCTCCCCGCAGGTGAAGTGGCCAAAGGCGTCGTCTCGGGGGCGACAGAAGACGGAGCAGCCCTCCCCGTAGTAATGCTCATCACACACGAAGCGGTAGGAATACTTGAGGTCGGTTCGGCCGCTGCTGTGCAGGTCCTGAGACCACTCCTCACCCACGGTCAGGTGCCTCTGCGTGGCCAGGCGGCTGATGAGTCTTTCTGGGTTTTCTGTGGGAAGAGGATGCTCCCGTGGGTCCTGAGCAAGAACCCAGAGGCCTGGGGCGCGAGGTGGGGGGCTGGAACCGATGCGTCATACGAGGGGAGGAGGCCAAAGAGCCTCCATCCTGAGCCTCACGCGCGAGTTTGCAGAGTGAAAGGCGTCGGAGCTCGTTTCTGGGGGACTTATGAAATCAAATATGTACCAACAGGAATGCGTTTTACTCGGTTTGGGAGTTTGGGGTTTGTTTTTACCTGTTGTGAGGTCATCGGGAGAATCTGTGTGGAGAGCTTCAATGATCAGAGAAAAGGTGCCCTGGAAGAAAGAGGAGGAGACACAGGAGTAAGCAGAAATGTTAAAAACCTAAAATGAGCCACTGGGGACGGAGGACCAAGGGAGTGACGGCCTCCCTGCAGATCTGCGTGCACAGGGCGGCGGGCGAGGGCCTGTTTTCACTTTCCTTAAGGAAATGGAAAAGGTTTTCAAAGAGTGGTTTCCTGACTGTTTTTTCAGCCTGTTAGCACAGGATATCAGGTCGAAAGAAAGAAAAGAACAGAAAGAAAAGGAAAGGAAAGGACAGAAGGTCGTGCAGGAGTCAGTGGCTAGGGGGTTGTCATCAGTCTGGGGTGGGCCGGGGGGCTACACCCAGGGGGCTGGAGGGTGATACCCAGGGGCCATGGGCTACATCCAGGGGGCTACACCCATGGCTACACCCAGGGGGCCGGGGGCTACACACAGGGGCTGGGGCTACACCCAGGGTGCTGTGGTCGCTACATCCAGGGGGCTGGGGGCTATACCCAGGGTGCCGGGTCGCTACACGCAGGGGGGGCGGGGGGGGGGAGGCTACACCCAGGGGGCCAGGGCCTACACGCGGGGGGGGGCTACACCCAGGGGTCGGGGCTACACCCGGTGAGGCGCGGGGGGCAGGGACCGGGAGCTGTCCCGGAGGGGCTCCTCCCCCCGCCCGGGCCGCAGGTGCCGCAGGTGCCGCGCTCACCGGCCAGGTGAAGCCGAAGGGGAAGCGGATGGGGTTGGTGAAGGCGGGGTCTGCGCCCGCGCCGTCGGGCAGGCTGAAGGAGTCGACGCCCAGCACGGGCGTGACGGCGCTGCCGTAGGTGCAGGGCGGCTCGGGGGACACGCTGGCCTGGTAGTGCTTGAGGCACACGCGGAAGAAGGTCCTGCAGGCGCACGGCGGCGGCCCCGCGCCCCCGCGGCAGCAGTTGCGGTTCCCCAGCAGCCCCTTCTTGTTGACGAACTCCTGCAGCTTGAGCTCGAACACCCCGGAGCTGCAGGCCTGCGGGCGGGCGGGGCGCGTGAGGGCGCGTGAGGGCGCGTGAGGGCGCGCGGGGGCCTGACAGCCGCGCCCCCGCCCCGTGCGCCCCCCGCCCCGTGCGCCCCCCGCCCGCGCTCACCTGGCACAGCAGGGCCGACAGCACGGCCAGGGCGAGGGCGCAGCGACCCATGGCGGCCGTGCGCCCCGCGCGGGCTGGGTCGGGCGGGCCGGGGCCGGGCGCGCGGACCCCCGGGAGCTCCCGTGCCGCGGAGGCTGCGGGGTCGGAGCCGCCCAGCGCGGGGGACGCGCTCTCCGGGATGCGCGGGCGAGGAGGCGGGGGGCGGTGCCGCGGCAACTTTCGGTTTTCCTCCTCCTCCTTCCACTCCGCCGGTAGGTGAGGGTCCTCTGCTTCCTGGTTTGGACCCGAGCTTCTTTGAACGAAAATAAAAACACAGCACGGGGCGGGGAGGCGTCCCGGTGTTCAGCGTGACTCCCGGCGCGCCGCCGAGGCTTCCTGCGGCCCGGGGCGAGCGGCGGCTGGAGGTCCCGCGGGCGAGGCGGCGGCCCCGGGGCCCCGCGGAGCGCGCCCTGCGGCCCGGCCCGGCTCACTCGGCGGCGCCGGCTGCGCCCCGCACTCGGGTCCCCTGCGCCCCCGCGGACGCGCGCGTCTTCCCGGGGAGCCCAGCCGGTGCCATCCACGCCCGCGGCGCGGGGTCCGAGCGCGGGTCCGAGCGCGGGGCGGCGGGCGGCGGGCGGCGGGGAGGCGCTGCGCCACGGCGGCGCGTCGGTGCGCGCTGGGCCGGCCGCGTCCGCGGGTGCGCGCCGAGGTCTGCGCTCCCGGCGCCGGCCGCCCTTATATCCCGCCGGCCGCCCGCATGGCTAATGAGATGCAAATGCGCAGCCCCCCAATCTGGCGAGCGCTGTCACAAAGGAGCCACTTTTCCAAACCCTCCTCTCAATGGATCGCCAAATGGTCAGTGAGCTGTAAAATGTGCAACCTCCTCCCCGCCCCCACCGCTCCGCGCCCGGCCCTCCCGCCCCCGCCCCGCCCCGCCCCCGCCCCCGCCCCCGCCCCGCACCACACAAAACGCGCTCATTTACATTCCTGCGAAACGCTCGCCGCGAGGACCGGCTCCGCTCCCGAGGCGGGGGCCGCCGCCCGGGCCCTGGCCGTGCCGCCGGGCAGGCTCGCCGAGGCGCCGGGGACACGCGGGGGCGCGCGGGGGCGCGCGGGGGCGGCGCCGCTCCTCCCGCCCCGCCGGGGGCCGCGCGCCGGGAGCGGCCCGGGGACGTGTCCGGGGCCGCGCCGTCCCCGCCGGCCCCCCGCGCGCCCGCGTCCCGGGGCGGGGGGCCGCGGGGTCGCGCCCTCTCCGGGGCGGCCGTGCCGCGGGGGCGCGGCGGGGGGCGCGCGCCGCGGCAGTTTCGGGAAGTTTGGGGAGGTCTGGCCGGGGCCGGCGCCCGTGCGCCCGGGAGCGCAGAGCCGCGGCGGGGCCGGCCGGGGAGGGGCGCGGCGCCCCCGGGACCCCCGCGTCCGCGCGCCCGCGTGTCCCTGCGCCGGCCGGAGGCCGCGGGGCGCGGGCGGGGCCTGGGGGGCGCCCCCCACCGCCGGCGGGGAGACCCTGGCGCCCCAACCCGGGCCGCCCGCCCCACCCCGCGCGCGCGCCCTTCCCGGAGCAGGTCTGGGCCACCGCCACCTCTCCCGGGCGCCCAGCCCTGTCTCCTGGGCATTCCCCCCTCCGCCGGGTAAAAAGTGAGTTTGGTGTGTGTCGCTCGCGTGGCTGTCATTAAGGCACTCTGTTATTGTGCAGGCCTGAATCAGTGGCTCTTTGTGCGCTCAGCTGTATGGTAATGCAGACCGCACCTGCTCCCCGCACAATGCCGAGAGAAAGAGCTCCCCTCCGCGCGCGCCGCGGCCTCTGCAACAATGTCCGGCACATGTTCCAAAGGCCCTCCGGCCCGGCCCCCCCGGCCCGAAATCTTTACACAACCATCACCTTATTAGGTTTTTACACGTCCGTCAGACACTAGAACTTTTGTTTTCATTTTTTTAAAGGGAAATGAGTTTATTGGGAGGGCCGAGGACACACGTATCACACAATGAGTTATCCAAATTGCTCTCATGCTTCCGAGCTCCGCGCAGGAGTGAGGTGGGGCGCAGAGCCCTACTCCGGCATCCCGCTCGGTGCCTGTGCCTGTGCCTGTGCCGGGCACACTCCACGGTCTCGTCCCTGCCCGGGTGCTCCTGCTCAGCCTCCGCGGCACCTAGGGCAGCAGCTCCATTCTGCTGGGAGGTGTGAATGTTGGAGTCAGTGTGGCTGCTTGGGGCACGGCCGCAGGTGCCTGGCCACAGTGGCCTCGCTGCAGGTGTGCCACGGCCACCTCCTTGGTGGGCACCGCACTGTCCCGGCAGATGTGACTTGCACTGCGGCGGGTGTGGAGGTCAGGGTATCTATGGAGCGATGCCCGGAAGAGGGAGACTACCAAGTGCGGACAGCAATCTAAAAACCGCTTGGTGCGGTCAACCGTGGCCGTCCCTCTGGCTGTTAGGCGGCAAGAACCTTGCTTCTTGGGCTTTCAAATACCTGTAAAGTTTCCCGGCTGACAGATCTGTGCACGTTAGGTTTTCCACCGCCGCCTGCCTCGTAGGGAAGCAAGGGATTGGTGGGAAGTAGCTCGCATGTAAGGGTGAGGTGAGAAAGGCAGGCTCGGACTCCACCAGAACCCCTACTGCTTGGCTGAGAACAAATGGAGACTTCAAAGATACTGCACCCCCGGGACGGTGGCGATCCCAGTGTGGCCGCCCTTTAGGACGGGCTGCATCCCCACAGGGCCGGGGCAGCGTGAATCCTAATTTAATCTTGCCACCTAGTGTCAGCATCCTTTTTTCACTACATCCATGTTTCCTCTGAAAGCTAATTTCTGAGAACTTTGCTCTCTACAGCATAGAAGCTGGTGTGTGTGTGTGTGTGTGTGTGTGTGTGAGTGAGAGAGAGAGGTGGGGGGAGAGAGGGGGTGGGGGGAGGTGAGAGGGTGCCAGGAGCCGGGGAGCCACAAAAGAAGAAAGGAATGTGAGCTCTAAATCCTCTGTGCCTCGGAGACGAGAGTAGATTTCAGTAAGAAATGAAATTTCAGGAACCTTTTAATTAGAAAATGGAAGTGTGAAACAGTCTCATTTGAATGCCTGTTTAGAAAACTGGAAATAAAAAGTTCCACGCGCAAGGGCTTAAACCTTGGGGGAAAAAGACTTGCCCCAAATCTTTAACAAACCCCCCTCAGTATCAAGTATTTGTTAAATTGACGTGGCACAGATTTCTCGATTACAGCGGCAAAGCGGAACTGAAAGGCATCGTAAAATCCATCAGAATCCTGCCCAAAGCGTTCATTCTTTTCCAACTTAATTTATGCCACGCGATTCTGTATTGGGGAAATCAAGCAGAAAGCCCTTTTCTTCTCCTTCCTCCTCCTCCTGTTCTTTCCTCTTTTTTCTTCTTCCTCCTCTCTCCTCCTCCTCCTCCTCCCTCCTCCTCCTCCTCATCTTCTCCTCCTCTCCTCCTCCTCCTTCCCTCTCTCCCTCTCTCCCTCTCCCCCACCTCACGCTGGTCCCTCTCCCCCTCTCCCTTTCAAAGCTGAGCTAACGGGAGACTGTTTAACTTCTGTGTTTCTGTGGGGGCCTGTTGTAGTTTAACTCCTACACACCAGTAGCTGAGATGAACAAAGGCGAGACTCGAGGTCCAACTATTCATCCTTTCTTTGCACTTTAATTTTCATTGATTGGGAAGACAAGGGGAGCCCTTAGGGATTCAGGCTGAAGGGGGATGACACGCCTTTAGACGCCATCAGCCCCCTAGCCAGCCATCTGCTCCGAACCAAATGGCGTTTTTTCACTCCCTAACTGCATGTCTCTATACTCCCGCAACCAAGCGCTCTGAACCCCCTAAATGCAGGAGGGAGCTTAAGCTAGAGTATGTTAAAAGGCTTGCCTCCACATTGGCCCTAGCAGCCAGATTCCCTCCTCCCTGCACACCATAAATCCTCACCTTGCTCATTAGGAAAAAGGAGGAAACTTTCTTTTAAATACTTTTTGATTTCTCAGCAAATTTACTGTACAAAGTGAGGCTCATTAGGGCTTAGAAGGTGCCCAATCCATCAGGCGCAGGAGAGGACAGAGAGATTTGCCGCCTGGTGGTGGTGGTTTGTTTTTGCCAGGCACGCTCAGCTCGTAGCAGGAAGAACGCCAGTGGCCCAGGTAGGCTCAGGTTGTGTGATTGGGACCAGGGCCACGACAGCCACAGCTGAGCGCTGTTTACTGGGGACCCTGCCTATCTTCCCCGCCATTTCATTAGGCCACTTGGGAGTTAAAGCTCACAGCCATCAGTTTATAAAATTAAACACCCCAGTCCTCAGTGGTGGTGTGACCAAATACTGCGGTCACCCAAGCCTGTTTCAGTCCCCTTTCGCCCAGAGAAAGGTTCTGTGCCCAAGGTGTGAGTGTGCCCGTGGCAGTGGGTCGAGGGAGGAGGGTCTGGGCAGATTGCAAAACACAATGCCCAGAATAGGCTCCAGACTCCCAGCTAGCCACGGGTTCAGTTTTCTGTGTAAACAAGTCTGGAGACTGGAGTGGTGTTTGTGTTTTCTTAGACCCACTGAATACTGTATACCCAACAGAGAGGTTCCCTTATTGCTGAGAAGAATTAAGGTCCTTGTTCTGAACAACAAAATAAAAAATAAAAAAAAAAAAACCTTCCAGGCAGCAAATCTGGTGTTGATCAAACATGCCAGGTTACCTGAAGAACAAGGGGCGGAGGCCGAAACCAGGGCGCCTAGTCAGTACCACGCCCCCACCTGCACATCCTACCTAGCACCCTGCTCCATAAGCCTCACTTGGGAAGCTTATTCTCGGTGCCCAGCAAGGCGATGAGGGCACCGCTGACTGTGCCCCTGGCCCCGGGCCCCTGTGCGAGTGGCTGCCCGCACCTCCCCGGGCAGTTCTGGAATCCTGGAGTGGCTAAGATGGGGGGGCTGGAGCAGCTGGCTGGGAGTCCCCGAGGCCCCTCGGGTGGAACCTCTGCGCCCGGGGTGGCTCCCACAGATGTTCCCGTCTTGGGTGACCGCACCCCGGAGGCGCCCGCAGGCCGCCCCGGCTCTGCAGACTGGTGGAGACCTTGGAGACCTGACGCAGCCATGGTGGGTGTCTAGCGGGGAGACACCTGTGACCCGAGCCAGCCTCCCGCCGCGGGCAAGCGGGCAGAGCCCACACCCAGAGCCGGGGCGCTGGCCTGTGGCCGCAGGGAAGCGACCCCGGGAGGCCCCCCGCGGCCTCCTCCCACCTCCTTGGCCGCGGCGCCCTCACCGGAGCTGGCCCCGGCCGGCGCGGGGCGCGGGGGGCGCGCTCTGGCAGCTTCCCGAGGTCTCCCCTGCAGGCGCAGGCCCCGCCGCTCAGAGCGCACCCGGCGGACGGGCCCGGCCTTCCCGCGGGGCAGGGTCACGGCGTGTCGCGTGACCTTTGTGTCCTAACGGGGGCTGCGGCCGGGCGCGGAAGCGAGGGCTGCCCGGGCCCACGTGGCTGGTTGTCGGGGTGCGGCGCCCGGGGGACACCCCACCTCCGGGGCGGGGGCGGCGGCGGGGGCGGCGGCGGAGGCCGCAGGTCTGCAGCGAGTTGCAAAGGCATGTGCTGATTTGCATGAGAAAGGGCGAGTCGCGTGCTCAGCTGGCGGCCCCGGCGCAGATGACGGGTCCCCACCCCCGCGCGCGCCCCTCCCCCGGCCGGCCGCGGCCGCCGCGCCCGGACCCGCGGATCATCTGCTCGGCCGCCCCGCGCTCATCTCCATGACAAAGCGCGTGTTTACCTGGCGCGGCACCGGCGGGCGCGCCTTTGTCCGGGATCGGATGACCGCGCAGCTGCTCCGCCGCCGCGCGCCCGCCCCAGCCGCCCCTCGGAGCTCGGCCGCCGCTGAGCGCGCGGGGACCGGGCGGGGCGCAGCGCCCGAGGGCTTCCCGGAGGCGGCGGCGGCGGCGGCGGCGCGCGCGCGGGCCCGGACCTCACGGGGCCCAGGTGGGCGGCGGGGACGCGCCGGGGGCTGGGGGGGGCCCTGCGCGCCCTCGCACCCGGCGGCTCCGTCACCTGCACGAGCGCCCGCACCTGCACGCCGCGGCCCGGGGCTTCGCAGACAATGAGGAGGGAAGAAGAGGCGTCGAGGGGCGCCCCTCGGCCGGCCCCCCCGGACTGCTCTCCAGGACGCGCCCCGCCCGGGGAGGTCTCGGGCACCTGTCGCCGCGTGCCCGGGGCGGCCCGTCGATCACGCGCCGGCGGGGGCGGGGCCGGGGGCTTTGGGCTCCCCCCCCCCCCGAAACCGAGTCCCCCGGAACCGCGGCCGCGCCCGCCCCACGGAGTCCCCGCCGGACCGCGCAGCCCTGGGCCAGGCGAGGCCTTCGAGGCCGCTGTCCTTCCCCGGCCTCCCACCTCCCCTTTTCTGTGAGCATCTGCCCGGGGAAGAACAGATGTGGGCACCTGCGGTGACAGGCCGCATATGTTCCATCCTATTCACAGGCATTCAGACGTGGCCACAATGAGCAGCCTTTGTGCGCACAGTCACTAAATATATTAATCTGCACTCCCCAGAGCACCGGGCTGTTTAATTTTTCACTAGCAATAACATCTGATCTAATCCTTAAATCGGCTCCCAAAAGCCTGCCCTCCCGCCCTCCCTTTTTTTCTCTCTTTCTCCCCACCCCCTCTCCCGAAAAACGTGTGAAGCTATTCAACCTTCCACCTGTTGCCTGCTGAACTGGGCGTGGGTTCTCGCAACATCTGATGTTGGTTCGGGCAGGGGGCGGGGGGTGGGTGGGAGCCACTGTGTGGGGGACGCTGTTGGGCCACATGGGCATAGCTCGGGCATGTTGATCAGGAGGAAAATAAACACAGAGTGCGGAGTGTGGCTCCCCAAATGTTGTGCAAACAAAGAACGATAATTATTAAACAGCGTCCAACCCAACCCAGCAAACCCACCCTTTCTGTGGAAGCGCCCTTAAAAATGTACATGAAGTCCCCATTTATCTTTTTGTTTATTAAACTCTAGTGGTTATTATAAACACCGGTCAATAGGCCACACAGCCAAAAGGTAACATAAATCTCAGATGTAAGACTTAGATTTTTTAAGCAATTTTGCTGCATGACTCTTTTATCTTAGCGTCCCTTATTCTGTTTTGATTTGTTTTCGGCCACAATGAGTCCTTTAGTGCCATTGTGGGTGTCACAATGCAGGCGGACATCAGGCTGTGAATGAAGACAGAGGCAGTTTAAACAGACCAGGCTCTTTCTTTCCTTCCCGTCCATTGTAATACGAATGGGCCTTCTGCACTCGGCTGCTAGGAGACCGGCTTTGCAAAGCCCTACTCCAGCAAATGGGCTGGAGAGAAAGGGACCCCAATAAACAGCCTAAGTATTGGAGGAAAAAAAGAGGGGACAAATTTAGGCAAATGTCTTTTCACCTTCAAATCAGCACATTTCTTAATTCAAAATGTAAGGCATGCTTTCTTGAGAGCATTCCTTGCTTTTCAACGCTTTCCCCCCTGCACACCATTAAATCATTAGTCGTTCTCCTGTGCCACCTTCCCAGGGCACAGAACGGGGACGGCACTGGCAGGCCATCAAGGTTCGCCTGAAAAATACAGTCTTCGTTTAGGCAAATGGGAACAGGGCCGTGGCTGTGTTTATCAGTCATTGTCACTAATATCTAATGGCTGGAGTGTTTTCAAAATGTACGCTGGTCACCGCTGGAAGGGATGTAGGGGCGTGTTGGTGAGTCTGGATTTTTTTAGGAACAGTCAAAACCTGGTGCTTCCTTTTAATGGTAATTGGAACTGTTCCTGTTTATGTTAGTGGGTTCCTTGAGGCAAGGAATACGGCTGATTGCAGGGCCCGGTGTGAGTGTGTTAGGAATGACCCACCACCACCTTCACTTCTCGGTGGCTCCAGCGAGGTGATAGGGTCACCACTGAGCCAGCCACAGTCAAGGCAAATGGGAAAACCGTGACTGGCTTATGGAAATCCCTGTTCACAGCTGGGCCACCATCAGACCCACTTGCCCGAAGCACACAGCGGGCGTTTACTCCCTGATTCGTTCACGCACTCACCTGTCTTTGGGGCTGGAGGTCCAAAGTCAAGTTAGACCGGCCTCAGTGAGCAGAAAAGTCTATTATTTTCAGAAAGGGTTTGTATAGGATTCATAGGTCTTCCCTGAATGTTTGACAGAATTCACCGCTGAGGCTACGTGGGTCTGGAATTTTCTTTGTTGGAAGGTTTTCACTTGGACATTCAATTTAACAAATAAATATATGACTTAATAAATAGGGTTACTCAGATTTTCTATGTCTTCTCCAGTCAGCCCCGGTAATTTCTTTGGCTCAAGGAATCTGTCCGCGTCCTCTACCGTTGCTCGTTGCTCGGACAGTCTCCGGTTAACCCTCGAGCGTAAGTAAATCTGTGGTGGCACCTTCCGTCCAGGCTGGGTGATCTCTGCCTTTATTGTGGTCAATATGGCTACAGGCTCATCAGCTTCTTTGATCTTTTGTCTCACTGATTTTCTTTGCTGATCTCGGCAGAAAATCAGGGCAGTCACTGGGCTTGTTTTCCTTCCTTCAGGAACCTCCATCCTCCACTTCCTGCTGTCCACTGTCTGAAAATAGTCATTGCAAGTATTTTGTCTAGTTTTCTAGTTGTTTAAAGTGGAAGGACAAGTTCTGTAGGAATTACCCCTTCATGGGCAGGAGCTGAAACAGGATACTTCCAGCAGCAAGTAACAGGAAATCCGAATTCAGCCCTCTTGCCCACAAGGCAGGGACGTCATCCGAGTCGGGAGGTGGAGCAGCCCCGTTAGTAGGTTCTGGCTCAACCACGTTGTCCAGGCACCAGGTGCCCCGTCCTTCTGCTCCACTGTCCCCACACTGGTGGCTGAGACGTTGGGCTAGCGCCCTTCCACGACGGCATGGGGGCTGCCAGGCCCCGGAGTCGCCCCTAACCCCACGGCGGCCAGTGCAGGAAGAGGCACGTTCTCTTCCTGTGGCCATTTGGTGTCTGCAGTAAACCCTCGGGTAGTATTTAGGGTGATCAACCACGCGGAGGTCAGCGTGTCGTTAGGGTTGTGGCTTTTTTCTTTCCCAATTTTTGGGTGGTGAACTCTTATTCAAATGGAACTGCACCAACCCATGTGGTCGTTGCATTCGAAGAAATTACAAATAGAATTAAAAGTAACTTCAAATAAATTTTGAAGGCTGTTTGTTATCAAGACCAAGGGGCCCTAATCCCATCATTCCCATACTCATCTCATGCTCCATGTTTCTTCTCTTTCTCACAGTTGATGTGAATGAAGTCTTTCTCTTCAACGTTTTACTCTCCCCCCTTCACTCCCTTCTCTGTATGTTCAGTTTTTTTTCTTCCTTCCCTTCCTGTTTTTCTCTTTTACCTAAATCTGCCCTCCCAGTTTTAGATTCTCCCCCAAACTGTTTTCTTCTTTCTCTTTTCCTTCCTTCCTTCCTTCCTTCCTTCCTTCCTTCCTTCCTTCCTTCCTTCCTTCCTTTTCTTTCTTTCTTCTTTCTTTACTTTTCTTTCTTTCTTTCTTTCTTTCTTTCTTTCTTTCTTTCTTTCTTTCTTCTTTCTTTCTTTCTCTTTCTTTCTTCTTTCTTTCCCCTCTTTCTTTCCTTCTTCCATTACGGAGAGGGGCAGGACGGAGAGAGAATCTGGGCACTCAGCACTGAGCCCTACGCGGCTCCATCTCACAGGACCCTGAGAGCAGGACCTGAACCTAAACCAAGAGTTGGGTGCTTACTGACTGCACCCCCAGGCACCTCTGAAGCTGACGTGTGATGTGCACAATAGGGCAATAGGGCCTAGGAAAAGTGTGGTGTCAAGCAGGAGGTGGGGAAAGGCCGCGAATAGTCCCACACAGCTCCTTCTCTGTACTCCGCTGGTATCTCCGCACGCCTTCTCTTCTAGTGTCCTGGGAAAGAGGCCTGCAGAGGAATCTTTGATTTCTCCTTCCCTTCACTTCGTGCGCTATAGTTGTAAAAAAAATTTTTTAGAGGCTTATAGAATTTAGACAGGTGTGAATTTGGGCAATAATTGTGCCACTTACTACCACTTGTACAGGTTACTTAACTTTTTAAAACTTGAAGTTAAAATTTTTTCCTTTTATCAAAGGAATACAGATTTTAAAATTCAAATGGTATTTCTAGATTTGTAAAAAGAAAAAAAAAAAAAAAACAATTGCCCACACCAAACATTCCCACTTTTAATTCCTTCCTCTAACTTAACTCTTAGCTATTTTTTTGAAATTTACTCTCATATTTCTTTTTTTTTTAATTTTTATTTATTTATGATAGTCACAGAGAGAGAGAGAGAGGCAGAGACACAGGCAGAGGGAGAAGCAGGCTCCATGCACCGGGAGCCCGACGTGGGATTCGATCCTGGGTCTCCAGGATCGCGCCCTGGGCCAAAGGCAGGCGCCAAACCGCTGCGCCACCCAGGGATCCTCTCATATTTCTTTTTAAAGACTTTATTTATTTGACAGAGAGAGAGAGAGAGAGAGAGAGAGAGAGATGGCAGGAGAAAGCACCAGTGGGGTGGGGACAGGTAGGGGGAGATGGAGAAGCCAACTCCCCACTGAGCAGGGAGCCCAATCCCAGGACCATGGGATTAGGCCCTGAGCTGAAGGTGGATGCTTAACTGACTGAGCCACCCAGGCATCCTTACTCGTCTATTTATTTAAAAAGTCTCTAATGCTATGTCTCTTTTTCACTTGTGTATATTGTCTATGGACGTCCCAGATCCAGCGGATGAAGATTTAGCTCTTTCACTGGATTTCTATGAACTCATAGAAGTTCACCGCCCAGCCCCTTTTTTTTCCAAAAAGTAATTATGGCATCCTTTTATATTAAATTATCATTCCTTATTTACCTTATTAAAATATGTAATTATTCATTGCTGAGGCATATGCTGTGATTACATTTTCTTTTTTGTATAGTTTTTTTGTCTTTACTGGATTCAATAATTGCCTAATTTATTTGCTTATTGACTTTTCAGTGTACCTATTGCTTACCATCACTGAACTCCAAAGATCTTTTAAAATATTCAGACACATCAGGTGTTCCAAGGGCTCACCCTCCTGGCACTGCGTCTCTGGGAGGCCGGCCGCCTGCTCCAACATACACGGTCTCTAGCTAGGACTCTGCTCCTCTCTTCATGTGGGTTCTCCGCTACCCAAGTCCTAAATGTTACTCTTTCTTGACTTCTTAATTTTGAAGAGTATCCCTCAGCAGGTTTCTGAATAAAGTATTTGGGAGATAGTATTTTTAAGTCACATACCTCAATATGTCTTTATTCTATCCTCACACTTAACTAATATTTTGATTGAGATTAGAATTCCATGTTAGAATTATTTTCTTCAGAATTTTGAAGTTAAATCTCCATTGAATTTCAGCTTCCTAAATTCCTTGAGGATTCCTATGCCCTTCTGATTTCCTAAACTTTACATGTGACCTTTTCATTTTTCCCAATGGAAATGTTTAAAGATCTTTTCTTTATCCCTGCTGTCTTGAAATTTCGTGATGTGCCTTGGTGTAGATCATTGCAGGTTCGTTGTGCTGGGAGAACATGTCTCTTAGGTACAGGAAGTTTTCTTGAATTACCTCTTGAGGAATTTCCTCTTCATTTTCTCTGTTCCTTTTCCTGTAATTGCCATTTTTCACATGTCAAATTTTTTCCCCAGATTTTATTTTTTCAAAGATTTTATTTACTTATTCATGAGAGACACAGAGAGAGAGGCAGAGACACAGGCAGAGTGAGAAGCAGGCTCCATGCAGGGAGCCCGACGCGGGACTCGATCCCAAGACCCCCCGGGGTCACGCCCTGGGCTGAAGACAGCGCTAAACTGCTGAGCCCCTCAGGTGTCCCCATGTCAAACTTTAATCTTCTAATTTTCTTGTTTTCTCTTTCTCCACTTCTTATTCTTTTTGTTCTAATATATGAGAGATATCAGATTTATATTCTAACTTTAAATATTGTAAATTTATCATTTCTTGTATAATTTTCAAGGGCTCTTCTGTTTGGGATGTTCTTTCATATACTCCTCTGTGTCTCTTTCATGGATCTATTATCTTCAGAGACTGCAGACAATAATGTTTCTTGTATTTTTCTTCTTCCTACTTTGTTTTCTCCTTTTTTTCTGTCTGTCTTTCTCAGATGCCTGTTGACCCTTGGTCATATGTGTACATTTAGGAAGGAGGCAGAGAAGCTTATTAGAAGCTCTATGAGGTGGATAAGACTGCCAAGCGGTGGGCCTTGCAGGAGCGCCCAGTGAGGGCTTTTGTTGGCCGCTGCCCCCTGCGTCCTGTCTGGCTCTGCACATGGAGAGGAGTCCCTGCTTGCCCTCTGCACCCCCTCAAATCCGACCCCGTCCCTTTCTGGGGTGCACCTCTGCCTGCAAGACCTTTCTCTTCCAGTTCTGAGATCCCACTTCCTTCCAGCTGTTTACATGTTAGCTCCTAGCTGCCTTCTTCATCCACATTACAGACCTTTACTGTCTCACTTGTTTCCTAGTATTAAATGTTGGTTTTCCTTCCCTGCCGCAATGTGTGCTCCTTGACTAGAGACTGTACCTCCTTCTTGGTGTGCCACCCAACCAGTAGCGGGTGCTGAGCACTGTTCATTTTACCTTTTTTTTTTTTTTAAGATTTATTTATTTATTCATGATAGACATAGAGAGAGAGAGAGGCAGAGACACAGGAGGGAGAAGCAGGCTCCATGCAGGGAGCCCGACGTGGGATTCCATCCCGGGTCTCCGGGATCGCGCCCTGGGCCAAAGGCAGGCGCTAAACCGCTGAGCCACCCAGGGATCCCCTCATTTTACCTTTTTTGAGAAAAGATCAACAGGAGAGGAAAGCTTTGTAGGCTGAGTGGAGAGACTCCTTCCGAAACTTCGTACGCGGATGTGCTGTCACTTCGGCTGGGTAATGGTTCTTGATGGCTTGATCTGTCCTGTTCTGTAAGGGATTCTGACGGGAACAGCGTTGGGTCGGTTCCCTTCAACGGAAGCCTCTGGGTCCGCAGGGCTTGCAGCAGCTCTGCTGAGATAGGCTACGTGGGGCAGGTCCTGAGATGCAGCTTAGATAAATTGGCATCATTAATAATTTTAGTTTGTCAGTGATTTACTTAAAAATAAGTTAGATTGGTTTAAAGGCTATTCTCCTGCCATCATACCTGGCTACCAAGACAGTGTCTCCACTGTAGGTAGAGCAAAGGGTGGCCCCCAGCTCGGGGAGGGGCTGCTGACATCGGGGCCTAAGGGTGCGTGTCCCGAGCGTGAGCCTTCCTGGTCTTATTATTATTATTTTTTAAGATTTTATTTATTTATTCATGAGACACAGAGAGAGAGAGAGAGGCAGAGACACAGGCCGAGGGAGAAGCAGGCCCATGCAGGGAGCCCGATGCTGACCCGGGGTCACGCCCTGAGCCCCCGGGCGCCCCCTTGCTGGTCCTAAGGTGGTCGCAGAGGTCAGGGCGGCGCGTGCAGGCAGGTGACCTGCTCGCCGGGCACTCGGGGCTGCAGGGCACCGGCCGGGCCCCCCTCCGCGCCCCCTGCGTTCGCAGGGCTGCAGCCCGAGCGCTCGGCGGTGCAGCCCGGGAGGCGGAGGGCGACACGCCCGGCCGGGGAGCAGGCCCAGGGGAGGCCGGGGGCGGGGGGGCTCGCACCAGAAGAGCCGCGGGCGCCGGGGGCTCCGGGGGCTCCGGGGGCTCCGGGGGCTCCGGGGGCGCGGGGGCTCCGGGGGGCGGGCCCGGGCAGCCGGCCTCCAGCCGCCCGCCAGCAGGCAGCGCTGCCCCGCCGACGCCCGCGGGAGGCCCCGGGCCCGCGCGACCCCGACCTCGGAAGCACGCGCTGTTGCCGAGGCAACGGGCGCGGCGCCTGCGCAGCTCGCTGCCCCGCCCCCCGCGCAGGCCCCGCCCCCGCGGGGGCGGTCCCGCGAGCGGAAGCTGCCGGGCGGAAGCGGAAGTGCGCGGCGGGCTGCGGCTGGCCGAGGGCGGAGCGGCGCGTCCGTGGCTGTGCTGGCGCATCTCTAGGTAGGCCTGCGCCGCCCGCCCGGCTCCGCGACCCCGGGGCGCGCCGCGCTGTCCCTCCCGCCCCTTCCGCCCCTGTCCTCGCCTCGCTCCCCGGCCGCCCGGCCCCCCGCGGCGGCGCCCTCCCCTCCCCCGCCCCTCCCCCTCCGGGGCCGCGCCCCGGGCTGCCCCGCCGCGCAGCTGACCTCTGACCCCTGCGCCCGCGGCTCCGGCTCCGGCTTGGGCGCCTCCCCCCAGCCTCCCCTGGGCTTTCCTGAGAGAGGACGGGTTCGCTGGCGGCGTTGAGCTTGGACCAGGCGACGGTGGGGAGGGGGGAGTCGGCGTGCACGAGGGGCCCGAGCGGAATTGCAGAGAGGTGAGAGGTGAAGGCTGGAGGGGGGGAAGGGGAGAGGCGGGGGGAGGGGGAGTCGGGGTGCAGGAGGGGCCTGAGCGGAATTGCAGAGAGGTGAGAGGTGAAGGCTGGAGGTGGGGGAGGGGAGAGGCAGGGGGAGGGGGGAGTCGGGGTGCAGGAGGGGCCTGAGCGGAATTGCAGAGAGGTGAGAGGTGAAGGCTGGAGGAGGGGGAGGGGAGAGGCGGGGGGAGGGGGGAGTCGGGGTGCACGAGGGGACCGAGCGGAATTGCAGAGAGGTGAGAGGTGAAGGCTGGAGGGGGGGGAGGGGAGAGACAGGGGGAGGGGGGAGTCGGGGTGCAGGAGGGGCCTGAGCGGAATTGCAGAGAGGTGAGAGGTGAAGGCTGGAGGTGGGGGAGGGGAGAGGCGGGGGGAGGGGGGAGTCGGGGTGCAGGAGGGGCCTGAGCGGAATTGCAGAGAGGTGAGAGGTGAAGGCTGGAGGTGGGGGACGGGAGAGGCGGGGGGAGGGGGGAGTCGGGGTGCACGAGGGGCCCGAGCGGAATTGCAGAGAGGTGAGAGGTGAAGGCTGGAGGGGGGGAAGGGGAGAGGCGGGGGGAGGGGGAGTCGGGGTGCAGGAGGGGCCTGAGCGGAATTGCAGAGAGGTGAGAGGTGAAGGCTGGAGGTGGGGGAGGGGAGAGGCAGGGGGAGGGGGGAGTCGGGGTGCAGGAGGGGCCTGAGCGGAATTGCAGAGAGGTGAGAGGTGAAGGCTGGAGGTGGGGGAGGGGAGAGGCAGGGGGAGGGGGGAGTCGGTGTGCAGGAGGGGCCTGAGCGGAATTGCAGAGAGGTGAGAGGTGAAGGCTGGAGGTGGGGGGAGGGGAGAGGCGGGGAGGGGGGAGTCAGGGTGCAGGTGGAGGCTTGGGTGCAGTTGTAGAGAGGCCCCTCGTTCCTGTGGGGTGTGGGGGGAGCTGGGAAAAGACATTGCTTGGAGATAGGACATGGCAGGAACCGTGGGGAATTTGGGAACAGGGTGATGTGGTCGGATCTCAGGGTTAGGGCCCATCTGGGGGGATGACGAGTGCTGAAGCTGTGGGTCAGGATAGTGGGGCTTTTGCAGTCGCGTGGGAAGAGGTTTTGGAGCTGAATACCTGGAAATGGTAGTGGAGAGAACTTGGGGGGAGTTTGATGGGAAAGACACAGGGGTCTGGAATTGGGAGGGTGGGAGATGCTTGGGAAGCGGCCTCGCCTGCAGCTGCATCCCACGGGGCAGCCTGCTGTTTGGTCTTTGCTCTCTGCCCGCCTCTGATCCGTGACCTGTCTCCTGGCACCCCTGCCACCCCAGGCTCCCCGACCTTGTCATTCCTGCGCTGTCACAACTCCACCTGTGCTGGGCCAGTGCTGGCGAGACGCGCTGACAGCACGGCAGCTGGCCAAGCCCGTCCAGGCCCCTCGCGAGGCCTCTCCGTACAGACTTTCTGGACCGTCTGACAGCTCACTCCTCCGTGTTGCCTCCACAGACACGCGGAGCTCTCTAATCCTCTTGCCCCGTGTTTTCTCCTCTGCAGACTGACAGGACTGCAGTAGGTGACACCTGAGCTCCTACCCTGTCCCTGAACTTCACTCTGAGCGTCATTTATGGGGTAGATTGACCATAAAGCTAACGAAGATCAGGCGTTGGGGTCCCTCCCTCTCCGGCCCCTTGCAGGGCCCTGGGAGAGACCTCAGGTCTGATGCGGAGGATTTTGTATTCTTCCTAAGGGCGTGGGTTGGAGGCCCCCCAGCTCGGACCACCTTTCCATCTTGACTCGTGTCCTTTGTGTGTGTGCTTGTGGTCAAGGCTCGGAGAGAAAGCCGGCGTGAGTGGGGCCGACCCCGTTCCCACTTAGCCTGGCTTTACTTCGCCCTCTGAGAGCATTTGGGGGGACCTTTGCCACAGGCGTGTATTGATTTATCCCACTGCTGGGCTGGAAAAAGTTAACGGTGAGAAGGAAAGCCTACTTAATTGAGGTCATGAAAACAACTCCTATCTCCACAGAAGTTAGAGCCGTGCGTAGGAAGAGCATGCTTGCTTTATTAGTCTGAGGACGCGGCAACCCTGATACTGCCAATTACTTTTATGACTCTTTAGAAGTACGAATAACTTTTTACTTTAATTTGCTTTCAGATGTTTGTTTCTTTATAAGATGTTCTTTTGGAAAAATTTTCAGAGACTAAAAACATGTTATTTAAGGTCTAAGTTATTTAGATAGAATATTTTTGAGGATTTCATAGTAGCAGTTTAAAATCTACCAAACCGAGAGGTAAATCATTATCTACATTTTGCCAGAAAGGGGATCAATGATATACAAAGGGATGAAATGATTTGTCTTCAGACAGTATATCAGAGCCGTTGGCAACCAAAAAAACTAGCTCCTGAGCACCCTTTTCCTTATAAACAGATATTACTCAGTAAGTGGGAACCCACTACTTTTACTGTAGCACGTGGACTTAGTGTGGACTAAGTTACCACACCCTTCGGCCTGCCTGGCTGCAGTGGCTACGTGGGCACGTGAGGTTCCCATCGTGCTTTAGCACATGGTAGTAAGTGATCGGACAGTCATTTGTAATAAAACCACTGCTCACCAGAATTAGAGGAAGTAAGTGTTTTTTGAAACAGCGGAGTTTTCTGGATAGTTTAGTTTTGGGTTTTTGCCCGTTAAGCACCAAAAATCTCCCTCCTCGACAGCAGTCTTTCTTTTTTTTTTTTTTTTTTTTAAATCTTTATTTATTTATGATAGTCACACACAGAGAGAGAGAGGCAGAGACACAGGCAGAGGGAGAAGCAGGCTCCATGCACCGGGAGCCCGATGTGGGATTCGATCCCGGGTCTCCAGGATCGCGCCCTGGGCCAAAGGCAGGCGCCAAACCGCTGCGCCACCCAGGGATCCCTCCTCGACAGCAGTCTTTCTACAATATATTACTTCCACGCTTAATAGAACGTGCAGGATGTAGTGTACACATTCTTTAACGATTTCAGGTAAACATTTTAAACATAGTTTGTCATGTTGTGATGTAAACCATAGGATTTGTTGAGGCCTGGACAGCTGTTGCCCTGTTATCCGTTTAGATATTTCGTGTCTTTTGCTATCTCCTGGTCAGCCCTGGGCAGTTCCTACTGCTGTGGGCATACGTGTGCTGGCCTCAGATAGCCTTCCCATATTTTTCTCTATCGTAGATGTAGGAGCTCATTGTTAGTACTGAATAAAAAATAGTCCATAGATGATAAATAAAAGCCCGAAGAAGCCTCTTATGAATGATCTGTGGTAGCTTAACTCATCATGAATGTATGTGGGATTCGGGATAAATGAAGCGTACATTTTTGCAGGCACACATACATCGTTGTCTCCGGTGGGTGACACTGGTTTTCAACTTTGTGCACTTGTCCTTGAAGGGTTCTGTCGAGCTGCCGTGGGTCCCGGGGTGGCCCTTCAATCCTCACGATTCTGGCCGTACTTTTGGGACCAGGAGAACCTTCAGGAAGGCCAGTCTTCCTGGCACTGGAGCCGGCAGGCGGATCACTCAGATGCAGCCGTTAGGTGGGGGTGTGGCCCTAGTGAAAGAGAGGCAGGTGGGGTCCAGTCCCGGCTTTGCTGTCCCTGTGTGACCTCACGCAGGTGCCGAGGGTAGCACACACGCGGGTGCTGCCCGGCGCCAGCTCTCTGGCTTCCCTTGCTGGCGCAGCAGGCATGCCTTCCATGAGTCTGAGCAAGCTCTCGTGGCCCATGGGCCCGGAGAGGCTGCCGCGGGGTGTGTGCAGTATGGTGCGTTTTGACACGTGTACACACAGCCAGGCTTTCCTCCCTGACACACTCCGTGCCTTTCACGCCCGCTCTCAGGCGCATGTCTCAGCAGGACTTGGTCTTGGTGGTGGCTGTGTCCACAGCTGCCAGCACAGGGCCTGGAGCATGGAAGACGTTCGAGGAGTATTTACAGAGCAAAAATAGGCATTTTGAACTCTCCCCTTGGGTGGGTGGGTGGCGGCCACAAGAGGGTCCCTGCCTCCCTTGTCTTTGCTATGGGATTAGGTCTCCGCCCCCCTGGGGTTTTCCAGAGTAGTGCTGGCCAAGGTGCAGCCAGGACGAGCCAGGCCCCCCCAGCTGCACCCCCGAGCCGCCGCCCCCTCCAGTCCTGACACCATCCACCCTCCACGCGCAGTCAGGGCACCCTTCAGAGACGGCCGTGCGTGGGGCCTGGGCCCGACACGCTTCCCCGGGGTGAGGTGCATCGCGTGTGCGTGGCCCAGCCCTTCGCTCCTGGCCCTGCTGCAGCTTCCTCTCCTCACCCCTCTTCCCTGCGGCCGCCTTCCTGGCCGGACTGGGAGCTGGGCGGTTGCTCTGTCCCAGCTTGCGGGCACGAGGAGCCCACTCCGGACGTAAATATGCTGCAGGTTAAAGGCCTTCGCGGAACAGGTGTCAAGCGCCTTCAAAACATCCGTTTACTGATGACGTCGGCACCTCCGCGCCTGAAGGAGCCTTCCTTCCCCGCGAGCCCTGTGCCCCCTCGTGGCCGCCGTCTCTCCGCCCTCCGCTGCGCCCACTCGGGACGCCCGCCGGCTCCTGGATCTGGCTGCACCCCGCGGCCTTGCCTCGGCCACGCTCCGCCCGAGGGGTCCCCGTGGGCTGGGTTCCGAGCTGGGCCCCTGCGAGAGGAGACCTCAGCACTCGGGGATGGTAGCTATAGGCCACACACGTCCTGTTGAAGGAAAAAGGACCGCCGTATGCTTTTGCTCTGACTCGGCAGCTTCCTCTCTGAGATTTGTCCCAAGGAAGAGCTCAGGACGTACTTAGAGATTTATGTACGCAGCTATGACACACGTTTATGGCGTTATGCATCCATGACAAATAACACCACAAGAGAGGATTAACACACATAAATTAAGACACAAAAGTATATTTCAAAAAAGTATCCTAACTTTATAAAGCGCTGAATCATAGTAAAGGCTAGAAATATATACTCTAAAATTGTAGATGTTTTATTTGGAAGATGAGACTATGGGTAGTTTTTTTTTTTTTTTTTTTCCATTTGTGTTGTCTCTGAATTTTCTGCAGAGTATGGCTACTTTTAAAATTAGAAACAAATTTTTACAAATAAATATATTCCT
Organism: Canis lupus dingo; assembly: GCF_003254725.2. Classification (NCBI taxonomy): domain Eukaryota; kingdom Metazoa; phylum Chordata; class Mammalia; order Carnivora; family Canidae; genus Canis; species Canis lupus. Next base: position 72,603,474 of record NC_064254.1, read on the forward strand.
TATACTAAAGCAAACTAGCTTGTAAAAATCGTAATTACCATAAAACCTCACTAAAACTTATATGGCTTTGTTTTAGATTTTGAGGTAATCTAAGAATTTTGATTGGTCCTGGACTGATTTTACCAAACTCCAGGCAACCGATGGTATGTTTTATGAATAAATTTGTAATGTAAATGAAATTGTATCACAATTTATGAAGTAGGTCTTATAAACCTCATTTTACGGGTACAAAAAATGAAGTTTATAGAATAACTTGCTCACTATTTTACTGCTATTAAGTGGAGATTAGAATTTGACCTCCCTCAAGCCTTTCCTTTTATTAACAGTGTTGTACTGCCTAGCATTGTGTCCCTTCTCCCTAGGACACAGCTAAGAGATGTCCCCCTACTAACTACAGCGTGTCTGCACCAGCCAGGCACCAGTTTTCTGAATCTCGGTGCCAATGTCACGGCCTGACTGCTGGGGGGCCCTCCAGGACATCCCGAGTCGGGGCATCCGTACCTACACAACATCCATCACCACAGCTATAGGCTTTCCGTTTCTCACTTGAATAAGCCTAGAGCTGTAGTGTTGAAGAAGAAGTGTTCCCACGCTCGCTGAAACAGTAAGGAGACTTAAGTCTGTGGCACGAGGGGAGAGCACCAGGGTTCAGCTCTGAACACAGCAGACACTGCATGCGTAGCCTGCCAGCAGAAGCAAGGGGTCCATGAGAAACAAGGGGACGAGGCATTTGATCAGATCTTGAGGGGGAGGGAACATCCATCAGGAGTTGGGGTTTTCTCCAAACAGACTCAGCCAGGACGTACGTGGAAGCCCGAGGTTGGGCCTAGTCGAGAGGAGGGCCCAGAAGAGCCTGGTTGAAATCTGGTCCAGGAGAGCATCGTGGGTGGAGGTCCTCTGAAGCCTGGAGACCGAGCCAGGGGGCAGCCATGCCTGCTTCACATATTCACCTGGTGTGTGCATTCATACTCAGTACACACTGGGCCAACCCTGTCCTGTGTGCTGGGGTGGGGTCCGTATTCATTTCGTGGGGTTTGCTGTGTTGAAGGGGTTCCCGTATGTTTGTGTTTTGTAGGAAGGTGCGTGGGGAGGCAGAGATGCCGTGGAGGAGGCCACGGGAGGACCTCGCTGAGGGCCCAGGCCCCGCCAGCATGTTCCAGTGGAAGAGACATTATCTAAGATTTGGACATGAAGCCAGGGAAAAAGAGGACTGCATGTTTTTGTTTTGTCGCTGTCACATGGGCCACTGTTCAACAGAGTCACCACCAGCTGTTCAGTCTTCTCACCAAGTTAGCTCGCTGCCTTTGCTGGTTCCTCTTGATTAGAGCGCAGACGCTGATGGTACATGTTAATTTGTAGGTTTTTGTCTTGTAGAGATACAAATTATTTCTGTCTGATGAAAATAAACCCAAAGGTTTTAATTTCATTGCTCTGTAGGACTTTTTTTTTTTTTTTTAAGATTTTATTTATTCATGAGACAGAGAGAGGCAGAGACACAGGCAGAGGGAGAAGCAGGCTCCCTGCAGGGAGCCCGAAGTGGGACTCGATCCCAGGACCCCAGGATCACACCCTGAGCTGAAGGCAGTCAGTCAACCACTGAGCCCTACAGCCACAGGGGCCCCTGCTCTGTAGGACTTTAATCTGATTTGTCTGCAACTGGAAATAGCTTATGTGAGTCAGCTTCAGCTCTTGAGTGCCCTTTGCCAGCTTCCCATCCTGGGGGTGCCCGCGTTCATTTACATTGCGTGGGTTGTCTGTTAGCCTTTGGAAATGAGGCTTTGACACTGTTGCGTGCTGGGCGTGCTTTCAGGGGGCCAGTGCTGTTGCTCCTGATTGTCCTGCGAACACTGCTCTCTGCCCAGGAACTGCCCTCCCCACGCCATCCGTGGGCTGTAAGTCCATTTGTCCCTGTCTCCAGAGGGACTGTGGCCCCTTCCCTAGGTGGCAGACAAGTTGAAATGTCTGTGCTGAGGCACAGCACTCTTCATCTCTCTGAGTGTTCATCAGGTGAAAGATTGTGAACCAAGGAACTTCTGGACTTCTCTTCCTCTTTTCTCTACTTTCTCATTTTCCGGTAGCCCAGTGTGTTGGGGTTGGTCCAGCTGTGCAGAGGAAGCTGTTCCTGGAGTCAGGGCCCTGGATGCTTTGTTTCCCAAGCCAGTCTGTCAGCTACCTGAGGGCAGTGACCCTCCTTCCTGCTCTTTCTTTGCTGCAATCAGAGTCTGTAAACTTGTTAGTTCCTGATTTTTCCTTATACCCCTGCCCATCAATGCCTTCGTGTATTCATTCATTCATTCATTCATTCATTCACAAGTACTTGCTGGGCCCCTGGCGTGCCCTACAGAGTGCTGGGTATTGGGGATGTGACGGATGGTGCCATTTGCCCCGAGGAGGCCCACACTAATGGAAGCCATTCCCACACTCCTCCCTAAGGGACATCTGTTTTCTTTCTATAAGCAACAACTATCTAAATAATGAAAATTGCATATATGCATTTATATGTATCTACATATTTGCAGTCATCTTTGAAACTACCTTTAAAGAATGAAAAACCTCAGTAAGGTTGACCCTTCAACAGCACAGAGGTTAGGAGACACAGCCAGAAATCCACTAATAACTTCTGACCCCTCGAGAACTAACGGACTCCTAGCCTCCTGTTGACTGAAAGCATTACTGGTAACAGTCGGTTAAGTCCGTGTGTTACGTGTATTGTGTACCGTGTTCTTACGATAGAGTCAGCGGGGGAAAGGAAAACGCTGCCACCTCACAAGGAGGGATAATACGCTGACAGTACTACACCCTGTGGAGGGAAATCCACATGTGAGGGGACCCAGAGTTCAAACCATCTTGTTTGAGGGTTAACTGTATATGTTCTTAGCAGTATTTTGGAGACCTTAAAATGATTCAAAAAGTTAATATCCACATAACTTATTTTTTTAGGCGTTTCCTTTCACACCACACTGGGTGCATTGAGGGGTGGGTGCCGCGCGGGAGCGCCGGAAGGGGGAGGAAGGCGTCCCCCGGTGTCACAAGTTCCCAGGTCTTTGCTTATCCAAATTTTTCTTTGTAAATGCCATAGAAGAGCACATTGTAACGTAACATTCCTGAGGTAATTTGTGATTCAAAATGTGAGAAATTGGCAGTGTGAAAGAGGAAAAACCAGTACATGTTTAATTACAATAGTGAGCTTTTCACTGCTGGGTGGGAAAGGAGGAAAACATTTGAATAAAATCAAAGCAGAGGCTGAGCCTGACTTCTCCCAAAATAAAGAGGAGAGTGTTTTGAGCAACTCAATGTTGTCACTTGCAGTTTTAGTAGAAAAATGCTTGAAACAAAAATCCCTTTTTATCGGTGAGGGAAGGCAGCCAACCCAAATGTGGCGGAGCTGCCGCACAAATGGGAGCCCACGTCTGGGGGAGCTGCGGCTGGAGGCAGGTTTGTTTCGCTCCAGCTTTATCTTCACGTGTGACTCACCAGGAGGTCGCGCTGGCCAGGCGCTGGCACCCACGGGGCACCCCACGAAAGCCGCGGGGTCTCCTCCCCAGAGAGCTAGAGCCCAAGTCTGTAAGGTTTGCCTCTGGTCCGTTGGTCCGTGAAGCGCGAAGGCCGCGCGGGAGTGGCGGCCTGGAGTTGTGAAGCCTGAGCGGGGCTGCCTTTGCCGGTTGGACCCACCCTCGTTTGCGCCCCCGCGTCCTGTTTCCCGGCCTGTGCCACAGAAAACCCACCCGGCTTCAAACACAGTAACGTAGGGTCCACGCCGAGGCCCGGGCTGTAAAGCCACGTTGTGGTTGGGACGATCATGTTAGGAAGTCCAGTTTCTGCTTCAAAAACTCCTACTTGGTAGTGGTGCCAGGCTAAACGCTCTGCTCGTGATGCTCTACGGTGCTTTGGGGAATCTGGATTGTGTGTTCCCTTGTACTTAGTAACTTACCAAGCAGGAGTTCTCTAAAGTTCAACATAAATGTGTGAAATTTATGTCCACTCCATGTTTATATATTTTTTAATATTAATGGCTATTAAACAGATAACTTCAGGTTTTTCAGGGGCCAGTTGTCCATTAACAGAGAGTCCTGTGTAAGGGTACCCTTCCTCAACAGTGTCTGCATTTGTGAGGTGGAGCTTATAGTTTTTGCCTGTCAAAGTTGTTTTAAAGACTGGAGACCAGGTGTTGAGTGCTGTATCGTAGGAAGCGAGCGCACCACGAAGCAGGAGCCCTCTGTGACGGATGCGTCCCCCGTCCCGAGCCTGGAGAGGCGTCCTGGGTTCTCCTGTAGCTGTCTAAGAGGGACTTTTTTGTTTGTTTTATCACTGGAAGCGAAGCCTGATGTGTCTTTCTGATTATTTACTCATTCATTCATTCATTCGAGACAGAGAGAGGCAGAGACCCAGGCAGAAGGAGAAGCAGGCTCCCTGCAGGGAGCCCGATGTGGGGACTCGATCCCAGGACCCGGGGTCATGCCCCGGGCCAAAGGCAGACACTCAACCACTGAGCCACCCAGGCGTCCCAAGCCTGATGAGTCTTACAGAAAACCAAAGGGAAAATCATAGGCCGTTAAGATCAAAGATGTCATCATGGAATTTTTTCTGACCAACAACAGATGTTATCAGCTACTAGAAAAATGTCTTGTATTACGCCTTTTATTATATATAGGATATCTTACTTATTGTATAAAGTACTTTGCTTAGGTTTCCCCCAGATTTTGAGTTCTCTTTCAACTATTTTGTATTTGCATTTCAGAGTGGGCAGTTATCCATTCAAAGTCAGTTACCAACTCACATGTCATAAAAATATGGCATTGTGAATGTTTATGTATTTTTCTTCTTGACACCTTTATTCAGGTGTACTTGATATACAGTAAACTGCAGTTTTTACAGTGTACCGTTTGACAAGGTTTTGCATATGTTCACCTGTCAGACTGCTGTAGGAAAGAGCATTACAGTTCAAAGCCAAGGACCAAGAAAGAATTCTTGAGATGTCTTTGGTGCAAAAAGGTAGTTTTATTAAGGCACGGGGGACAGGACTGTGGGCAGAAAGAGCTGCACTGGGGTCGTGAGGGGTGGCCCATTATTTATATACTTTCAAGTTGGGAGGGGTTAGGGAGAGCGTGAATCTCTAAGGAATTTGGAAGCAAGGTTTCCAGGACCATGGGGGGCTACTGTCTAATAAAACCTGAGTCATGAGACCCTTCAGATGTCTATCAGTGGGTCATATGCTTGGGGGGTGGGGGTAGAGATAAAAGAAGTTTCTAAAGGAATTTATTTTTTATTTTTTTATTTTTTTTAAAGATTTTATTTATTCATGATAGACACACACACACACACACACACACAGAGAGAGAGAGAGAGAGAGAGAGGGGCAGAGACATAGGCAGAGGGAAAAGCAGGCTCCATGCAGGGAGCCCAACGTGGGACTCGATCCCTGGTCTCCAGGATCACGCCCTGGGCCAAAGGCAGGCGCTAAACCGCTGCGCCACCCAGGGATCCCCTTCGAAAGGAATTTTTGTATGTTAGAGTAGACTCACAGGATCCTGGGGATCGGGCTAAGATTGCCAGTTGCCCTCAGCAGAGTACTAACATCCGGGCACCTGAGCTCCTAGAGGAAGGTCCCTCTGCCTGTTTCAAGGACGTGTCAATGGGCTGTAGGTGGTAAGGACGTTTAATAATTTCTCTTCTACCTTTGTTTCCCTCATCATTCCCCTGTGAACAATTTTGACCCTTAAATCTTTAAGGTTGCTGAAGGGTGGAAGTTCTCATCTTTTGTAACCTCCTCCTGCTGAGTAGGGGTGTAGAGATGTCCCTGCCTGTGGGTCACCTTGGGTCAGTTGGGGCTTACCTACATAGGAGTTAGGACAGCAGAGGCAGCTGAGTCCACGGGAGACCGCACGTGTGGATCTTCCCCAGTGGAAAAGATCATTCTTTGGCTTGAAGTTAGGGCAGTGAAGGTGTCTTGGCACCAAGTGGAGACATGGAGAAAAGAGCAAAACGTGATTAGAATAACAAAGAGAAAAAGAAGCCCAAATAAGAGTCCTTTGATAGTTGACAAAAATCCTTTACCAGTCCAGGAGTTTAACCAATCATTAAAGGAAAGAAAGAGATTGTTTAAAGCACGAATTTGAGAATTCATGTCAGAAACCCAGAAATCTTTTGTGGTAATCTGGACCGTATATACAGCGCTCTGTTGTTAGGCCAGCACACACTCCACCTTGTGTAGCAGTTAACACATCTAATGCCATGCTGTTTTGTAGAGGATCACTTAGGGCCTTGACCATGGCCTCCTTGAACTGCAGTCAAGGTATTAAGGACAATTTGGTTTTGGAGGGCCATTTTTTGAATTTATGTAATAAAAGATGGTCTGTTGTCACTTTGTAGGGACCAAGAGAGTCCAAATCTAGGGACAATTTCTCTTAGCAAAGTTTTTTGTCACCTCCTGTGGCCTTTTTACCCAAATCACTACCCTGGTATAAACCCTGTATTACCTTCCATTGGGTACAGAGTTTTTTTCTCATTACTAACAAGCCAGTCTTGTGCATTTCTTGGTCCGACTAAACTGGACTTAGGGACTTCATTGGAGTTAAGACTGATAAAATACTTAATATTTGTTTATTTTGCTCTGACTGCTTGGCTGCACAGTCTACTGAATGGTTTCCTTTAGGTTCTAAGGTCTTATCCTCTGATGTCCTTTGAATTACAGCTACCTCCTTAGATAGGTATTGGGCCTCAAGAAGAGTAGTAATCTGGCTCATATTTGATTGGAGAGCTATGGCTTGATGTTAATTCCCTTTCTTCCAAATTGCTCTGTGGGCATGTAGGACTAGGAAAGCATATTTGGAGTCAGTACAAATATTAATTTTTAAGGCTTTGGCAATTGCAAAGCACGAGTGAGCTCTATAGCATACCCAGCTTTTCTCGCTCCCTTTTCCATGACAACACTGTTGCCATCAGTAAACCAGCTGTCATCTGCAGTTTTGATAGGGGAAGCTTTTACATCTGGTCGACTAGAATACACAAGATTAATAGAGCACTCTGAACAGTTGTGTTCTATGGAAGTATGATGCTCAGGTCCACACAGAAGGGTAGCTGGGTTAAAGTTTGACAGTTTTTTTTTTTTTTTTTTTTTAAGATTTTATTTATTGAGTCATGACAGACACACACAGAGAGAGGCAGAGACACAGGCAGAGGGAGAAATAGGCTCCCTGCTGGGAGCCCGATGTGGGACCCAATCCCGGGACTCCAGGATCACGCCCTGGGCCAAAGGCAGATGCTCAACCGCTGAGCCACCCAGGAGTCCCTAAAGTTTGACAGATTTTAAGTATATTTCAGGCATATCTATAAGTATAGCCTGATATTTAATAAGTCGGCCTCCTGTCATCTGTCATCTGTTGGTGGTCTTTGGTCTCTAAGACATGACACTTTGGACCTGATGTGAAGTCATTACAGTCAGGGATTGTTCCGGAGTGAGCTTTGAGGCTCTTTTTACCTGGAGGGCTGCTATGTGCTTGGCTAAATCCTTTGCCTGGAATTGTACATTAATAGAGGTGGCTTCTGGGATAAATAATCACTTTGAGGGCTGAAACCATCAGGAAGCCCTCTTTGTTTGAGGTCCAGCCATAACAATGTCCTAATTATAAGGAATCGCTGGCAAGTGAGAGATGACTGAGATGACTTGACTCAGGAGATAAGGACACTTGTCCCAAGTGCATTATCCAGTCCAATCATAAAGAAAGTGGGACCATCTGCTATCTCCATAAGCCCATAGTTTACCCCATAGACTGAAGTACGCCCTGGCTTTTTAGGAGTGATGGTGTCACCCCAGCCACAGGGAATCAGTTGGGGTGCTAGCTGGGTTATAGAATTGTGGGGGAATCAATCCCACTTTTCAGCTGTTCAAATAAGCATATGCCCGTGGGGTCCTCTTAGGATCCCAAAAGAATAACAAGCAGGGAGATTGTCTATATGAGCTATTGTAGCAGTTTTTCTGAAGTTTACCTCCAGTTGTGTGGCTCAGGCAAACATCATTCAAAGACAACTAGGATTTGATATCCACAAAGATGGGCTATTGAAACATAATTTTTCTCTCTAAAATAACCCTAATTTCCAGAGATAGCCAAATCAGGACTACTTTATTTGAAAAATAAATCCAGTTTTAACAAATTTGGCCTAATTATTTACATAAAGCTCAGCAAGAATAATGATTGATCATATAGATCCTTTAGAATCTGCTTTGCTGGAACTTTCATAAGGAATCTGTAGGCTGAACTTTTAGTAGCTTCTCCACGCCAGAGGCCAAGCCCAGTACTTGCCACCAGACCCTGCAGTACCTGCAGACGTGAGCAGATTGCTCTTCACGAGGTCCCCAAGGTATCCTGGGGTTCCTGTACCTGCCGGGAAGTGACATTCTCTACTCACCTGATGAGGCTTCAGGGAACTCTGTAACCAGGTATCAGGCCAATAGTTCCATGCGGCTTTATGGCTCCAGGTTTCATAAAGTCCACCTCAGTTCCTGATGGCCGTCTGGTCATATCCGAGTCTATGCTTGTCTCTCTCAGATACGATATTCCAGTCAAAGCCTTGGTAAAATAACCAGTGTTTCCGAGGGTGTCCTGTTACAAGGAGAACAGGTTCTTAGTAAAGTTATGCAGCTGACCATGGTCGCCATGGAAGAAGGAATGCTCACCGAGACCTGTTGAATTTCAGGGGGTCCAGGTAGAGAGAAAAGTTAAATGCTTCAATTTGTTCATAAATGCATGCTTTATCACATTTCTATAGTCATAGTAATCTTAAGAGAAGGTTTCCTTAACCCGGGAGAGCAAACATGAGAAAACCAGCGGTGTTTCAAATAAGAGTCATAACTCTTAATCATCTTTTAGGTCATTTAGTCCCATGTTATTGATTCTTGTTCAGGCTTTTGTTTTAATATTTTATTTATTTATTCATGAAAGACACAGAGGCAGAGACACAGGCAGAGGGAGAAGCAGGCTCCCTGCGGGGAGCCCTATGGACTCGATCCTAGGACCCTGGGGTCACGCCCTGAGCCAAAGGCAGATGCTCAACCATCCTGAGCACCCTGAGCACCCTGAGCCACCCGGGAGTCCCTGTTGTTCAGTTTGAATGCAGCTTTACTTAGTTCTGGAAATTCTTACCCATTTCAGTTTTATGATCTTAAAGATATTGAATACCTGTAATTTGTCCTAAAAATCCTTTTAGTGGATCTTCTTGAAGATGAAACTCATTTTGCAAGAGAATAAGAACAATTAGAAATGACAAAAACTCAGAAATGGGCCTTGTTAATGATCTGAGCTCATTATGATGCCGCTGACTAGGAAACAGTTATTTCTGTGACCCCTAACACTTCAATAGCCAGCCTATCAAGTGATCACCTTATACCTGAAGGTAGCATACCAAACACACAAGCCTGATTAGTAAACTGAAACTTTGTTTACGATTTAAATCTTGGAGAAGTCCGTTAAAACCTTGGAAAGTTTTAAAGCACATGCCTAAATAGGGTTAGTGATGTTAAAGACCCGATAAAGGCAAAATGTAGAAACTGGTTTTTCTGGGCAGGCAAAGAGAAAACAACTATTTACGTTTTCTTATCAAGAGTAGACCAACAATTCAAGAGAACTTGTCTTTTTGAGCAGAGAGAAAGCTGACTTTCAGTCTTCTAACCCTTATACTTTAAAATCCATTCACTTCAGCCTTAGCCCATCCTGACCACACCTAAAATTCCTTTCCACGGATTTCCCTTCACAAACCTTCCTCAACTTTCCTTTGCATTCAGAATTTATCCCACACCATCCCATACCCATTTCTTTCCAGTCAGTCTGATTTAGGACAAAATTGCTTTCTTTTACTTCAACAAAAATACATTCCCATTTCTTATATCTTTCTTATACACAGAGCTGCTTCCCTTATTCCCATCAGTCTTAATTACATTTAGCAGAATTTTAACTCTTAGAAACTTTGGTCTAGGGGATCCCTGGGTGGCTCAGCGGTTTAGTGCCTGTCTTGAGCCCAGGGCCTGATCCTGGAGACCCGGGATCGAGTCCCACATCGGGCTCCCTGCATGGAGCCTGCTTCTCCCTCTGCCTGTGTCTCTGCCCCCCTCTCTCTTTTTCTCTTTGTGTCTTTCATGAATAAATAAATAAAATCTTAAAAAAAAAAAAAAAAAGAAACCTTGGTCTCCAGTGAAAACTAAATAGTAACCAGTTGTGACCTGTTGTGAACTGTCACACCAGAACTCTCAGGCGCCAAATTTTATGAACAGGTTAAGCACAAAGCATGTTTACCGGCAGATTCCAGCATCCTTAGTTCCTTTGCAGTAAGACGTCAAAAGCACAAACTGACGTCCAGTAATCAATGCTCCAGCACCTTATCCCATTTGGAAAAGACCTAGATGTCCAAAGACTTTAATCCCACTTACCATCTAAGCAAAACTTTAAGGTTTCAGGTTACCAAAGACTTTGAAAGGTATCTTAATAATTACCCATGAAGACTTTGAGACAATTAACCATATTTTTAGTCATCTTTTTACTAACAAAATGCAACAGAGATCACATGAGCTTATTTGATCTTCAGCAAACCTCAGTAGAATAAGTTTCACATTTAGTGCTGATAACTTTAAAGACACGTCTATCTTGATTAAACCAACAGTTAGTTTAAAGACCAAATTATTTCCACCTGAATCCTCCCCATTGTCAGTTTTTACCTGAGACACTGGTGGGGAATTCTGACATGGGCAGTGTTAAGTCCGGGGGGTGCTCTTCTTGCTGCTGGACAGTGAGGGGCGAAGGACCGAGGATGGACTAGAAGCCAGCTATGCAGGCCACACCGGGGGCTGCTGCGGGAACGGGGGGTGAGGGGGAGGCAGAGGAGGCCCGGTGCTGCCAGAAGGCAGAGAAAGGGTTCCTGGTTCTAGAGCTCCTCAGCTCCGTACTTTCCTGCCGATAAGGGGGAGTAGGCAGTCCATGCCAGGCCAGAGAAGACCGGGAGTTTGGGCAGCTGCCGGAATATTCCTTACAGCCCCCATCCCGAGGTAGACCAACCACAGTTGGCTCCAGTTACAGCCCTGAACCTGGGACGTGAATGAGGGAGCAGCCCCCACATCTGTTAGGAGGAGAGACAGTGTGGGAGTCCCCTTCATCTGGAATGGAAACAGGATGGCCTGTTGCCTCCAGGAGTTTACTGGGAGGAGGCCTCCTGAGATAATTATCCAGTGTGTCGGGAGGGAGTTTAGCCAGACACGTTTGGGCAAACCCATTCTGCCCTGTTGCCCACAGAGATCTGACGACAGATCCTCCCGAGGCCAAGTCGTGTTACAGGTCATCGGTCCTTTCCTAAACTTGGCAATCCTAATTGTTTCCAGTGGTTAAAAGGCATCCCAAGGAAGAGTCCTGCTGAGGCCAAGCCCCCAGAGAAGGAGGGGGGGTCTATCACCACAATCCCTCGACTCCCAGGTGGCGTCCCTTGCAGGATATGTCAGAGTTTCCATGTGTCCAGAGTGACTGGAGCATCCCTCAGAATCCCAACGATCACCATCCTGCCTACCATGAAGGAGGATGTCGGCATCCCTCTCCCTCCCTGTCGCATCCTAGGCTGCCATGGTGCCTGGGGGATGGACTGACACACTGCTGTGTCGTCCCATGCCCTGAAGGCTGTGTTATTGCCCGTTTTAACCATGGAAAACACTAGGGAAGTTTTAAGACGGGAAATTACCCAATTTTGTAGCTTACGTAGTTAGCAGAGGACATCAACAGAAAACGGTAGAGAGAAATCCGTCATGGTCTAAGCGACATTCCAACACATGTAGTCTTTATAGCCAACTTCCCTAAGAATTGGTCCCTGGCTGGGTTTTAATTCCATCGGGTACTGGTTTCGGCTGGCTCCCAGTGGAGGTCCCGCGGCCTGAAGGAGCTAAACCGAGCATGTGGAGGGGGTCGCATTAGATCCGTCAGGAGGGAACCTCACACCATCCTGCTGGCTTGGTGGCTGTCCCGTGCCCAAGACAGACTACTCTGTAGAAGGACAGGAGTACAGAGAGAGCATCAAGTTTCTGGGTCTTATTACCATCCCGGCCGGGGAACTAACTTCTAGCCCAAAGGCAGGCTTTGTCCCCATAGAGGAGCCATGGCTAGAGGATCGCCGCACCATCAGCGTGAAAGTGTTCCAGTAAGACCATACTCCTCCTCGGGCCCCTGGTATGAGAGTAAAGGAAGAGGAGAGGAAGTACCCAGTTTGCACCACGGTGCAGAGTCCGGATGTGACTCTGGACTCAAAGCCCCACCTTGGGCGCCATATAGATTTAGTTAAGAACATTAGGGTTTGAAGCCAACAGCCAAGAAAGAATTCTTGAGACATCGTTGGTACAAAAAGGTGGTTTTATTAAAGCGCAGGGACAGGACCGTGGGCAGAAAGAGCTGTAGTGGGGCCATGAGAGGTGGCCCATTATACTTGAGAGGCGGTTAGGGAGAGTGTAAGTCTCTCAGTTTTGGAAGCAAGGTTTCCAGGACCTTGAGGGGCTAGCTATTGTTGGGAAGAGGTCATTTATTACCACCTAATAAAACCTGAGTCCTGAGACCCTTCAAATCTTGGGGGGTTTAGAGATAAAGGAAGTTTCTTTTTTTTTTTTAATTTTTTTAAATTTTTATTTATTTATGATAGTCACAGAGAGAGAGAGAGAGAGAGAGGCAGAGACATAGGCAGAGGGAAAAGCAGGCTCCATGCACCGGGAGCCTGATGTGGGACTCGATCCCGGGTCTCCAGGATCGCGCCCTGGGCCAAAGGCAGGCGCTAAACCGCTGCGCCACCCAGGGTTCCCATAAAGGAAGTTTCTAAAGGAATTTTTTTATGTTAGAGTAGACTCACCAGGGTCCTGGGGGTCGGGCTAGATTGCCAGTTGCCCTCAGCAGAGTATTAACATCCAGGCAGCTGAGCTCCGAGAGGAAGGTCCCTCTGCCTGTTTCAAGGACGTGTCCGTGGGCTGTAGGTGGTAAGGACGTTTAATAATTTCTCTTCTGCCTTTGTTTCCTCCATCAAAATCATTATCACAATTAAGTAGTGAACATATACATCACCCCAGAAGTTTCCATTGTGTAAGTCCCTCCTGCTGCCTGCCCCGCACCAGATCTCACTGCCCGCTCTCTGCTGCTACAGATTAACCCTCCTCCGTGAACCAGAATTTCATACAAATGGGCTCTTTGGTGTGTATGCCTGTTTGGTCTGGCTTCTTTCACTCAGCAAAATTATTTTGAGAAACATAGACATTGCATGTATCTATATGGGTTTTAGGTTTTCAAAATTAATCCTACCTGAGTTCCTAGATGGGAAATATTACTTCTTTGAAAACTATTAGCCTTGTTTTTTAATTTGGTTGAGAAATCCTTGAATAATAGTCTAAATACAAATCTTAGCAGATTACTACACTGAGCGGCCCTCGTGAAGGCGGGCTCCAGTGACTCGCACTTTGGTAAAGTACCTCTTCGTCTTCAACACTGTTCAGGCTCCTAACCAGTAGGCCATGCTCCGTATCTTAGTTACCGGAGTGTTTTGAAAGTAGAGAGTGAATGTTGAATCTTGTCTTGTGTCTTCTTTAAGAGGTGTTGTATATCTAGTGGTCCTGCCATAATTACTAATTTATTTTTCTTTCCAGATCCTTTCCAGGAGTTCAGTTATGGGCGTGAGAGGTTTGCAGGGGTTCGTGGGCAGCACCTGCCCACATATATGTACAGTAGTGAACTTCAAAGAATTGGCGGAGCACCACCGAAACCAGCACCCCGGCTGTACGCCGACCATAGTGGTTGATGCCATGTGTTGTCTCAGATACTGGTATACTCCTGAATCTTGGATCTGCGGTGGCCAGTGGCGGGAATATTTTTCTTCTTTGCGGGATTTTGTTAAGACTTTTACCACTGTTGGCATCAAGTTGATATTCTTCTTTGATGGCATGGTGGAGCAGGAGAAGAGAGATGAATGGGTAAAACGAAGACTCAAGAACAATAGGGAAATTTCCAGGATTTTCCATTATATCAAATCGCACAAGGAGCAACCGGGCAGAAACATGTTCTTCATCCCATCGGGGCTGGCCATCTTTACACGATTTGCTTTGAAGGCCTTGGGTCAGGAAACTCTGTGTTCCTTACAGGAGGCCGACTATGAGGTGGCATCTTACGGCTTCCAGAATAACTGTCTTGGGATTCTTGGAGAAGACACTGACTACTTGATTTATGATACTTGTCCCTACTTTTCAATTGGTGATCTCTGCCTGGAGAGTCTCAGTACTGTCATGCTCTGTAGAAAGAAGCTCTGTGAGAGTCTGAATATCAACGTGGCAGACCTTCCTCTTCTGGCCTGCCTACTTGGCAATGACATAATCCCAGAGGGCATGTTTGAGAGCTTTCGGTACAAGTGCTTGTCTTCCTATACCTCTGTAAAGGAGAATTTTGACAAAAAAGGTAACATTATCTTAGCTGTTGCAGACCATATATCTAAAGTTCTTCACTCGCATCAAGGTGAGAAAAAGCTAGAAGACATGTTACCTTTGGGACCAAACAAAGCTCTTTTTTATAAGGGTGTGGCATCATATCTTTTGCCAGGACAGAAATCTCCATGGTTTTTCCAAAAACCCAAGAGTTTAATATCTTTGGGCAAGCAGGTGGTATCGATGAGTTCAGACCCTGAATGCAAGCAAGGAGTTCCAATGTGTATAGACTATGGATCCCAGCAAGGACTTCCCATGTGTACAGATCCTGAATCCAACCAGGGATTTACAGATCCTGAATCCAACCAGGGATTTCCCATGTGTACACCTCCTAAATCCAATCAAGGAATTCCCATGTGTACCCCTCCTGAATCCAAGCAAGAAGTTCCCATGTGCACAGACCCTGAATCCAAGCAAGAAGTTCCCATGTGCACAGACCCTGAATCCAAGCAAGAAGTTCCCATGTGCACAGAACCTGAATCCAAGCAAGAAGTCCCCATGTGTACACCTCCTGAATCCAGGCAAGGAGTTCCTATGTGCACAGACCCTGAATCCAGGCAAGGAGTTCCTGTGTGCACAGACCCTGAATCCAGGCAAGGAGTTCCTATGTGCACAGACCCTGAATCCAGGCAAGGAGTCTCCATGTGCACAGACCCTGAATCCAAGCAAGGAGTCCCCATGTATACAGACCCTGAATTTAAGCAAGGAATCCCCATGTATACAGATCCTGAATTTAAGCAAGGAGTCCCCATGTGTACAGATTCTAAATCCAAGCAAGGAATTCCCATTTATATAGATCCTGAATCCAAGCAAGGAGTTCCCATGTGCACAGACCCTGAAATCAAGCAAAAATTACCTCCAGGGGCAGACCCTGAATTTAAGCTAGAAGCACTCATGTGTACAAACCCTGCAATTAAAGAAGACCTCGTGAATATGGAGCCTGAAGTCAAACAAGTAACCCTGGTTTCAGACCCTGACATACTAAAGGTATGTAGATGTGCCCACCCCAACCTGGGTATCATGATTGAAAATCTACCCATTATGGATTTGCCAGTGAATATTTATTGACTGTCGCAGTTAAGGCACCGTGGGGACACAATAGGACCCCTGGCAGTGTGTTAGGAAGTATGACCTAGTGCCCTGGGAGTTCACATTATAAAGTGTGTTTGATACTCTGCATGCCTGTTGTGGAAGAGAGCTCTCAGAATTGGAAGAGAGTGAGCAGTGAGGGTTACACACAGGGAGGAGTTCCTGGAGAGCTAAAGTCCGCCAGACCTTCACGGGAGCTGCAGTTTGTAACAGGCAAATTGTTGTTGCTTGGGGCTTGTGGTAGAGCAGGAGGCTGAAGCATGGGGTCTGAGGGGAGACCTGGGAGAGAGGTTGGAAAATGTGGAGTGAGGCAGACTGCAAAGATTTCTGTGCCCCAGCAGCAGGGGGGCCTTCATCCTGAAAGAGATGCAGAGCCTTGGGAGGTTTTTATGGAGGGCTCCTGTTTATAAGCCCCGTTACGTGTGAGGTTCTGTGCTGGGTGGGTCCCCACACGCCTCAGGTGCTCCTGACAGTGTCCCCATCTTCCATCCAGTCATGCAAGGTACAAACCTGGGAATTCTCTCTCCGTGTTTTATGACTGTCCTCTCCTTGTCTTATTATTTGTACCTGTTCAGTTAGTCCCACCGCCCTAGTGTAAGCTCTTTTCTGGATTACTCAGGAATCTCTGACCACTCTTCTGCATAGACTTTTTGCCCCTTCCAATCCACTTGTCATGTTGCGTGCAGAACTAATGCCCTTTGTTGTGTTCCATAGCTCTCCCAGGAATAGAGACAGTCGCCTTAGGCAGGCTGTGGCCTGCCATGCCCTCACCACTGCCACCTCTCCAGGTGGCCAGTCCCTTGTCTGTCATGGCCCCAGAGGTACTCTCCTGCCCCCTGGAAGCCTCCCCTGCCCCTATGCGAGTCTTTTCTGTCACAGTTGGCTGGTCACCCGCTCAGAGATGGCCCCTGACCATCCATGGTGTAGTGCCTGTGGTGGCGCACGTCTCACGGGGATGTCCTGCTGGGGACGGTGCTGTGAGGACACAATCTTATTTGTTTTGGTCACTGCTGAGCCCCTTTTTCCTGCACACTGTGTCTCACAATAGTTGCTCACCGAATCTTGAAGGTGGTATTCCCTTTCTCGTGTATCTTTGGGGCCTCTTCTTTAGCGACTTCTTCCTCCCTCCTGCACGATGACATGGGTTCTCCTGTCTTGAAAAGTCTTTCGCCTCTTTCTCTATTGCATACATGATAACAGATAAGCTAATTTACTAACATAAGAAATTACAGTTAAAAGTAGGATGTGATATATAGATTAAGAGAGTTACAGGTGAAAAAATATTAAGGGGTTAAAATTATCCTACCTGGAAGCATCTTTAAGTGCTTCATAGAAGAAAAAGAACATGAGCTTGGAGGAATTTGTCAGGAGCCACCCCACTCCCAGACCGTGTGCCTGGCTCCAGAGGTGGTGCGTGATGTGGACCCTGGAGGCCCCGTAACAGCTTGCTGAGGGACAGGACGGGGAAAGGCGCACAGAGCAAAAGTGGAGCATGCAGGGTGCCTCACTGCCTCCGGGGGGCGGGGGAGGGGGGGAGGTTCTGCTTTCAGCTGCCTAGGACTGCTGATAAGCACCAGGCAGCATCAGCCACCACCGTGCACAGCACCACTCTGGGCCCTCTGCTTTTTCTGTCGTGACCTGGCCCCTGCTGGTTCCCAGCTCACACCCATTTCCCGGCTGTGTGTGGCCTTGCCCACGTCCACTCTGGGCTTGGGCCCTTCACAGCCCTGACTTGCATTCGCCACACCAACAGGGCCCATCCTTGGCCTTCCCTCCTGTGCTGGACACCCTGACCATCTCCTCCAGTTTCCTGCAGAGGTTCTGACAGATTGGTCAGGTCACAGAGGGCAGCAGCGTGTGTATCATGAAAGAATTTAGGACTTAGTTTTTATTATTTATTTTTAATTTTTAAATTTTTAAAAAAGTTATTTATTTATTTGACAGAGAGAGGGCACAAGAAAACAGAGTTGTAGGCAGAGGGAGAGGGAGAAGCAGACTCCTCGCTGAGCAGGGAGCCTGATGTGGGACTCAGTCCCTGGACCCTGAGACCATGGCCTGAACCAGAGGCAGATGCCCAACCAACTGAGCCCCCCAGGTGGCCAGGACTTGGTTTTTATACACAGTGAGGAGGTATTGGATATCTTTAAGCAGGGGTGGGATGTGATCAGGTATTTCTTGAACATTGGTTATCCTGCAGAGAATGGACTCATGTGGCTGTTGCAGGAGCCAAGGTGGGGGGACAAAAGAGCTAGAATTAGGACAGTGGCAGTGCAAGTGGGGAGGAAGAAACGTCCAAAAGTAAGTCTTGCTACGGAGGTAAAGGTCCTCCTGCTATCTGGGGTGGATGTTGCCTTGACCTAAGGATGGGCGGGGAATGGTTTGACAGCAGATAGCTAGGGAAGACCCATGTTATGCTTAGAAAATGAGCCTTGGTTTCCATTACTGGGCAGGAGACCGTCCTCTGGAAGTCATCCTACTGTACGTGGTGATGGAAACCCTCCAAGGAGAAGACTGTGTAGGAGGGAGCTTTAGGAAAAATGCACTGAGAGGGAGGGGAATGAGGCACCGTGACCCCCCGCAGAAACCCAAGGAGGCAAGTTTCAAGAATGAGGAGAGTAATAACCAGGAGTGTCAGGTGCTGCAGAGTAAAGTAGAATTGGGGCTAGGAGGCACTTAGTAGGGTTTGGTTCCTGAGAGAGCCATTGTCCACAGGGGCCTGGTGGAGGTCAGATGGCCAGGGTTTGAGGAGTACCTCAGGGGCAAAGGCCGGAGTGGGGAGTGATTGCTCCTTCAGGGAGTTTGGCAGTGGAAGAGCCATGGGTGAGGAAGAGGGAGGAGTGTGGTGGGAGGCCTGTCTGCAGGGGAGGTCGGCCATCTGGAAGGGGTAGATCGCATGTCGTCTACACGACAGCTCTCCCGTTGACTAGAGTTGATGATGGCTCTGAAAACAATTGTGAAGTGTCTTCAGTTCCCTTTCCATTTTTCCTTAAAATTTGTTTGCAGTGAAGTCTTCTAGTCCTATCAGATGGGTAACCCCAATTCCAACATGTATTTCAACCCCACACCGTCCCAGAAACCCTTAGGTAGAAGGCTGTAGTGCACAGCAGTTATCCTGGGCACATACCACAGCCAGATATCTATGTTTTGTCCATAGCAGGATATTTTAGAAAATCAGTTACATTTTGAGAGTAAATTCTATATGGTTTCCATAATGTTGAATAAGCAGAATTATTACATTAGAATGTTTGGATGAGGTGACTGTGTTAAGGTTTTCCAAGTGTGGAGTGCTGTATAGATCTGCAGTTAAGGGCAGAGGTAGAAGGTACTTATTAGATGATTCTGATCTAATTAGTGAATTAAAATTGCAATTGTAGAAAACTTATCTGAAAAACCCCATATACACCCAGGAAGGAATGTTACATCTTAAATTCTGTACAGTTGCCAGAACTGAAGTTTTCTTGGTAGGGTGAATATAATTTATTACAACTTCCTAGATATATTTGTTAAAACACCATCTCTCTTAAAATGAAAAAAAGACTCAGAAATGGAAGAGGGAATAGGAAAATAAGTCAGAAGCTATTTTGGCTCAAAAGGATCATAGAAGTTGTAACTATAGTGTTTCTGATAGATTTAGTATCAAAAGGGGCACATGGAGAAGTAGGTCGTTGCCAGTGGTCTTCCATTAGAGTATCAAATGACAACCCTTTAAGATCTTTTTACAAGTATTTTTTAACCTTCCTGACCTTAAAGTTGCCGGCTTGTCTGCCAGCTTGATTTCAAGAAATTTCAGCAAGGAGATAGACAACTTATATGTGTGTAGCCTCGTGACAGTGGTGACCCTGGATCATGTGCCGAGCTCTCGTTAACCATTTGCATCGACCCATGTAGTCCTCAGGATAGTTCTGTGAGGGTAGACCTGGTGTATATCTGGAGAGAGGGAGGAATGGAGACAGGAAGACTCAATTCTACAAAAATGAGTCAAAGTAACTAGAACTACTTAAAAGTAAACACAAATAGAACAACGGTTCTCAGAGTTTTCGGCATTCCAGGTTGTCCTAACACCACATTTTAATATATGCCTTTTGTGCAGACTGTTTGGATTTGAATTTTGAGTGGTGATCTAGGTAAATCGATTCCTGCAGTAATAAGAATGTTCAGGGAAAAGACTTGTATGGAGGCTGTTACAGGCCTTCTGATCTTAGCTCCTTTTTTAATGGGAAAGTGGGATGCAGCTGAGTCTCATCGGGGGGTGTGCAGCACACGGTTTTGGTCCGATAGGAATTACTGAACAGGTGAGTGACTGTGACACAGTTTCTGATCCCAGGGAGTTTGGCTTACTGGGGGAGATGAGACAAGAGAACTGCTATAGGGTAGATGAGGGATGAGCCCCATAGGCCGGGGGAGGTGAGTGGGATTGGGAGCAGAAGACAGGGTGACACTTGAAGTGGAGCCCACGTGAGGATGGAGAAGAGTCAGGTGTTCTTGAGAAAGCACGAAGGTGCTCCACTGTGACTGGTTTCTAGGAGGTGGACTGGTGTAATGGGAGGAGGCCACTGGAGCCTTGAATGTTAGGGTCGTCATTCAGGTGGTCTGAGGAGGGTAGTGACCTGACGGGATGTCAGGGAGAGGGCAGACTCGGGCTAGATTCAGTTAGAGCCTTTGCTAGTGGTGCTTGTCGTCCGTTGGCAAGAGGCTGAGATGCCGTGGAGGTCCACACGGTAAGTCTGGGCGAGGTGGCGGCGGAGGAATGGATGGGGTGGCGCCTGGAAGCGAGGAGAGGCGGCAGATGCCAACCCAGTGTCGGGAGTCTGAGGGGCAGTCACCCCATTTCTGAGAGCCTGGAAACACTGGCTTGGGAGAGAAAGGTGTTGATTTTTTTCTCTTTGAAGGTAACTGTTTTGTTGTCACGGAGAAAGCATCTGTGTTTGAATTTTGAACAGGTTGCTAGAGCAGATCACGTCCAGGCCGAGAGCTACCTGGTGTACAACATCATGAGCAGCGGGGAGATTGAATGCAGTAACACGCTGGAGGACGCCCTCGACCAAGCCCTGCCCAGCCAGGCTTTCGTCTACCGCCCGGTGCGGCAGCGCGTTTACTCCCTCCTGCTGGGGGACGGCGGAGGTGAGCGGGCTGCTCTCTCAGCAGCAGTGCTGTTTGGACTGGGATTCTGAGAAACAGGCCAAATGAAGGAGAATGCATTCTTTTAGGACATGGATACAATTAAAAAGGGTTGTGTTTCTCTGTAAAATCTGTAATTGAGAAGACCACTCACATCTGTAGGACGTTAAGGGTAAACGCCGTGGGACATCTCTAATTAGCAAACAGTTGATCAGTATTCATTACAAGAAGAGTGCATTGTTTTTATAAAATGTTATATTTTATTCCCTAAAAGGATTTGTGTTTTTAAAAAATTTGAAAATGCTTTCCTCCTGCAGGGGTGTAGGGCATGTTTATTATTAGAAGACAATGTCTACTTATTCTTCAAAATGTGATTTTCATAAAATAATTCCATAAAATCTAGTACATCGTATTTTAAAGTATAAACAGTTTTCCTTTAGAGTATTTAGGTTTTTCCCATCTCTGTTTTACTGGTACAGTAGTAGCAAGAGTGTAGGGAGAGGACTGTCAGTGGTGAGAGCAGGACAGTTGCGGCGGCCTTGGTGCCAGGTAGACAATTAATTAGCCCCCTATTGCTTCTTTTCAGAGGCGTTGGGGGCATTGGGCGTGGGAAGGAGCACTTCATAGTAGGGACTAGTGACGTGTCACCCAGGTAGTTCCCTCCTCTGAGGTCTTGCTCACCCGAGACAGGCCTCCCAGGACACTGGTCTCACTGGAGATGGAAGCAGTAAGGTCCTGGGGATTGGGTGTGTGTGGTCCTTCGGCCTAAACTCCATCCCTGTGACTGCATTAGTCCGGAGAGTGGGCACGTCCGTAGCCCTGCGGGGGCTGAGGGATCATCGGGTTACCGTGCTGCCTTTACTCTGTGCTGGCAGGGTTCTTGGAACCCAGGTTCTGTGAGATCCCCGCCTGCCCGCTCGTCCTGCCTTTCCCGCGTGTGCTGTCAGCCCAGGGGTGTACGTGCCCCGAGGAAGACAGGAGGAAGGTGTTTACACTAAATGAAATGCAGAAACCAAAGGACCTATGGAATAAACTTTGCGACCAGATATTGTTTAAATTTTTTTCTATTTTCTTGTGTGTTTTCTCTTCATATTCTTTCTTAACATGAGTGTTTTATTTTTTTTTTAAGATTTTATTTATTTTCTCATGAGAGACAGAGACACAGGCAGAGGGAGAAGCAGGCTCCCTGCGGGGAGCCCAGTGGGGACTGGATCCCAGGGCCCCGAGTCACTTGCTGGGCTGAAGGCAGACGCTCAACCGCTGAGCCCCCCAGGCGTCCCAGCATAAGTGATTTCACATTGATTCTAATGATTAAAAAAGATCTCTTACTCATGAAAACATTTTCACGTTGTAGAATATTTGCCTGGAATTGTTTTTAGAGTACTTTATTAAATGAGATTCAAATATATAAACTTTACTATCTTAAGTTGCATACTTTGTTAATGCAATTTATCTGCAACCCCGTTGGTAACCTGATTACTTAACCACCGTAACAGGAAAAATTACTGAAATTGAACTTGTCTTCATGATTGATCTTTACTTTTCTCTTTTTCAATTTTTTGGCTTTCTGTGTGACGTTTACATTCTTAGGGTGTAAGAAGAGAAAATGCTGCTGTTGCAGGTTTGCTTGTGGTGGTGAGGAGGCATACTCCGCGCTGCTTGCGTGCCTCAGCTCGTGATCCCGCGTGTCCCTGAATCTGATGGACGTTTACAGCTGCTGCTGACTCCAGCACGGCGGCAGGGTACATAGGGCTGTCAGGTTTTCCCCCGATTTCCATTTGACGCGGCCTGAGTTCCAGAGAGAGGAATGTGGGAATCTGCAGGCGCTGTGCTGGACGCTTTCATTTATTCCCTCAGCTCTGTGAGCTTTGCTGCATGTGTGTCTGAAGTTCCACCGTTAGGTGCGTACACAGTGAAGTGGTTCTGTCTCGTAATGAATTGACCCTTTTCATGTGATGAAATTTCTCTTTAAAGAGAAAGCTGATGATAGTCCTCATCTAGAAGTTTGGCATTAATATATGCACTCTGGTTTTCTTTCTTTCTTTCTTTCTTTTTTTTTTTTTTTTAAAGATTTTATTTATTTACTCAGAGAGAGAGAGAGAGGCAGAGGGAGAAGCAGGCTCCATGCAGGGAGCCCGACTTGGGACTCGACCCCGGGTCTCCAGGATCAGGCCCTGGGCCGAAGGCGGCGCTAAACCGCTGGGCCACCAGGGCTGCCCACACTTTGGTTTTCTTAGGATCATGGTGTGCATGGCATATCTTTTCTGTCCTTTAGCTTTTAAACTGTTTCTTTATACTTCATGTACATCTCTTTTAAGTAGCATATCTGGTTTGACAGTCTTTCTTTTCTTTCTTTCATTTATCTTTTAATTTTTCTCCCCCTCAAGCCTCCACTGTGGGGCTTGAACTCACAACCTTGAGATCAAGACTGGAGCTGACACCCAGAGTCAGACACTTAACTGGCTGAGCCACCCAGGGCCTCTGGTAATTTTTCTTTTTAATGAGAGTCTTTAGATCATTTATATTCAGTGTAATTATTGACATGATTGGGTTTAAGTCTTGCATTTTGCCCTTTGCTGTCTTTTTCCCTTATTTTCTCCCTTTCTGACTTCTTCTGGACTAATCAAATAATTTTTAGTATTTTGTTTTATGTCCTCTTTTGGATTATTAGATTTACCTGTTTTGCTGTGGTTTTCTTAGTGGTTACTTGACGGTTAATAACGTACATTTAAGCTTCACAGTTTGCCTTCTCTTACAACCACATTGTATGTGATGTGAAAACCTCACAGCTGCCAACTTTTGTCTTCCCATCATTTTTGCTATTGTTGCTTTATGTCTCCTGTATATTTTAAAACTTATTTTGAAATAATCATACACTCAAGGGGGTTGGCAAAAATAGTAACAGACTTTGATGTACCCTTGTCCCAGGTTCCCTCACAGATGGTATCAGAGCCAGGAGATTAACATTGCTGCAGCCTTATTAACTAGACTGCAGGCCTTGAGTTGTGTGTGTTCTGTTCTGTGTCCAGATGCAGAAGTGGTCCATCCCCGGAAGGCGTTCTCTCATGCGGCCCCTTTCTGCTGCCCTCTGGCCCCGTCTCCTATTTGCACTAGTTCATCCTTGGTCTCTTGAATCTTGTTTTTTTTTTTTTTTTTAATTTATTTATGATAGTCACACAGAGAGAAAGAGAGAGGCAGAGACACAGGCAGAGGGAGAAGCAGGCTCCATGCACTGGGAGCCTGACGTGGGATTCGATCCCGGGTCTCCAGGATCGCGCCCTGGGCCAAAGGCAGGCGCCAAACCGCTGCGCCATCCAGGGATCCCCTTGAATCTTGGTTTTTGCAGGAATGTTATATAAATGTTTGGTCGTTACACGTAGTGTGCAGTCTTTTGAGATTATGCATACCTTTAAAACCCTATAATATGATTCTTGTGTTTGCTTTAAACCAGTGGCTGGCAAACGTTTTCTGTGAAGGGCCAGGTGTGATAAATATTTTAGGCTTTGAGAGCCCCCTCTAGTCCTGTAACAGACACAGCTTTGCTGCTGTGTGCAGACGTGACCGTCTGTCCCCTGAGAAGTACAGCTGTGTTTCAATAAAGATTAATCTACTTTTCCTATGTCACAAAATTTGAATTTTATATATTCTTCCTGTGTCACAATATTCTTTGTTTAATAATTTTCCAGTCATTTAATGTGAAAAGCATTACAGCTTTCGGACTGAAAGAACCCAAGTCAGATGTGGCCCATTGGCTATCTTACCATTGTCCAACCCTTATCCTAAACAGTCAGTGGCTTTTAGAGGAGGTTACAGATGAGAAGTCTTTCAAGTGCATCGATTTGAAGAGACGGCGCTCTCCATCCCTTTGTGGAGATCCACGTGTCCTTTAGTATCATCTTTCTTTAGAGAACTTGCTTTTACATCTCTTAGGGTGCTTATTTTATTTCCTGACAATATCTTTATTCAGATGCGTAATTCTGCTGTATATGGAATCTCAGGTGCTATGAAGATGCTGTTACTTGTCTCTGGTGTCGTGGCCCCTCTGACTGTTGTTCTCCGCCTGCAACAAGGATGCTACCCTCTGGCTGGCCATCAGGTTTTGCGAAGCACTGGTTTTCAGCAGTTTGTTGAAGCCAAGCTTGGGAATGATACACTGCGTTTAATCTGCTTGGGATTCTTGAGCTTCTTGGATCAGTGGGTTTACATTTCCTCTCAAATTTGGGGAAAACAAGGAATGTGATTTCACCAAGCGCTGTCTCCTGGGTCTCTTGCTTCTGCTCTCACTCTGGACCCCCAGCTGCAGGCTTGATTTGTTGTTCACGATGCCCATTACACTCCAAGTCTTGCTTTTCTGCCTCTTTTCTCTGCTGCAATTTGGGTAGTTCCTGTTGCTCTTATTTCAAGTTTACTGAGCCTTTCTTCTGCAGCATCTAATCTGCTACTAACCCATCCAGTGAAATGTCCATTTCACATACTGTGTTTTTCAGCTGTTTTTTTTTTTTTTTTTTTTGTCTTCCTCCCCCGGCCCCAGGTCTTCATGCTTGCCTTTAGGTCCTTGAATTTCTGCACAGCACAGTCCTAGCCCACTCAGTCCATCAGCTCATCACTGCTGGGCCTGGGGCTGCTGGTGGACTTCTGAAGGGCCTTGCCTTGTGTTCTGTCAGGCAGTCAACGTACATGATCCCTTCAGGGCTTGCCTCAAGCTTCATTAGACTGCGTCCATGGGGCCTCTAACTGTAGCGGCTGCACCCCTGCCCCTCAGGGCTCAGACACCGGAGGTCTAAGGCAGAAGGCATAAGCACTGACTTGAACGCTGGTGCTTCAGTCCCTGATGATGGGTGCAATGGAGAGCTGGTCTGGCTGGCGATGTTGGCGGGTTGGCCGGCAGCACCCCTACACATACTTTGTCTAGTTGAATGTGTGCTATTTGGAAGGCCCCGAAATGGGGAGAGACCCTGCGGTCGTGCTACCCACAGCCCACTCTGCCTTCATGACGATTAATTTACTTCAGATTCTAACTTTGTCTCCTAGTGATTCTAACTTTGTCTCCTAGTGAAAGTCTTAGCTTAGGTCACTGTGAAGCCTTGTAAATTTCAGGAAATAGAAAAGAAACTAGGAGGATGCCAAAGGCAGAGCCTGCCCTGTTCTCCTTTACGTCTGTGCAGTCAGCAGGGCAGGGGAAGGGCCGTGCACACAGGCGGCTGTCCGCGGCTGGGCCAGGGCATGCTGTCCTCCTGCTGCCCCAGTGACACTGTGGGAACACGCGGCTGCAGGAGGCTGGTGGGTGGCATGGGGCGGTCCAGGTGGATGGCGCCTTCACAAAGCACCGACGGGCCATCAGCTCATGAAAATCCTAGGTATGTGTAAAAAAGTATGTGTGGGGAATTTTTAAATTTTTTTCAGGACTAAGGCCACATATAAATTATACCAGCAGCATAAAAATATTACAGACCTGTAAGGACAGATATTTTTCTAGAAAAGCCTGAGGTTGGTTGTTCACCTTGAAAATCCCAGTAATTGAGAGGTGGTGATTGACTGCTTCTCGTCATTCCCCCTTGCCTGCTGCCGCCCCTGCAGGCCAGGTGACAGTGGCCAGCATGAGCTACGTGGCGTCTCCGTGGGCAAGGGCCTGCACGTGTGCACATTTCACAGCTCTGCTCGCAGGGAAAGTGTCCTCGTTACACGTAGAAGACTGTACAGAGTGGGTCGGTGTGTCTGTGTGTGTCCTCTGGGAATAGCAGAAGACCACGTTTGATTATGTCCGTTTTCCATTTTCTGTATAAAATGTCACCGCTTGAAGGGAGTTAAACTAGCAAAGCACTTTTCTTAACTTCTTTACCCCTTTGAACATAGAGCCTAACAAACTGAAAGTTTGAGTGAGAAAATCAGCCTTTCCTTTTAGGCATTGCCAACTCAATTTTCCTCTTCTCTTTTTCTTGATTTTTAGGCACTTAAGAAGATTATTTCATTCTAATTCAGTCAGACCAAATTGTTGCAAACATTTCTGCTATAGTTTCAAAGTGCATGCCAGATTAAAACCTCTGAAATTTTGTTTTTCTTATTTAGGCAGAGTTTTATTTTTAATTTTTTAAAGTTTTAATTGAATTATGCTTGACATGCAATATTATATTCGTTTTAGGTGTACAACACGGTGACTCAACATTTGTATGAATTACAAAATACTCAGCCTATTAAGTGTGGTCACCGTCTATCATCATACAAAATTAGTCCAGTATTACTGTGCTCCGTATGCTGTACTTTCATCCCCGTTTCCTCTTAATCCCCTTCCCTGATTTCATCCGTCACCCCATCCCCCTGTCTCTGGCAACCACCACTTTCTTCTCTGTATTTATGAGTCTGTTTCTGTTTGTTCACTTGTTTTGTTTTTAGATTCTACATATAAGTGAAATTATAAGGTATTTGTCTTTGTCTTGATTATTTTACTTAGCATGGGGCCCTCTAGGTCCATCCACGTTGTTGCAAAATTTTGTTCTTTTTTATGGCCGTGTGTGTATGTGTGTGTGTATGTGTGTGTATACACCAGCTCTATCCATTCATCAGTCGATGGACACGGGCTGCTTCCACATCGTGGCTATTGTAGGTAGAGCTGCAACAAACCTAAGGGTGCGTATGTCTTTTCAAATTTGTGTTTTCATTTTCTTTGGGTAAATGCCCAGAAATGAAATTACTGTATCACATGGTAGTTGTATTTTTAACTTCTTGAGGAACCTCCATACTGTTTTCCAGAGTGGCTGCACCAGCTTGCGTTCCCACCAGCAGCGCACAGGGCTCCCTTTTCTCTGCATCCAGTTGTCCTGTGTTGATTTTAGGCATTCTGACTGGTGTGAGGTGACCTCTCATGGTGGCTTGGTTTGCATTTCCCTGGTGATGACTGATGATGAGCATATTTTCATGTGTCTGTTGAACATGTGTAAGTCTTCTTTGGAAAAAATCTCCATTCAGTTCCTCTGCCCACTTTTAAATCAGATTGTTTGGTTTTTTAGTGTTGAGTTGCATAAATTCTTTATATATTTTGGATACTGACGCCTTGTTGGATACATCACTTATAAATATTTTCTTTCATTCAGTAGGTTGCCTTTTGGCTTTGTTGACTGTTGCCTTCACTGGGGAGAGGCTTTTTAGTTTGATGAAGTCCCAGTGGTTCATTTTTGCTTTTGTTGCCTTTGCTTTTGTTGCCTCAGGAGACAAATCCAAAAAAACTTGCTCAGTCCAATGTCTAAAGAGTTTATTGCCTCTGTTTTCTTTAAGGAGGTTTATAGAAAAACCTTTGAAATTATGTGGTACCCCAGAGAATAGGCCGAACTCTAGGATTTTTCAGTAATACCTGTTTAAGATCTCAGGTAACAGGTTGCGTCTAGCCCTGGATTTTGGAAGGACTGGGGAGTTTAACTGTGTCTGTAGGAGCAGTAATTTGGATTAAAAGTGAAAATGCTATCATCTGAATAGTTACGTTTGGAAAAGTCATTATCCAGACTGTAAAGCTTATTAATCTTTGTAGATGTTGACACATCCCCACCTGCCCGCTCGCTCGTCCTGCCTTTCCCGCCTGTGCTGTCAGCCCAGAGGCATACGTGCCCCGAGGAAGACAGGAGGAAGATGTTTACACTAATTGAAAAGCAGAAACAAAAGGACCTATGGAATAAACTTTGCAACTAGATATTGTTTAAATAATTTTTTTCTTTTTCTTATGTGTTTTCTCTTCATATTCTTTCTTTTTTTTTTTTTTAAGATTTTATTTATTTTCTCATGAGAGACACAGAGAGAGGCAGAGACATAGGCAGAGGGAGAAGCAGGCTCCATGCTGGGGGCCCAGTGGGGACACGATCCCGGGACCCCGGGGTCACGCCCTGGGCCTGAGGCAGGTGCCGCACCGCTGACCCCCAGGCGTCCACTCTCTAGGTCTTATTGGAGATCCACCTGCTGTCTAATAAACGGTACCGGTGCCTATCATGACGCTGCCACCTTCCTACATGACAGAAGTAAAGCTCTGAGAAGCCAGCCCTAAGCTCCGGTGTTTGAAGGTTTAGAACAGTTCCAGATGAAAGATGGGATAAAGTGTGGTTTTATAAACGTTTCAGTAATCTCCCAAGGAGATGGCTGGCTGACTGGAGTGAGGTACTGAACCTCACGAGGTCTGACTTCGGGTGAGAGAGGTCTTTCCTTTCAGAATGAGCAACTTAAAATACCATTCACTCCGTTGACTTTTTTAGTGTAATGAATACCTAGGCCAAGAGGATTACATCCGGCGGGGGGGGGGGGGGGGGGAGGTTGGTGAACAGCTATAAGAATACTGCTCAGAATTTCCTTTTTTTCCTTTTTCTTTTTGTATGTGTGAAATTTGGGTAAGTTGAATGTATTTGTTAAGCTTAGAGTTAGCCGGCCTTGTGCTGGGGACTGAGGCCGTGAAGAGGTCTCCGTTCTGGACCAGGAGCTCAGTCGGGGGGCCAGTGAGGGGAGCAAGTAGGCAGGTGTGGTGTCGGCCAGAGAGCCGCGGTCGATGGCACAGACGTCTGGGTTGGGGGGCGCGGGCCAGGGTGGGTAGAGGGAAGCAGGTCTGGGCCAAGGAGGTGAGAGAAGGCATGGGGAGTTTCAGGATGCACGGAATTCCTGCTGAGGAGCAGGGCGTGAGCCACAAGCCAGGTTCCCGGGGGGGGGGGGGGGGGGGGGGGGCCAGCCGCAGACTCAGGAGCCCTCCAGGTCCCTGCGCAGGTCTCGGGGAGAGTCCTGGGGCAAATGGTGTGCGGCAGTGGGGGGCTAGGGAGCTCTGTGGGCTCCCAGTCTGAACTCACATGCTGGCGCCATGGGCTGCTCTTGCGGGATCTCAATTAGGACCAGCAGCCTGGTCAAATTTTCATTGTCAAAAAGCAAAAACTACACAGCCTGCATTGACACGGAGAGGGCGTGGGATGGGGTGAGTGAAGATGGTCTGAGCAGGGCTGGGCCCAGGTGAGGTAGGAAGCCAGGTCCCCAGGGGCCAGGGGACAGCCTTGAGGGCCCTGGGGGAGGGGAGGCAGGGGTTGGGGTCCTGCAGAGACAACAGCCTGGTGGCCCCGAGCTAGGTGAGCACATCGTGCAGGAAAGCCACCTTCCACCTTCGCTTATGGGAGAACGGAAGACAGACTGAATTTTCAATAGCAATTAACCTATAGAAGTGGCTTTGTTGTAGATGATTGCTACTAGCTTTTTGAATTACCTAATGTAATAATAGTCTTGAGAGTCACACAGAGGAGTGGATTGAAGACGAGAAAGGGCTGTCCTTCTCCCTAGATGCTGTGTGGAGCAGTGTGGGGCCCCAGGAGGGGAGGACTTCGTAGGAGCCATCTGGGTGGTGATCTCTGCCCCAGGTGTATTTCCCAGGTCATCCTGCCAGCTCCCCCACCCCAGAGGTCATTGCTCTTGTTGAAGTGAGACCGGAGGGTAGGGGGCCCACTCCCGGATGCCCGAGGTCCCTGTTGGTGGCCTTGGATGTTATCCTGTAAGCCTGGTGACGAATGTTGGTACTCGCGTGCATCCACTAATCCAGCTGTCTTTACTCAGATGGCGCCGGCACCTGCCCCACCGTCAAGGAGTGGTTCGTGTACTCTGGGAACCCACTGAGGCACCCGGACCTCGTCAGGCCTCTGCAGATGAACATTCCAGGTACAGACAGCTTTGGTTTAAATAAGTCACTGATTTGTGCAGCATGTGATGCAAGCCCAATAATGGGGCCTCTGTGGAAACATTTTTCCAGAATTGCACATATGCAATTCATCCCTGGGCCCACAGGGGGGTATTTGTGTGATGACGTTCTAAAGCGGCAGAGGGATGAGTGTTGCATGGATGGACCGGTCTCCTGGTCGGGGTCTGACAGCAGGACACCCAGAGCGGCCTGGCCCTGGGGCCACGGGGGGCTGAGTGCTTGTGGCCTGATCCCCAGGTCCCAGTACCCGGGCGCGCTCAGCAAGTATCTGCCGCATTAACAGGGTTGGATGCTCGATATTCTGCTTGAAATCAGCTCTTGCCTTCCTCCTACTACGGAAAGTATGTTTTGATGGAAAGGAAGATAAAGATAAAGGAAGGTTATTTCAGCTGGAAAAATAAGGTGTCTCTTCATGAGTGTTACCTTAAAACCTGTAATGGGAGGGAAGGAAAAACAAGGCTCACCTGAAGACCAGCTGAAGTCCTTTCTTCCTGCGAGCTCTTAGTACCGGAGGAAAGTCGAGAATCCATGGGTGGGGGGTAGTGTCCTACAGGCAGGCAGGTTAAAGAAGGTGACCGTGCTGAGGGTTTATTTTTAGGGTTCCCTGTCATTGTTTCACAGAACAAGTGTTTTTCCAAAACTTTGATATTCCATTTTTGTGTCAGATGCTCTTGTGCCACTGCCGTTCCCATCATGGAGGCCTGTAGTTTTCCTAATAAGGGCGTGAGCGCTGCTAAATAATTTTCTTAAAAATGGAATTGTATTGGGAGGGAAGGTGAGGAGAGTTACTATAGGGAATATTTCCCTATTTCCTCAGCCAGTAACATATTCAAACCTAAAAAGGTATTTATCAAAAAAGAAAAAAAACAAAGATAAATTGACATCTGTTTTTAGAGCAAGAGCTATTTTTAAAGGATACCCGGAATAATTTTTCAGAAATGTTTTATTATGTATGTAATTTCCATCTTATTGTATCTTTCCAAAAATAATATGAAGAGGGATTATTCCAGTTTTCTTCATGGTTTGAATTAAGAGAACATGTGACTATCCATCATCATTTTAGTTGGTTTTAAAGGCCGCTCCCTAAAATGCTCTAATAAGCTCTGGAAGCACGCAGCGATCGCAGAGACAGGTTCTGGGCTCCGGCGGGCGTTGTCCTTGGCGCTGCTTTGGTTACAGACCCCTTACACGAGTGGCTCACTCCGTGTGTGCTTACATGCATCGTGATGCAAAAATGCCAAGAGTTTGACTTAATAAAAACCCTTCTGATCCATGAGGAAAACGCCAAATGGTTTTGAGCTAAAGTGGAGGCTGGAGAAGAGAACTAATCTAAATGATCCTTCAAACAAATTCACACCCTGTGGCTTAAGATGATGAAATCTGCCAACTGAGAAGTGGATCTCTGTGGACGGTACTTAGGAAGGCCATTAGGTGGGATCCTCAGAGGTCCCTGTGCAGCCAGCAAGTCCTGCATGTGACATAAATTGACAGCACCCCAGAGTCTGTTGGCTTGCACTGAAGACCAGGATCCTCGGTCTCTGGAGAGGATCTTGTCTTGTCTCCTATGTTAATATGCAAACGGGTGTTCAGTACCTAGTTCTCGACTAAATAAATTCTTGATTGAATTTAGGATTAAAATTCTCTGATAGTAGATTTATGAGGACATGGTTTTTCAAACTGGTGGTTTTCTGTAATCTATTTTATCATTAGACCTCAAGAACCAATTTGTTTTTGCTGAATTATTCTTGTCTGTGTAAATGATTCCTAGCTGTTTTGCAGAAGGATACTGAGTGGTATTCAGACCTGTTTCTAGACCACCTGGAGGGGGTTCCCACAGGTGCTGCTTCCTGGCCCCTGCAATTAGAGTAGTAAGCCTGGTGTGGGGACCAGGAATTTGCAATTCTTTTTTTGTTTTGTTTTGTTTTTAAAGATTTGTTTATTTATTTGAGAGAGAGGGAGGGTGCATGTAAACACACACACCTGAGCGTGAGCAGTGGGGGCAGGGAGGACAGAGGGAGAGAATGTTGGAGCTCTCCATGCAGAGCTCGGTCCCACAACCCATGAAGCCATGACCTGAGCTAGAACCAAGAGTGAGATGCCCAGCCCACTGGGTCTGAGCCACCCAGGTCCTCCTAGAATGTGCAATTCTAACAAATCCCCAGATGACACCAAGACTGGGAGTAATGTCCACCGGAGAGTCACCAGTCGGGACCTCTCGTGCTTCTTGCTGCCACCGTACTTGGCCTTCAGTACACCTCTTGGGTCTCGTTCTTTTCGTATTAGCCTCTGTGTGTGAGCGAATGAAATGCAAGGTGCAGCTTCACTGTCCATCCCCCACTCTCATGGGGACTTGGCCTCTCAGCTGTGTGCACAAATGTTTTATATGCATTGAGAAAAGGACTGGAAGCTGTACTTTAAAATACGGCTGTATCGGGTGGTGGGCTTATGAATGTTTTTCTTTTCTTACGCTTTCTTTTCCTGGGGTTTTTGTTTGTTTGTTTTACGGTGACTGACTTTTAGAATCAGAAAAAATGTTTTTCGACTACTTGAGTAAATGGAAATAACTGTGATAATGTGACATTCATCACTTACCTTTGATCAGGTCTTGGCCGACTTCTCTATTTTTGGCTTTGGGGGCAGCGTGGTCTCTGCTGCAGCGGCTCAGCCCTGTGCTCAGACTGCGCGGGCAGCCACAGACGAAACACGATGAGTGTTGTGCTATTGTGGGGACATTCTATTTAGGGACATTGAAATTAGCCTTTCACATAATTTTCCCATGTTGTGAAATACTATTTTTCTTTAGATTTTTTTTTTTCAATCATTTAAACATATAAAAACCATTCTTAGTGTATGGGCCAGAAGAGCAGGCAGTGAGCTGGACTTGGCCCATGGGCTATAGTTTGCTGACCCTGCAAGATGATTATTTTTCTGAAAAGTATGTTTTGAAGAAGTCATGGCTGACCCTTGTGATTATATTGGAATGAAATCTCTGTCTTATGAACTGGAGCCATAGATTGTTTTTTGCCGGTTGTCTTCACTATATTCTTTCTTTCAAGAGAAAAGTGATGTTTATTTCTCTCCAAAATAAATAATGAAGAAGTTTTTTGATGAAGAAAACACTTCATACGTTTCAGAAAGCAGGTGACTTTTGCTGGGTTGTTTCATCTTCGGTGGTGAGAGATAACCTGGCCGAGAATATTACATGGCACTGTGAGAAATGTAAGGGAAACGAGGAGAGCCGCTTCTTTGAGTCCTTTAGTTCTGACACCATTTGGTTATAGGTTTGTTTCTGTAGTAGACCTGTGGGACATTTAGGCCTCAGCCATTCCGGCTCTCAAGGCGTGGTGTTGAATGTTCGTGACCCTGCTGCCCGGAGCAGGACCCGGCTCGGCCCGGGACCTGTGCCCGTCTCTGCAGGGACCAGCAGAGCCTCTGTTGTTCCTCCTCCAGACTCACGGGGCATGTGTTGTGATTTTAAGTAAATGAGTAAGGTTTGCTTTGTGTGTTTTTTAAACTTTAATAATTTTAGCATATATATATATAGAAGACAGAAATGAATCGTATTTTAGGAATTTCTTTTAAGTCTTCTGGACGTGCTTTCCAAAGCATGGGTGCACAGATGCCCTGCATCCAAGCCGCCGGGCTGTTGAGTGCAGACCACTGGCATCACACCTGGCACAGCAGACTTTGTGCTTGCAGAACCCGGGAAAATGCCTTTTTCACAGTCTCTGCACCAAGGTGTGAACCTGCTGGTTGCGGGGAAGAAGGGGGCAAGCAAAGAGGGTACATTGGTGTGTGCACCAGTGTTCCCTGGTGGCTGAGTGCTTTCCCACAGTCACACAGGACCTTGTACACGTGCTCTGAAGAGTGTTGTTAACACCGCAGGATGCTGCACCCGTAGGAGAAAAGTCCCAGTTTCCCTCAAAACACAGCCCTTCAAGAAAGGACATATGCTGGCCTTGGGAGGTGTGTTTCTGTTCACCAGAAGGGCTGTTCGTGTGAACTCTCCATCCTTTTACCCTTAAAGCCCAGGGGTGTTGGGAAGAAAAGACAGCAGTGTCTTTCATCCTTTTACCATATTCCTCCAAGAAGCATGTTTGACGTCACTGCTGCAAGGGATCATGGTAAATGGGCTGTGTGTGTTTTCGTTTAGGAGGAACACCTAATTTGAAATTACTGTGGCTGAACCAAGAGCCAGGGACACAAGCCCGGCGCGTGGAGGCCCTGCTCGGCTGTTTCGACCTTTCGTCGTCCAGAGAAGAGCTGCAGGCGGTGGAGAACCCATTTAGGGCACTGTGCTGCCTGCTGACCTACCTGTTCGTGCAGGTAACCCCGGCCCTCACTCCCGTCCACTTCCCATGAATCTGTGGGCTGCAGGGCTCTGGGCTGGCCGCGGCGCATCCCCATGTCACCTCGTCCCTTGCTGTCATCTCATGAGAACACGGCTTCCCTGTGGGCGCACGTGCCCGAGGCCCTGGCGGAGGCTGGTGATGCACACAAGGGTCAAGGCATGGGAGGCCCTGCAGGTAGGGGAGCCTGCACTCACTTTGCTCTTGCTTCCCAGCACCTGGGCACAACGTGCCTCTCCTGCAGCTGTCACCGTGAGGGAGACTGGGCCTGTCGGCGGCCCCGTGTCGTGGCAAGAAGGCAGGCAGCCCTGGGCTGAAGGCAGCGCTAAACCGCTGAGCCACTGGGCTGCCCTGAAGTCATTAATCTTATATTTACAAATTTATCCAGAGAAGCAGGCTCCCTGCAGGGGGGCCTGATGCAGGACTCGATCCCAGGACCCCGGGGTCATGCCCTGAGCCAGAGGCAGATGCTCAACGCCTGAGCCACCCGGGCGTCCCTGGCTGTATTATTTTGAAATGATTTTGTCTCACAATTTGTCACAACCACAATGAAAACAAAGTCCTTTGCCATCACGGCTTTCTTTATCCACTTAGACCTCTTGTCCTCGATGCCGTTGAGCTGTCTTGGCTTCTACTCTGGCCTCCACACATGCTTGACCTGGGTCTTCTCTGACACAAACATCACATTTTCATTTGCCTGGATTAGAGAGACTTATGTGACTGTTTCTCAGACCCGAATTTACTTTATGAATTATTGATTGTCTTTAAGAATCTCACTCTTGGGGGATCCCTGGGTGGCTTAGCTGTTAAGCTCCTGCCTTCAGCCCAGGATGTGATCCTGGAGTCCTGGGATCAAGTCCCATATCGGGCTCCCTGCATGGAGGCTGCTTCTCCCTCTGCCTGTGTCTCTCATGAAATAAATAAATAAAATCTTAAAAAAAAAAAAAGAATCTCACTCTTGTTCCAGAGTCCACTTCAAGGGAGCTCAATACTGATTTTCCTTTTTCTTTCCTAGATTGTTGTTTTCTTTTGGCTCTGCCAGTGTGTCGCTAGTTGTGGATTTTGCATTCTGTGACAATGTGGTATGGTTCAACAACTCCGAGATTTCACTGCTTCATTATTGGTGTCACATGCACCAATGTAAACTTTAGTTTTTGCTCTACTGTTTTGAGGAGGTTTTGATACCAGACTTAGCAATATAAATGAGTAGAGGGTGGATTTTTAAGTGTAAAACCACTTTTTAAAAAATCTTATTTGCTAAATAATGCAAGCACATACGAATTAATGTTTTCTGTCCGGCATGTCTTAGTCCACAGCCGAGGTGGGGCTGTGTGGGGAGCTGAGCTCTCTCATCCAGAAACATAAGTGTCTTTGCTTGTTGATTCCGTCTGTGTGCGTGTGGACGGTCACTCCGTGGACACACATTTGACTTCCTCTTTCCCGTAAGAGACGTGGGTGGTTGAACCTGTTCATACTCGTGCAGGTGACCGTCATGGAAATCCGTGTCCAGCAGGAAAAGTCCACCGCACAGAACAGGAGCTTCACATCTCCTGTATCTCTGTGACCCTTAAGCAGAGACGCGTCAGGAGGGAAATTTCCACCTTTACCTTCTTTCTGAAAGTACTAATGATGACCTTTATTTTTTTTGATGACCTTTAAATACAGATCTCTCTAGTGTGGGTCAGCGTGAGGCAGACATATGATGTTACTTTGACTTAAAGAGCATATTTAAATTGGAGCTTCTTGAAACCAAAAAATAACGAATCGCCACATCAGTGGCAGCTCTGAGATTAAGATGGAACTGTAGCATTATTCACCGGGTTAATCTCGTAGGGTTTCATAAGGCTTAAAAGATAAATTTATAAAAATACTGTCTTTCCATGGATAAGATGTTTGTGTGACGTGGGATTCAGAACCCGTAGAGAAACGAAATGCTCTCGTACCCTCCAAGTCCGCGACACCACCACCACTTTGTATTTAAAGGCTTACCTGAGAGCCTTGTCTGGAAGGGTGAGTTTACATTGTAGCAAGGGTACGTGGTCTCCCTAACCTGGAGTAGAGCAAGTGCTTTAAGTGGTCATATGCATTATGTGAAATCCTAAAACGTCTGGTGTTACCAAGACTCTGGTGGTCGAGATCTGTTAACTACCTTGGTTACCAGGGAAAGCTGTGGCACACGGCATACTTCTCTTTTCTCCTAAGTTGGTGTTTTAAGATCAGCCTTCTTCAAAAGCTGCTCATGGGGAGAAGCAGAATTACATTCCAGCCCAGTCTCAGTGGAGAGCGATGGGGGTTTATGGAGTAAAAACCTGTGTTCTCTGCTTGGTCTTGCTTCCGTAGACTGGGAGCTTTCTTCTTGGTCCTAAGCACTACACGTCTGTGGATTTTTTGTTAGCCACAGCTGTCATTTACACAGAGGCAACAAGTCCTGGAGGATGGAGCAGGGCAGGGTAGTGACGGGGCCGGTGCCTTCCGTGGGGCCAAGGTGAGTGACTCCCGGAATATTGGCTTCTCCAGGAGAGGCCAGTGGGAGAGTAGGAGTCCCCAGGAACTGTCTTTCTGGTTTATGGTGGGGTCGTTTCTATCAGGAATAAACACTAGCCTTTTTATCACGAGGAAGAATTGACATTCTCACCAGTGGGTCTGTGGTCGTCATCCTGATTTGCTCCCTTCAAGCCTTTACTTGCCGCAGAACACATTCCTGTCTGGAAAGAAGTTCTCATATTGTTACTTTGGCGGTGGGCCCGTGAGCAGGAGCGCTGTGCTGCTTCCCTCTGGTTGAGAGAGTGGTGGCTGAGCTGGCGAGGTCACCGCCCCAGAACCCGGGGGCAGGTGGTGCCTAGGCCCTGCCCTCATTGCCGTCGATTCTTTTTTTTTTTTTTTTTTAATTTATGATAGTCACAGAGAGAGAGAGAGAGAGAGGCAGAGACACAGGCAGAGGGAGAAGCAGGCTCCATGCACCGGGAGCCCGATGTGGGATTCGATCCTGGGTCTCCAGGATCACGCCCTGGGCCAAAGGCAGGCGCTAAACCGCTGCGCCACCCAGGGATCCCTGATTCTTGAGACCAGAGTTTCCTCATCTGTCTCCCAATCCCTGCCCTCCTCATTCTTGCTCACATTTTGGTGGGACCCCTTGACTCCATGGAAGATTGGAGGGGTTCATATGTAGGGTCCTGTTTCCATTAAACTGGTATCTGAGTATGCAGGCGTTGCCAGGGCTGGCGGGGTGGTTGATCCCGGCCTTGGTCACCCCAGCTCATGCTGCAAACCCCTACATCGCCAGCTCTGGGACCTGGTGGCTGGAACCATCCCCTGTGTTGCTCTAAGACTCCGGCTTGGCGGTGGCTCGTGGCCCCTCTGAGGCGTTGCAGAACTTCTGCCTTGCTGCGGAGTGCCTCTGCCACTCTGCAGCGTGGCCCCGGGCATTGTGTACCGTGGGCTGTGCGTGAAGAGTCCCTGCCGACCCCGGCATCTACCCGCTGCAGGGCCTCGTGCAGAGTGTCCGTTCTCCCCGGAGCTGACACTGCCTCTCCTTTTCTCTCCCTCTCAGGTGGACACTCTTTGCCTGGAGGATCTGCATGCTTTCATTGCTCAGGCCTTGTGCCTCCAAGGAAAGTCCACGGTGCAGCTCGTCGACCTACAGGTACGGGCCTGATTGTCCGTTCTGGAGACCCCCTGCCTGACCAGAGGGTCCGTGCTCTTGCCCGCCTTTTCTTCTGTTGTGTTTTTTAAAGTTTTGGTTGGTGTTCCACAGACGAGATCAAAAGGCGTATTTAATCACGCTGCTTTTATGATGCCGAGTCCTGCGGGGTTAGGGACGTTCAAGCAGAGCTGTGAACAGACGGCGTCCTGCGTCCGTGGAGGCGGCCTCTAGACCTTGGTCACACTGGGTCACTGCTCACAAGAGCCACCTCATTCCAGCGCTGAGAAATGTGTCGTTGTTAATCCCGTGTCAGTATTGTGGCAACATGAAGGCCGTCGTTGGTTTGATCCCTTAGTACCTTGCTGATGTTAGGAAACTAGGACGCCTTTCTCTGGTGTTAGTGTCTGGCCCGTACGCGCCCTGTCCTGTCTGCCGTCTGTAGGCCTGGTCCCCCAGACTCCAGTCACCGCGCCCGCCTGTGTCCTCTCCCGGCGCTGCTGTGGAGTGTTGCGTAGTGCAGGTCACGCACCTGTGCTGCTTTTATTTGCATGTTGCCACGAGGGGGGGGAAGGTGGAGGGTATTCCTTTCATTTCACAACCTGGCCGTTGGCAGCCAACCCCACCTGCTCTTCTGCGGCCACAGCCTGTGAGATCCAGCAGATGTTTCTTAGGGGAAAACCCAAGGTCAGGTCAGTCGTTGGTGGAAACTTAAGACTTTGCTTTATAAATGCCATTGGGTAACAGTAAGGAGTTTTATCCATAGATTCTAGTTAATTGAATTAGTTTTCACTTGTCTTTCCAGGGGATAAAAACTAATACATTTCATTTACAAATAACTTCTGACCTAATGTCCCAACTCCTGCATGCGGGTTTACCCCATAAACTGCTCCTCCCAGTTGTCCAACTAAAGGGATGGTGCCAGGTTTTGTGTGTTAGCAGTTTTGTTACATTGTATTCAAGAAAGTTATTTTTAAAAGTGGATATTTTTTCCTCCTTTTGGCAAGACACAATTTTAACAAGTGAATTTTGGGTTATTAGAAGCTTTATGTATTCTTTTTCTCTGAGCTGTAATTGACACGTTATGTGCAGCGGTGTTTGTGTACGTTGTGCAGTGGTCACGCAGCAAGTCTGCTTAGTATACGTCAGCATGGAGTTACAGAATTTTTTTCTTGTGATGAGAACTTTTTATATTTATGCTCTCAGCAATGTTCAGATACGCAGCACAGTATTGCTAACCGTGGTCTGCACGCTGGACGTGATGCCCGCCGCTTACTAGTGCCGTCACTGGACGTCCCTTTTGACCTTCACCCACTTTAGCCGTCCCTGCCCCCAGTGACCACCGTTCTCTGTGTAGAAGATTGCACAGAGACGTGAAATCACAGTATTTGTCTTTCTCGGACTTATTTTACTTAGCATAATGTCCTCAAGGTCCATCCACGTTCCCACTAATGGCAAGATTTTGCTTTTTTTTTTTTTTTTAAGATTTCACTTTTTTTATAGCTGAATAATGCCGCGTCGGGAATATACGCCACACTGCCTTAGTGTACTCACCAGGTGACGGACATCGGGTTGTCTGCATAGCCTGTCGTCTGCTGTGAGTGATGCTGCAGTGAGCATGGGCTGCACGTACCTCCTCACGACAGTGATTTATCCCGGGAAGCTGCGTGCTGGAATGTGGGGAAGTTCCATGTTGGGTTTTTGAGGAGCCTCCACGCTGTTCGCCAGAGAGGCTGCACCAGCCTGCATTGCCACCAGCAGTGCACACGGGTTCCCCTTTCTCCACATCCTCGCCAGCACTTACCTTTTGTCTTTTTAGCGATGGCCCTTCGTAATAAGTGTGAGAGGTAAGTGGCCACGTATGCATAGGCTTACTTTTGACCTCTCTACTCCGTTCCGTTGATTTGTGTCTGTTGTTATGCCAGTACCTACTGCTTTGGTGGCCGTAGCCCTGTAATACAGCGTGGAATTGGGGACATGACACCTCCAGCTCTGTGATCGTAGCGCACCTGCTCGTGGGGCGTTTTGTTGGATAGTATGAACATTTTATCAGTATTTGTTCTTCCAACCCATGAGCGCGACTGTCTTTCCATTTGTTCACATCATCTTCATGTTCTTTGATCAGTGGTTTATAGTTTTCAGAGAGCAGGTTTTCACCTCCCTGGTTGTATTTATTCCCGGGGATCTTATTCTTTTTGATGCGGTTGTAAATAGGACTATTCTCCTAATTTTTCTTTCTGATAGCTCCTTATTACTGTATAGAAATGGCACAGATGTCGTGTATTGACGTCGTATCCTGCAGCTTTATTGAATACATTGATTAGTTCTAACCATCTTTTGGTGGCGTCTTAAGGATTTCCTATGTATAGTATCTTGTTATTTGAAGATAGTGAGTTTTACTCGTTCCTTTCCATGTGGATGCTTGTGTTGCTTTCCCTGGGCTGGTTGCTGTGGCTGGGACTTGCAGTCCTGTGTTGAATAAAGGCGGCGAGAGTGGACATCCTCGTCTTGTTTCCAGTCTCAGAGGAAAAGCTCTCAGCTTTTCACCACTGGGGATGATGTTAGCTGATGGCTGTCCCTCCTTTTGGCAAAACACAATTTTAAAAAGTGAACTTTCAGTTATTAGTAGGTTAATACGATTCTTAACACTAGATTGTAGCCCCAGCTGCGTGGCCTTCCTCCCAGACGGCTGTCCTGCTGCCACTGGCCTGCTGCTTTCATCTCCCCTCCTGGTAGAATTAAACAGGCAGCCAAGCAGGCAGAAGGGAAGGGGACTTGGAGGTCGTGCCATCTGCCTGGTGCGTGTGGGCGGTAGGACAAACTGGAGTCGATGCTGATTCTGGCTCCCTCCCTGCTAGTTGCATGACCTTGAACAAGTTCTTAGGAACAAACAGCAGAGCCTGACTTCCCCCTTGTAAATACCGTGTGGGTGCTCTCGGTTGGACTCGCGTGCGTGGTCCCACCACTGCCTTGTCTTGGGCAGAGCCGAGGTGGAGTCGGCTCTCAACACCCACCAGGGGGTCTTTTCTGGGCGGGGGCACCTGCGGGGAGAGTGCCCGCTGCGTGGGGTCCTCTCCCCCAGGCCCTGCGCTTGCCAGGCTGGCCGGAACCTTCCCCGTTGTTTGAGCTTCTCCAGCAGAAGCGAGATCTGCGGCAGCTGTGACTGACATGGGTTCCCTGGAGGGACTGTAACTGGGCAGCTCCAGGGAGGGACCCCCGGAGGGCCCCTGCGGCGAGTGTCTCAGGAGGAGGGGTGGGTCGGGTTTGTTTTACCAGCGGTGAGCCTGGAAACACGGATTTCAGAGGCCTCGTGGCTGCCCTGGGATTGGGTTGGTTGTGGAGCTGCCGTGAGGTGGCGGGGCACGGCCCCCCGGGTCTCACTCCGCTCCCACTGCCCAGGGGCAGTCGTCAGGGGCTTAGCTGTGCCTTTGGTCCCCCACCCTTGTCTTCACCACAGGCTGTGGACCTACACGGCTGCAGGGCCTGGTGCCCCTGCCCACTGGTGCTCATGGGAATCTTCAAATGCCCTGTTAGGTTCGCACCAGCATTATTTTTCTTGTCCCAGCAGGTCAAATAGAGCTTTAAAATGGTGTACAGAGTGACATTCATTAATAATCCGCGTGATGGGATTTTCCGCGTGGAGACGGCAGCTGGTGTTACGTGCACACACGCGTTCATTCACAGACACGAGGCTGCTCTCGGGGTGAGGAGTACAGGAACTGAACCTGTGGCAGTCACGGGAGAGAAGAAGGGAAGAAGGGAAGTGGTATCACCTGTAATTAGGAAGGTGCAGGGGCATTTGCTGTGCCCACGCACAGAGGGCAGGCCTGCCGGGGACCTGCTGTGACCGTCCCCTGCCGGTGCCCGGGACCCGGCGTGTGCACCGTACTGTACACACTTGGCTAGTGCAGCCCCGTGGGCACCCGGGGTTAAGGATGTGGACAGGACGAGGTTGGGGTGTCCGCAGAGTGAGGAGGGACACTCTGCTAGGCAGTAGGCAGAGTCTCGCCGAGCAAGCGACCTGGGAAGCCCCTCGCTCAGCAGCTTGGGGTGGGTTCTTGGGGTCTTAGCAGAGGGTGCTGTGTTGTCAGTGTCTCTTCCAGTGCCACAGGGAGGACTTGAGATCTGCTATGGGCGCACCTGCTGTGCTGGTGTCAGCGCGCCGTGCCCCTCGTCCCAGTGCCAGCGGCACCGCGCACACACAGGGCACGGCTGGGTCCTTGTGGACACGGCGTCTCAGATGGGTGAACTGCATGCGTGCTCCGGGCCACGGCGCCCATGCCGGTAGCAGCTCCTGGGTGACATATCCCCCGGGGGCCTTGGGCAGGACCTGACTTTAGGACGACCTCGCTTGTTCTGGACACTCAGCCCCCTGGGCACCTGCACTGAGCGCAACGTTCTCCTGATGTCCTGTCGTTGCTGCTCCTCACCACACTCTGCGTCCCTCCCCTGCTGGGGCCTCGGTGGTATCAGCTGGAACAGCCACCCTTCACCTCCAAGACTCATCTAGCGCTTCTGCGGGCTTTCCTTTGAGGAGGAAGGTAACTGCATGGCGTTTCTTGAGGACTGAGAGCACGCTGCTGGTCTCTGTGCTGGGCCCAGAACACACTCAGGCATGAGGACGGCACTATACCTTGCAAAGTAGGCTGTTGGTTTTTTTAGAAAGATTATAAATATTTTACAGTAATTTTTTTAAAGATAGTATTTATTCATGAGAGACACAGAGAGGCAGAGACATGGGCAGAGGGAAAAGCAGGCTCCCTGCGGGGAGCCCGATGCAGGACTCGATTCCGGGACCCTGGGGTCACGCCCTGGGCTGAAGGCAGATGCTCAGCTGCTGAGCCCCCCAGGCATCCCTGCAGTAATTTTTATACCATTCTTTAGAGAGAAAGAAAAGTTCTGTTACGTTGTGAGAGAGATGAAGGTGGGTGTCGTGGCTGAGGCCCCCTGACGGGGCTGGTGAGGATGCATTCTGCTCTGGAGTCTGCTCTGGAGTCCAGCCCACCTGTGCTGAAGTCTGGGTTTGGGGTTTGGGAGCTGGGGCGTCAGCGATGGAGGCTTGTTCATTGTTGGTCCTCCGCGTCACAGCTGGATGCTGTAGAAGTGTCAGATGCTCGGTACGTTTGAGGTCTGAAGACACTGTCGTCTGCTGGAGGCAGGACGAGCGGGACCTTGGAGGCGGTGCAGGCAGGCTGCGGACTCAGGCTGTGCTCAGGGCGTTGGCCTGGGCCGGGGCGCTGCTGCGTGGTCATGCTTCCTGTCGTCTCCCCAAACAACCTCCTGGGTAAAAGCAACTGTAGAAATCTTCCATTAAAAGATCTTTAGTCAGGGGTCCCTGCGGGGCTCAGCAGTTGAGCGTCCACCCTCGGCTCAGGACATGACCCCAGGGTCCCGGGATCAAGTGCCACATCGGGCTCCCCGCAGGGAGCCTGCTTCTCCCTCTGCCTGGGTCTCTGCCTCTCTCTCTCCGTGTCTCTCGTGAATAAATAAATACCATCTTAAGAAAAAAAAGTAGAATCTATTGAAGCTTTTACTTTTTATTTATTTTTTTAAAGATTGTATTTATTTATTCATGAGAGACAGAGAGGCAGAGACTCAGGCAGAGGGAAAAGCAGGCTCCATGCAGGGAACCCGACGTGGGACTCGATCCCGGGTCCCCAGGGTCACTCCCTGGGCCGAGGCGGTGCTAAGCCACATGGGCCGCCCAAATCTATTGAAACTTAAAGTTGACGCAAGTACAGAAGGTGAAGACTCCCTGGACAGATTAGATACGTGGCGGCAAGCAGGTACCCTCGTGCCCACAGGACCCAGATGGGCTCCTCCGAGGGTCGGCTGACCAGGTCTTGGGGGCTGCGGGGAGGTGCCCTCCCAGCTCCGGCAGCCGGTCACGGGGAGCTGACCTGTCACCTCCTGGGCCCTCGGCCCCTTGGCCCTGCGGTCACACTGCATGTCCCCCGGGCACACTTTGGAGGCTGTGAGCTCCGGGACGCAGGCACGTTTGTGGAGGAGCAGGAGGGGGCTCTCGTGATGCTGGCCAACCCGGTGCCTTTCCTGCACTGCCGTCCCGGCCGGAGATGAGCCGTTTCTCTGGTCTGCGGAGCCCCGAGGGAAGCACAGATCCTCAGTGGCCACAGCCGTCCTTCCAGGCGTCGTTCGAGTGAGGACATGTGCGTCGCTCGGGACATCTCTGGCTCCCGGTGTCACGGTGCGAAAGGGCCCAAATGATCCACCTGGCTGCATGGATGCCCCACAGCTAAGCTGCCGCTGAGGGGGCGGACGCAGGAGTCCCCTGCAGAGACGCTGCTT
The DNA here is from genome assembly GCF_003254725.2 of Canis lupus dingo. Lineage (NCBI taxonomy): Eukaryota > Metazoa > Chordata > Mammalia > Carnivora > Canidae > Canis > Canis lupus. The sequence continues at coordinate 72,648,149 of NC_064254.1, forward strand.
GCTGCACAGCCTCGCGTGCCCCCCTCGCAGCGTCTGTCGGCGCCGCAGGACCCTGGCAGCCGCAGCAGCCGCAGGTGGGACGGCCTCGGTGTAGAGGCCCCGTGTGTGCATCCTGGGGCCCCGCACGGCACTGGAGCTTCAGAACTGAACCTGTTGGCAGACAGGCGCCCCACTCTGCTGTCCTCACTGTCCGCTTGCCCCTGGCCGCACTGTCGTGGCACTTCTCCTGGGAACCCCTCCCCGGGATGTTGAGACTGGCCTCTGGCCTCCCCTCTGCAGGTCGCTTGCACCTGGGGCAGTGGCCCAGGACAGATGCTCAGGGGTGTCACGCTGGGCCATGGCCTGGCCTTCCGTGTCCTCCGTCCCTCCCGAAGCCCCCCGACAGGCTGGCGCTGCCCAGACCTGGCCTCCCGGCTTCCTGCACACCCTGTGCCGAGGGATTCCTTTCCTGCTGGAAGGACCTGTGCTCACCTGCGATACCTGCGCGGGGCGGCTGTCTGTGTGCCCGGTGACGCCTCACCAATGTCACCAGATCTGCTGCAGGGCCTGTCGCTTCCTTCTGCCTGAGGGTCCCTGTCCTGGTCCTGGGGTTCGCGCTATCCTCGCACCCCTGGGCCGCAGCCCCTCAGGACTGCACACTCGGCTTCACTCCACCCGGGTCTTCTCTGTTTTCAGTTCAGCGGGTGCTCAGTGAGTTTTGTTTCCATGAATTGAAATATCTTCTCACTTATTTGGGGTGAAAGCTGAGTCCTTTATTACTTTTATGGAATCTGTGCATTGACGGTATTTGGATGCTGATTTGCTTAGTACTTGCACCCGTCGCTGTACTTCTGTGTCGGCTTGTAGGAGTGCTTTGTCTTCATGAATCAGTCTTCAAATAAAATGTATTTTTCTACAATGGAAACAAATCTTAGGATATACTTTGTGTCCTTTTTTTTTTTTTTTTTTTAATTTTATTTATTCCTGAGAGGCAGAGACACAGGCAGAGGGAGAAGCAGGCTCCCTGCGGGGAGCCCAACTCAGGACTCGATCTCAGGACCCTGGGGTCACGCCCTGAGCTGAAAGCAGATGCTCAACCCCTGAGCCACCAGGGGCCCGACATACTTTGCATCTTAACCTTCCTTTTCCAAACCGCATTGCACAGCTTGGCAGCAGTGTGCCGGGGTGGAGGGATGGGGTCCCTGAGACGTGCTTGTCCTGTTGCCTGTCTCCTGCTGCCCCTGCTGCCCCCACAGGACAGGGGTGCCCCGCAGTGTGTCCCCCGGGCCGTGGCGTGCCCTCAGCTACAGCTCACGCTGCCTGGGTGGGGGCGGTCTGTGCCTTCTCCCTCCTGACCCAGGGCCTACCCCTCGCTCTTGCTCCGACACGTGCTGCCTGTGGCACATCTGAGCCTGAAGTTCTCAGGGGCAGGATGTCAGAAAGTCAGAACCCAGAACTGACTGTAGCCCCTGTTGCTGGTGTGTGCTGATGGGGGATGTCCTGGGCGAGCAGAGGTGCAGCCGGTGAAGGAGAGCAGTGGAAGTACAGCTGATCCTCCAGTGTTGCCTCCTCTTGTTTCTCGCAAACACTAGTGTGTTACGGTTCTTGTGAACCTGGTTCTTTCTGTAATTGTACAGTTGTGAGTAGATTGTATCCTCTCAGGTGGTTGCGGGTCTGACCATGTCGCTGCAGAGGTGGATGTGCCACCGTGATGTGCAATGATGTAGGAGTGGAGGCGGGGGAGCAGTTCCCTGGGGTGGGTGCCCCGGGGCTCAGTGCGGGGGGTGAGGACGTGGGGGTCTGCAGGGGTCCCTGGGGTGGGTGCCTGTGGCTCAGTGGGGGGGGGGGGTGAAGATGTGCAGGGTCTGCAGGGGTCCCTGGGGGGGTGCCTGTGGCTCAGTGGCGGGGGTGAGGACGTGGAGGGTCTGCAGGGGTTCCTGGGGTGGGTGCCCTGTGGCTCATTGGGGGGTGAGGACGTGGAGGGTCTGCAGGGGTCCCTGGGTTGGGTGCCTGTGGCTCAGTGGGGGGGTGAGGATGTGCAGGGTCTGCAGGGGTCCCTGGGGTGGGTGCCCCATGGCTCAGTGGGGGGTGAAGACGTGGGGGGTCTGCAGGGGTCCCTGGGGTGGGTGCGGGGAGCCGTGCCCTGGGGACCCTCGCAGGCTGTGCTCTTCCCGTCCTGGTTCCTCAGGCTCCTGAGTTCCCAGCAGGCTGGCCCGGCCTTCAGTCAGCTGTGCTTCTCTGCTGTGGGGCCTTCATGTGAGACCTCAGGAGAAATAGAGAAATTGTCTTCTTGTTAGTGTGAGCGGGTGTCAGGACGGCTGCAAACAAGCCGGAGCCCCAGGCCCGCCGACGCCAACTCCCCTGGGGTAGCACGTCCATGTGGCCGGGTGGCCGTTGTGTTTGTCTGCAGGGGCGTCCGGCGTGGGCCTTCAGTGCTGTTTGCGGGGCGCTGCCATAGTCAGGGCCCGTGCCCGGAGCCCCACGTGTACGAGTCTGTGCACTGTGGCCTGGATACAGATGTGACCCAGTGTAAGGAGAAGCCCGACTCAGTTCAGCACATCCTAATCTCTGGAGCGAACGCTGTCACCTGAGGTTGGTTATTTCACAGGAGCAGACTCTGGTTCCCCACGCAGTGCCCGGGGACGTGCGGACGCTGCCGTGTTATCCATCACCATCCTGGCGTGGCACAGGGCGACACGGCCTCTAGGCTGATGGAGGAGGGCTTTGGGGGGACCGCAGTCGGTCATGTCGGGGCAGAGAAGCCGCCTTCGTCGTGTTAGGCTGGAGCTCCTGGAGGGCGGGGCCCGCACGGTAGCCTCGCTCGGGCAGCTCGTCCACTGCCCTGACTCCCTGGGCCCAGACAACCATGGAGGCCTCAGGAGGCGGGTGATCTCCCCCCGACCCTTGGCTGGCACGGGGACACCCGCTCTGGCTCTCCTGCGGCGGCTGTGGCATAGGGCCCTCCTGAGCTGTGCTGCAGCGTTAGCTGTGCTGGGGCCTGCGTCCTGGCTTGGACCAGCGAGCACCCCGGGCCAAGGTTGTGCCCAGGCTGGGCTGCCGTGGCCTCTGGCCCGCGTGGGGTCACAGCTCGCCCGTGTCACAGACACGCGCACGGGAGGGCAGTGATCCTGTCCTTGCCCATAAGCACCGTGTTCTGGAGTGGAGTCAAGCCGTTTCCTAATACAGAGCCCTCCACCCATCCATCTGCAGGGCAGCAGCAGCGTCTAGCACGTTCTGGTATTGGAGCAGCAATCTCATGCACTCACTGCCAGACCGGGCCTGGGGGTGCAGGAGAGGAAGGCGGCCATCCCGGGAGGGTGGGTCCAGCAGGCACGGGACAGGTGAGCAGCGGCCTGGGGCGGGAGGGCCTGTGCCTCCGGGCTGGAATTTGATGGATCGGAGGGGAGAGTAGGGTCAGGACAGGAAGGCCTTGGGGGGAGCAAAGAAATTGGTTGGGTTCATTGTGCAGCTTAGAGACTGAAAAGGTGGCTCTGCTCACAGCTGGGGCTCCCCGGGGGTGTGGTCAGGGCTTCGGGCAGCAAAGGGACAGGAAGCCCTGGGTCCTCATGTGCGGTCTCAACAGGTAGAGGCGAGGGGCCAAGCATGGGGTGCGGCTAGACAGGACCGTGAGAAGCGTCCGGGAGGCGGGCTGGGCAGGGCCCAGGGAAGGACCCAGGCGCGAGCATGCTGTGTCCTGGTCGGGGGTCCCAGGGAGACACGAGGGCCTTGGTCGGCACACGGTCACATATGAGGTGTGTGTGGGTCATGGGGCCTGCACGTCTGAGCATGGGGAGTGTTGGCGCTGGAGATGGATGTGGGAGACGTGCCCACGTTGGGAGGAGGACGTTAGCGTCAGGCTGTCCATGGGGGCCCCTGAGAACAGCCCCCTCAGGACGGCAGGGAGCTAGCCGGGAACACGGCCCCAGGGGCAGGGCGCCCGGGCGGGGGGCAGGCAGGAGGACAAGGATGAGGGCGGGCGAGCTGGACTTGCACTGGAGCAGGTTCTGGAGAGTGGGGCCTCCTCACGGCGGGGCCTGGGTGGGGGGGCGAGGCGGGAGGGCTGCCCCTGGGCTGAGGGCCGGCCGGGTGCAGGCACGGGCACTCGGACACCCGAGGGGGGACAAGGACGTGTCCCCCTGGAGTATGGCCCACGGGGTGCACATCTCTCGGGGCTCATGTGGCCTTCCCTGACCCTGCACGCCCCCAAGGGCTGCGGAGAAGCCCCAAGAATGGAGCAGTTGACCGCAAAGTGGGGGGTCCAAAGGGAAGTGATTGAGAAATTATCAGCACCCCCAGCCCTTCAGGACTGTGACTTTATTTCTGATTTAATGTGTTTTTCTTGGTTTAGAATTTATTTTTAGTGCCTGATAATGAAAACTGTAGTAGAGGTTCCAAAAATGCCCACGTCTGTCGGTGGAATTATCCTCAGCACGCTTTGCCAGCCTTCCGGCAAAGACGGCGTTAACATAAGGACTCGTGGCCCATCTATTTAAAGTGCTCACCTGGCGCCGCGTGTTTATTTTCGTCATGCCCAGAATTGCTGTTGTGCATGGGATAGCAGGAAAAAAATACATCTTTATTTTCACCAACTTCTAACTGAAATTCCTCATTTCCTTTAAGACAGAGTCAACAAATCACAGTAATAATAGCAGCAGCTGCATCGGTGTCACCCGTAGGAATCTTGGAGGATCCCATGTCTCGTTATAGTTGTAGAAACCAGTGTGTGTCCTTTGCCGTCGTCCTTGTGCCCAGATTAGTCACTATACCCGCTGCTCTCTCTTATTATCTAGAGATAATACAGAGGGGCGCCGGGGGGCTCCTTGGTGAAGCATCTGCCTTCAGCTCAGGTCGCAATCCCAGCCAGGGTCCTGGGATCGAGTTCCACGAGGGGCTCCCTGCTCCGCCGGGGAGTCTGCTTCTCCCTCTCCCTCTGCCCCCACTGCTTGTGCGCACTCGCTCACTGTCTCCCTCCAAGTGATTGGATAAAATCTTAATAAATAAATAAAAATAAAGATATACAAAGAAATGGGTAAATTCTTACATTGTAAATTTATGTTATTTTTAAAACTATAGTTCTTTATGATTAATTGTCTTATAAGCTTATTATTTTATTGTTTGTATCTAATGTTACTCTGGGACAGATCTGTAGGTTTTTTTTTCCAGGCTGCCAAAATTGTTCATGATAATGAAAGTATTGAGAATCCTGGTAGAGACCAAGTGCTGGAGCTGCCTTCCAGAGTGGGAGACGGAGGTAGTCTGGATGCATTTTCCTGCTAAAGACAAATAGAAAACCTAAAAAAAAATTTTTTTTAATAAATCTTAAAGTATCAGATGGCTAAAAGAGTCATAAAGAATAACTAAGTCAAGATTATAGAAAACAAGCCCAGGAAGATCAGCCGAGCGTTGGGAGTCACCTTTGCTCCAGACTCTGCCTGGTAAGAAAGGAGAAAACATAACTGGCCACGGTCAGGAGTAGACCAGGTGTCACACAGGCCGTCGCGAGCAGAAGGGTTAGCGGAATGCCCCAGGCAGCCTTGCACACAGATCGAGCAGGGGAGCCTTAGTGGACCAGAGCCCCCAGAGCACAACGGCTGCAGCCCACCCATTATCTAATAGTCTACACAGCCAGATGACCGCTCAGGGGATCTCGTTCATAGTTTTTAAAACTCTCTCCAAAATACATCTGTAGCCCAGTTGGTTTCACTGGATCCACCTATCAGCATTCAAAGAATTTTTAAAAATTATTTTAAATTTTTTTTAGCATTCAAAGAATTAATACCAGTTCTATGCCTTGTCTTCCAGAAAGTATGAGAAGATGGAATACTTCCCAGCGAGGCCAGTACTACCCTGATTCCAAAACCAGATAAATGAATTAAAAAAAAAAACAAAAAAAAAAAAAACACGTCAGGCCAGTGTCCCTCACGAACATACAGAAATCCTTCACAAAACGTTAGTAGGTCATACCAAGCAATGTGTAAAGAGAAGTATATACCATGAGCAAGTGGGGTGGTTTATTGCCGGGATGCATGGCTGATTCAGAATTCAAATATCTGTGTAATTCTGTCCTCGGCTACTGAGGAAAATCACATGATCATATCAAGTATTCAGAAAAACCATTTCACAGAATTCAAGAGCCATTTGTGATAAAACCCCAGCAGAGTAGGAAGAGGGGAGGGGACCCTTTCCAGCTCGACGGAGAATATCTACAGTTCCCTGCAGCCGACATGACGCACGCCAGTCAGCACCGCGGGCGGCCCCCCGGGACTAAGGCCCGATGTGCCCTCGCGCCGCCCGTGGAGCATAAGCACGGAGCCCGCGCGTGTGGCCTGTGCCCTGAGGTGGGAAAGGGATAAGAGGCATCCAGATCACCTGGGACAGAACGGTCCCACTTTGCAGACGGCACGACTCTGCACACAGAATCCCAAGGAATCTATCAGAACACTTGGTGAGTTCAGCAAGATCTCAGGCTGAAGATTGGCACAGAACAGACAGACCACGCTTGCGTCTCTGTATACTAAAATGTAAAGGGTAACAGCACTTAGCTTGTTCCTCACAGACGTGGACAGTGTCTGTGTGCTGAGAAGCACGAAATGCTGGCGGAAGCAGTCAGAGGCGGCTTACGTTCCCAGCCAGGCGGACACGCCGTCCTCACGGACGTCGGTCCCGCAGAGCGTCCCTTCTACCCGAGCTGGTGGACAGTTCCTAGCAAAATCCCAGCAAGGCTTTTGTTGTTATTGATACGACAAGATTATTCTAAGACTTCTATGGAAGAGCAAAAGAACTAAGATGCAGCCAAAACGGTTCTGAAAAGAATAACAACGCGGGAGGAACATAGCTGGTAACAGAGCTTGTTCCGGGACTACACCCGTCAAGACCTGGAGTGGCTGCGCGTCGGAGACCCAAGCGGGCCACACAGGCCCTGCCACCCGCCTGGCGTTGGCGAAGCACAGACGTCTTGTGAACAGGTGGTGCTGGGGCAGTTGCACAACCACGGACAAAATAGGAGTCATGACCTTCACCTCCCCACTCGTGCAAAAGATTAAGTCGAGTAGAAGACTGAGCTACATGCAGAATGTGTCATACAGAACTCGGGCAAAACACAGAAAACTTAGGAATCTGGGCCTGGGTAAAGAATTCTTAGGTTTCACATCAAAAGCATGATACATAAAAGAAAATTATTAAGTTGGACTTCATCAAAATTAAAAACCTTTGGTCTGTAAAAATAAGGAATGACAAGCTTCGGAATGGGAGGAAATATTTGTCAACACACGTCTGACAAAGGTCCTGTGAGGAGAAAACACGAGGAGCCTCAAAACTCAGTAGTGAAAACCAAACCGTCCGCTCAGAACGTGGGCAACAGACAGACATTTCACTGGGAAAGGTGTTGGCCTGGAAGCAGGTGGGCAGCCCTGCGGCGTTCACTGGCGCCACCACGAGGGGCGAGGGGCCAGCGTGCGGGTGTCAGAGCAGCCAGACGGCGCACGGCATCCTCGCAGCCCGTCTCCTCCGCGAGGGGGACCGCTCCGGGTGGGTGCGCAGGTCTTGAGCGGCTGAGTGCGCCCTTACCCCGTGCCCCGGCACCCCAGCCCCCTCTTGGCATTTGTCCCACAGAAACGAAGACCTACCTGCTCCCCCTGAACCCGGAGGTGAGCATTCTCAGCAGCTGCACATGTGACGGCAAGAGCCGGAAACAAGAAAAATGTCCTTAAATAGGCAAACGCTCAAACCAGCTGGCCCATCCACACTGCGGGGTGGGGGGGCTTGACACACGCAGCCGCGTGAGCGCACCTCGGGGTTGTGCGGAGGGAGGAAGCCGCTCCCCCCGCGGCCTTGCTCTCGGAATGCCACGGCTGGAGGGTGGGAGCTGGGGCGGGGCAGATGACTCCAGTCTGCACAAGGAAAGGCTTTGCGGTGGTGGAGCAGCTCTGTATGGGACGGTGCTGCCCACAACTGCACGTGCCGCAGGCGTCGCATAGCACACACCCCACCACGTCTGCCCCTGTGGAAGGGCCTGTTGCCTGTCCTGTGCCGTCCTTTGGAAGGGAGGGGGTTAGCACTACGGGGAACGACGCTGCGTCCATGGGGCCTTCCATACGATCTCAGCAGCTTCCTGTGACCTGTCCTCACTGCAAAGCGAAAATCCCAAACCAGCCGTGTAGTGCCCAGCAGATAGACAGCTGAGATGGAGGGACGGACACCCAGACGCTGGTAGGTGAGGGCACGGGTGAGCTGTGCCGTCAGCCGGAGAGACTGGTGTGGTGAGCGGGGACTTAGCTGCTCGGTACCAGGAGCGCGTCGTGACTCAGCATGGGCAGCTCCAAAACCACTCGAGACGAAGACTGGCGGGACCACGAAGAGAAACACCTCGGAGGCAGACCCGAAAACAGGGCTCAGCACCCTGGCCCTGTGGGCCAGATCGGCCTGCAGCCAAGAACGGTTTTTACATCTTTAAAGTGTTGTTTCTAACAGAAGAACGTTCAACAGAGATAGTACGAGGCAGCAGAGCCTAGAGCGATCCCGTCTTGGCCCTTTACGGAGACCGTGTTGAGTCCTGCTGCAACCCATCTGGGCGCTGCAGAGCATGGAGCAAGCGGAGGGGCATCCTAAGGGCCAGCGTCGGGGCAGACCTCGTGGGCAGAGAGCTGCTCCCAGAGTTGCCGGACGGCGTGCGCACGCGGATGGCTGGCCTGCACCCTGCGGTGCTCGTGGTGTCCCAGCCGCACGCTCAGGCCGTCCCTCTGCCTTCGGACCACAGTACAAATGAGCTGGAAACCAGCAACAACAAAAACCAACTCTCCCAATTACTTGAAAGTTAAATAGTATATTTGTGACTCATGGGTGCAAATAGAAAGTCACAGTCGACGTTATGAGACAATTCAAATGACAGTGAAAATAGTAATATTGAAATTAACAGATGAAGCCAAAGGTCATTTTTAGAAGTAAATTTATAGCATTAAATGAATGTGTTTGAAAAGAAGAGACGTCGAGAGCCTGTGAGTGGATGTCTCTCAACCTGAAATGAGCAGATCAGACCCAAAGGGGGTTCGATAGCTGAGCAAGAATCCATAAAGGGGAGGAGAAAACACAAGTGGCCCCTATGAGGAATGAAAGGGGGCGTCCTTGTAGTCACGTGGGCACTAAAGGGGTCGTCAGTGGAGCCGCTACTCTTGGATTTGGCCCAGGTCCTGATCTCAGGGTGGTGGGATCGAGCCCCACGTCGCACCCTGCGCTCCGCGTGGAGTCCGCTTGGGATTCTATGCCCTCCCCACCCCCGTTCTCTCTCTTGCAAATCCATAAAAATCTTTAAAAAAAAAAAAAAGATATGAGAGGATATTAGGAACACACTATACCAATACATTTAGGATATTAGGTAAAATAAATATATTCCTTGAAAACTATAACATAACATGACTGAACTGAGAGGGTAGAGAATCTAAATGGTTCTGAATCTACTGAAGACGTCGCCTCTGAGGGAAGCCACAGACCCCGATAGCTCCCGGCGAGCACCCCCAAACCTGGGGAAGAGGCAGCGTCAGGGCTGTCGATCCAGCAGAGCCTGGTACCAAAGACTGAGGCCACGTGAAAGTTACAGGCCATCCTGTTGCATGAGAATAAATTCAGAACTTCCAGACGAAATATTAGCAGATCGAATGTGGCAATATGTAAACTTGGTACAAAGTCGATTCAGCCTCTGAAAACCAGTGTGATTACCCATAACAATAAGAAAAAGCGTATGTTTTTGTTAATGGATGCAGAAAAAGTACGTGGTTTAATTCACTACCTGCTCATGATGAAAACTCAGTAAACTCAGGCTGGAAGGCGCTTCCTTCACGTCGGAAAGATTAAGATCTCCAGCAGAGAGCGTAGGTAATGGCGAGGTCCTGAGAGCTTCGCCTCTAGAGGGAGTGAGTCGGGGTACCTCCGTCCAGCACCCCGGTGAGGCTGGGAGCTCTGGCCAGAAGGGCAGGCCGAGGAAGAAAGTAGAAGGTACAGGGTCTGGAAGAAATCAATGAACTTTATCATCTCTGACGGAGGGCATGACTGTGGACGGAAGGTCGTATCTACAGAGCAGGCCTTCGCACTGGTGACCAAACTCAGCGGGTGCTACACACGGTCAGTACACACAACCCACACGTATTCGATAAAACGGTAGCAAATAAAAGTAACCCCTGATATTTTATGTTTACACTAACGTCAAAGAAAAGGCATGAAATAGCGAAAAATAAGTCGTACAAAATCTCCACATTGACAGGCAGAAGATCTCTGAAAGGACCTAACTTGAGCAGACTCCCCGTGTAAAGGTGCCCGGAGTCCCCCAAGCCGTGCGCGGGATCCCAGCATTGCCCGCGCAGCCCACACGGCGGCCCCAGGGTCGGGCAGCGCTCGGGGCACGAGCAGCCTCACCCGGGGCGTCACCCGCAGGAGCCAGAGCCGGCGGCGTCCTGGGGAGCTCCCCGGCCTGGAGAGTGTGGGGGCCTGGGTGGTGCTTGCCTTCCGGGGGAGGCCGGCGGGGGCACTGGTTGCACGGTTGGCACGTGGGGCCCTGGCACCTCATCCATGACTTACTGTAAGGCAGGTCCGGGAGGACGAACGCCAACACGAGCAAGAGCTGACGCCATCGGGGACGATCCGCGCCCTCAGAGACGCCCGGGTGCGAGGAGGAAAGCCGCCCCTTCCGTGTCAGGGCCCCTGTCCCACTGGCTGGTCTGACTGAGCCGTCCCTGGGCCCGGGAGCCAGGGCGCCGGCCCACGGTGGGGCAGGGGAGGGGGCTGCTCGCAGTGTGCAAGGACGAGGACGTTCTGGAGCGTGCCTGCCCGGTGCCGTGTGCCCAGGGCATCTGACAAACAGTGTTTGATTGCAGTTCAGTTAAACTCCGCTGCCACTCACAGCTCCTGGCTCCTGGCGGGGGCAGCGTGGCCCTCGATGGCCCCATGGCGTGTGCCCTGAACACGGGACGGCAGCCTGTCCCTGTTGCTGCCCCTGCTGGAGGCGCCCGCCGAGCACAGGGCCCAGCACGTCCGCCGTGACCAGACCCCTCTGTGCTCGCTCTTTTTAGGACAGTTTAAAAAGTTGTAGTTTTACACTTTGGTTAAACCTTAGGTTAACTCTGGGGTAATCGCAGTTCATGGAAACTTTCTTCAGACGATGATCAGTTTCCCTTCGGTGACCTGTGAGGGGTAGGACGTCCATGACTTTGGTCACGGTTTAGGTTGGCTGTGACCTGTACTGGACGCGCAGTGACGTCCGGGTAGCCACGGTGTATCTGAGCAGCCCGGGTCAGCCAGACGCGGATGCACGGCAGCTGACCTCATTGACCCAGGCCTGTGGCCACTTGCTGGGTACGAGTCTGTGCGTGCGGTTGCCGGCGAGGACCCCGGGAGCGCGAGCGGCCGCTGGCACTCACCACGGCACAGCGAGAGTGTGTGTTTGACAACAAATATTCTACATCCGTACGACCTTAATTCATAGAAAGTCATCCGTTCAGCAACCCTCCGAGGGATCAGTGCTTGTAATTGAACGGCTGAGCGTGGTTTTGTAGAACGCAGTGTGACCCACCACTGTCTCCGATGGCACCTTGGATCCTCTTCCTCTGCTGCGCTGTTAGGTTTTCAGAGGTGCGCACACCCGCAGCACGCGCCTTGCGGCTTGCCCTGGCCGTGCCGCGCTGACCTGCTGTGACTGTGGCTCGGGGCCCGTGTGTGTCCACAGGCCTGGCGGGTGTCCGGGTGTGCACGTGCTGCTCCCGTGACCCGCGGGGCTCCCAGGGGCTGCTGGGCACAGCGCCGAGGCGCAGGGTGTGCGTCCCCACGTGTGTGACTCCCCGTTCTCTGTCTGCGCCCCGCAGCTTGACTACATTGACTCCCGAGCGGTGCAGCTGGGCTCCCTGCTGGTGCGCGGCCTCACCACCCTGGTCCTGGTCAACAGCGCGTGCGGCTTCCCCTGGAGGACGAGTGACTTCATGCCCTGGAACGTATTCGACGGGAAGCTCTTTCATCAGAAGTACCTGCAGTCGGAGAAGGGGTACGCGGTGGAGGCTCTCGTGGAGCACAACGTGAGTGCACAGCGTTTTCCTGCTCGGGAACCAGGGGTTTGAGGTGCCCAGAGCCCGCGGCCACGCGTGGGGCTGGCTGTCGCAGCGCAGGGCGCACGTGTCCCCAGGCTTTGGAATTTAGCACAGTTAACGCTGACAGCTGGCGACGTGGCTGAGGTCACCACAGTTCCGAGGGAGGGCTGCAGTACCTGCAGGGAGGCAGAGGCACGGACGGGGAGGCCTAGCGTATCTCCTGGCGTCCCCCAAGTCCTGCCACCCGGCTCGAGTGCCCAGCTGCTGAGCGATGGCGAGGAGCACCGTCCAGTCCCCCCGGCCCTCTCCACCCTTCTCGAATTGAGGGGACTGCGGCCCCAGAGCTGCCTTGGCAGACGTCAGACCAACTCAGTAGGAGTCACGGCCGCTTTTACTTGACAATACTCCCTACAGGCTCCAGTCTGCAGGGGCCGTGGCTGCCGTCGTGACCCTGGGAGGTCTCCGGGGGCTTGTGCCCGGCTCTGGGAGCGTGTGGGGACAGCTGCAGGTGTGCGAGAGACCCTGCGGCCCGAGGGCACCCACCAGGTGGGGACAGAGCACAGGAGCGTCACGTCGGATGCAAACCTTCAGAGGCGTGCTGCAATCCCTGCTCCTCGGCCCAGCACATCCCGGGGTGTCCCGGGGATTCAGGAGCAGCTGGTGCCGTGTGCAGGTGGCCGCAGGGTCACGAGGGAGGGTGGTGCTCAGGTGGCGCTCATGCCCAGGCATGGAATAGTAAAGGGTCAGCGGTGCACACCCCACGCGGTGGTCCCATGTCTCAGTCACAGCCACATGCAAGGTGACCGCGGGCTCACAGGTGCGGCTTGAAAGGGGTGAGGCCGATGGGGCCACGTGTCAGCCGTGAGCTCGCACCGAGGCAGGCCGTCCCTCGCCCACAGCTGCTTCTCCCAAGGGGTCACGCCCAGGAAGGGCTGTGGTGGCCTGGGCGTTGCCAGGGAACCACGCCCTTTTGGGGCGAGCGCTGAACCCAGGGAAGGGCTGGGGCGGGGCGCGGAGGCCGTGCGCGGCCGGGGCTCCATGTCCCCACGGCCCGCGCTGCTCACGCGTCTGCTCTGCTTGCAGAGGTCCCGGCTCACCAGGTTCCACGCGCTCAAGTCGGTCGTGTGCAAGGCGTGCGCAAAGGAGAACAGGCGCATCGTGAGCCGGCAGCACTGGCGCTCGCACCAGCCAGGTGGGCACCACGGGGCGCAGGCGCGGGGGCGGGAGGTGCTCGGCCCGCAGGTGAGCGGCAGGTGGAGGCGCGGTCCCCGTCCCCGACCCCGACCCCGGGAGAGGCCGCGGAGGGCCGAGCGGGCCGGGCCCTGCACCGTGAACCACCGCGGCCACGGGGAGCTGCCCTGTCCCGGATGCACGCAGCCCCATGGAAGCCGGCGGAGGCCGCGGGGACCGGCCTCGGGCCACGGAGGCCACAGACGCCGCAGGCGCGGGCAGGAGGGGCGCTCCCGGTGTTTCCAGGCTTTCATCCTCGGGAAGGGGCCGCCGTGGGCCGGGGCTCCCATGGGCCAGGGCTGCCATGGGATGGGGCTCCCAGGTGACCGTCTCCCGTGGGGCGGGGCTCCCGTGGGCCGTGTACCCTGGTGGCCCAGGCCTGCCCCACCGCCGTGTGCGGGGGCCTAGTTAGTTGAGCTCGGAAGTGCTTCTGTTCTCATTTCACGCACGTTGCTCCTTAAGGTAGAGCAGCTAGCGTGGGGGCTGCAGGCGGCTGTGGTCACCTCCAGGGAAGTGTCCCCAACGGGTCACCTGAGCCCCCGCAGCAGGGACGGGGAGCTATGCTGCTGGCTCCCTCGACTGTGCCGCCGGCCGGTGTGGGCAGCAGCGTGTCTCACCCACCGGCGGCAGAGAAGCTGGCTGGGTCCGTCCTCATGCTGATGAGTCCAGTTCTTTCACGTCCCCCTCCCTTAGGGCCTGTGCCTGTCACCCGCAGCCCCTCCTCCCTGGGAGAGAGAGAGCCCTCCTGGTTCCTGCCCCCGGCCACCCGCGGGGGCTCGTTCTGAGGGCTGCCGGGTCGCGAGGTCACCACCAGGTGCTGGAAGGAGAGTGTGGGGTCAGAGAGGGGCTTCCTTCCGTTTCCCGGGAGTCACAGACCCCCCTTGTCCTGCCCACTTGTCAGCCCGTTCCCTTTGTCCTGCCAGCTGTGCGGGGTCAGGACTGGGGACCTTGCAGCTCAGATGTGCAGCGTTCTGGTCGCGGCCTGTGGTAGGAGGTGTCGGAGCTCGGGAACGCTGGGTGGTCGGGTGTTTGGACAGTGCGGGGAGGCCGAGCCCCGGGACCCACCACCTGCCCGGAGCCCCCTGCACCCCCTTCCCCCTGAACCACTGGGACCCCTACCTGACCCCCTGAGCCCCCTTGCACCCCCTGAGATCCTCCTATGCACCCAGAGCCCCCGGCACCCCCCTGAGCCCCTGGAACTCCCCACCTGCCCAGAGCCCCTGGGACCCCCTGCCTGCCCAGAGCCCCCTGCACCCCCTGCCCCCCTAAGCCACTGGGACCCCCACCTGCCCCCTGAACCCCTGCACCCCCTGCCACCTGAGCCACTGGGACCCCCACCTGAACCCCTGAACCCCCTGCACCCCCCGCCACCTGAGCCACTGGGACCCCCACCTGAACCCCCTGCACCCCCTGCCACCTGAGCCACTGGGACCCCCACCTGCCCCCCCTGAGCCCCCTGCAGCCCCTGGGACACCCCACCCACTGGAGCCCCTGGCACCCCCCTGAGCCCCTGAGCCCCTGGGACCCCCTGCCCGCCCGGAGCCTGAGCACTGCTGGTGATGAACCGATGACCGACCAAGGGCCCTGCTTTGGGGTGGCCTAGAGCACCCTAGTTCTGGCCCAGCGTCGGCCAGTCTCCTGGTCTGTCGCCTACACAGGGTCTCCTGGGGGATGGGGTCTTCTGGAGGACATGCTCAAATGCACACAGCCCCCGCCCCCATCCCAGCCGGGGCCCCTCAGTCCACATTTTTCAAGGGTTTCCCCTGTGCTTTAAGGACCAGAATTTTGAGAAGCGCAGACCTGGTGCCGCCTCGCTGCTCTGAGAGATCACGTGTCATCTGGGGTGAGGCCTATGGCCACCTCCTAACGTGCCGACGTGTCCCCACAGGCCGCTGGGGGAGGCAGGGATCTGGCTCCCACAGGACGAGCTCTGGCTGCAGCCGGGCAGACCCAGGACAGCACTGGAGGGACTCGGGACCAGGTAAGAGGCCACGGGGTGCTCCTGGGGGGCTGGCGACGGGCTGCTGCTGGGGCAGCGGGTCACCTTGACACGTAAGCAAACACTGAACATCCTGATACTCCCACGTGGTTGCTTTGTGAAGGAGACCAGCGATCTCCAAGCCCGGTGCTGGTGTCCCTCTGCTCCTGCCGCCTGGTTTATGCGTCAGGACTCTGTTCTTTATCATCTCAGAGCAGGGCTCTTGTGACCGTTGCGGGCACACGCGTCTTTCCAGTGAAGACAGAGCATTGTGACGTCTTCTACATTCTGGTTTATAAACAAGACCCTCCTGGGTGATTGAGGAAGTAAAACGCGTCCTTGGCTTGCTCCCTGGGTAGCACAGGTGTCTGGTTTCCGTGTGTGAAGCGGAGTTTCATACGCAGCAACTTACATTTTAAATACACAGGAACACCTCACTGGTATTTAGGTTCAGAGTTCCTTAGGGTGTTCAACGCGTAGCTGTGGGGACTTCGTATTACCTGAGGCGTACGGTTTTATCCTTGCAACAGACTTCACTGAAGGTGGCTTCTAGCGAGCTCCAAAGTGGACCCTCCCATCCTAGTCTGCGTCGTCTCCTGCCTGCTGTGCGGCGGGCCCTGCACCTCTGCCCTCATGAGGCCGCTCAGGGGAATCGGAGACTGTCTCCGGGGGTTGCCTCTTCTTCTGGCAGAAATTGGGGGTCCGCCATTAGCTCAGGGTAGACCAAAGCTCACACTGAGCACCCCTGAAACGCTCATCCCTGGGGACAGAGAAGTCGAGTAAGGGTCACAGCTGCTGTGCTTTGCCCTGGTGTGACGTGCAGAGCCCACCTCGCCCGTCCTGCCACCTGCTAACACATGGGGCTCTGAGATAGTCGGCCCAGTGAGGGCGGCAGCGCCCCACGCTCCCCCCATCTCCTCCGGGATGGCCATGCGGGACCCCACCCAGACCGCCGGGTGTGGCTGCCAGCGCAGCGTGAGTGCCATCGGGGATGCTGTCTCCGTGTCAGGCGTGTTTGAGGTTGCTTTTAATTTAGAAGGTAGTGCAGTCGATTGAGCTGACCTGCAGACAGGGGCCCCCAGGAACACGAGGCTCTCGTCAGGTTGCCTAGACTCCGACCGTGACGCCCCTGCCGTGGGCTCGCGTCCACATGGGGGGCGTTCGGCCTGCTTGGTGCTGACCCTCGTGGACAGCAGCCCGCTGAGCCCTGGGGGTACATCCGTGCAGCAGGTACAGCCCTGGCCTGGGGGCTCCGCGCTGTGGGGTCCTGCCTGTGGGGCCTGTGCACCTCTGCGTAGAGCTGTGTGGGAAGGGGCAGGAGCCTTCCTCCCGCACGGGGCCTGAGCATCCCCCCGACCACCCTGCTCCCACACACCCTGCAGTCTTCACAGAGGGATCCAGAGGGTCCTCCTGAAACAGGGCGTGTAGGCTGAGGCCTGAGGAGGGAGGCTCACAGGAAGGGAGTTGGGCAGGCGGCGGAGGGCAGGCGGCGGAGGGCAGGCGCTCCAGGGCCGCGCAGCACTGCTCAGAGCCCTGGGGTTGGCTCCAGGTCCTTCCTGGACAGACGTCCCTTGGTCACCAGACTGCCCCCCGGGGCCCGAGTCTGCCCCCCTTAGCGCTAGGCTCCTCTCTGCAATAGTGACAAGGTTTGAATTCAGGCACAAGACTGCGTGGGGCGTAAGTGCCTGGCGGGTTTGGAGCGGACTGGGGGCGCGGCCCTGTCTGTCCGTCCTGTCCCAGGCAGGCTCACGGAGCTGGCCCAGCCCCTCCTAGCGTGGGAGAGCGGGGCGAGCGGAGGTGTGCTGGGCATGTTTGGGCGGCTTGGGCTGCCGGGCGTCCCCAGAGCCACCTGTCCCTGCTCCGTGTTCCCCCCACGTGGCCTCCGTCCTGGCTTGTTTCCAGGAAGTCAGGGAAGATGCAACAGCACCAAGTCAGGGCGATGGGGCTGTAGGCAAAGGCTGGGCACAGGTGCAAAGCGACTGTGTGTCTGCGGCGACGTGAGCACGTTCACCCCTGGCCCGTGGCAGTGACGTGTGCCGTGCGACACGCAGCCCCCACGCGTGTACGCTTCCAGGCTGCCCTCTGATGAGCGGCGTCCCTGCAGACGCTCTTTGCGTGGTGCTCCCCGCCATGTCCTCAGCATCCAGCCTGGGCAGCAAGGCGTGAGGTTGCAGGAAGCCGGGTGAGTGGCCTTCCTGGGCCCCTGAAGTCGAGCCGCTCAGAGCAGTAGTTGTTGGAGGGTGTCTTCACGATTGTCCTCTTCCCTGGACGGAAGGAGGGAGGGAGGGAGGGAGGGAGGGAGCCTGCTGCCCCGGGTTCCCCTCTTAGGGCCTGAGCGGATCCCACGGCCTCCGGGGTGCCGTTGTGAACGCCACGCAGATGGGGCTTCCCCCTCCCGGCATCCCCCACGCACGTGACCATCCTGAACTTCAGGGAACATTTGGAAGGCTCAGGGATGTTTGTCCGACCGGGTGCTAGGCCCAGACGAGCACATTGTACCGCTTCTGTTCTGGTTCTGTAGAAACCAGGGAATCAGACGCAGCAGCCAGAGCCTGAGGCTGCCTCGCGGGGGCCGGGGTTTGCAGGGAATCCCTGCTCAGGGCTGGGACCACGGTGGTCACACGGAAGCCAGGGGATGGTGGTGCCGGGGGTGGGCGGGGGCTGAAACCATGCCCTGGGAGGCCTCAGGTCGAAGGTGAGACGGTCGAGTGAGGGCTGAGCCAGCAGCAGACTGGAGAACCTGGGGACGAGGATGCTTCAGGAGCACAGTCACTGGGGCTCCGGGGCACTGCGGCGGGCACAGCGGAACACACCGGCCTGCTGAGCCACTGTGTCGCCCACCTGAGCTGACATAACGTCCCCTCCTGTGCTCAGAAAACTAAAAAAAGAAGAGTCCGGGCATGAGGCGTGAGAGATCAGGTCTCTGGCAGGACAGTAGTTGAGCAAGGACAGCGTGTCTTAGCTCACGTGGAGAAACGTCCACAGGAATTGCACTGGTGGTACCAGGGTGTTTGGATTCCAGATGGTTCTGGGTAGATGCGTGTTCACACACATATAACGTCCTTTATTGGACGGGGCACTGGTTAAGGTCAGGTGGTCACTTCCTCGGTTTCACCACTGAGAGAATGACGGCGTCTCCAGTCAGCCACAGACTGTTTGCTGGGGGGTGTCTGCCTTTGACCTGCCCTTTGGTACTTTTTAGAGACACATAAGTCGTCTAGAGAGAACATTGTCAGGACTTCCTGGGCGCAGTTGACAGACAAGACTCTTTTCTTTCTTTCTTTCTTTCTTTCTTTCTTTCTTTCTTTCTTTCTTTCTTTCTTTCTTTCTTTCTTTTCTTTCTTTCTTTCTTTCTTTCTTTTCTTTCTTTCTTTTCTTTCTTTCTTTCTTTCTTTCTTTCTTTCTTTCTTTCTTTCTTTTCTTTCTTTCTTTCTTTCTTTCTTTCTTTCTTTCTTTCTTTCTTTCTTTCTTTCTTTCTTTCTTTCTTTCTCTTTCTTTCTTTCTTTCTTTCTTTCTTTCTTTCTTTCTTTCTTTTTCTTAAGGTAAAAATTGTACTTAAGGTACAATTAAGTTGTAATATTTTTATTGTTTAAAACAGTGCTAAGCAGCATATGAGCTTTCAGCGAGTTGTAACTGTCTTGCTGGTGGAGGGTCTTGCCTCGACGCCGAAGGCTGTGATGACTGTGACAATTTCTTAAAATAAGGCAACAATGACGTTTGCTGCATCCATTGACTCCTCTTTCAGGGCGATTTCTCTGCACCATGTGATGCTATTTGGTAGCATTTTACCCACAGTAAAACTTCTTTTAAAACGAAGTCCACCCTCTCGCACCCTGCTGCTTCTGCTGCTTTATCAGCTGAGTTCGTGTGATATTCTGGATCCTGTTGGGCAGACCAGACGCTGAAGTAAAACTACAACTGCCTCAGAATGAGTGTGCTGAACCCCTGTGAGGGGAGGGGAGGGGGGAGCAGGGGCCCCGCTGGCTGGGAGAGCCCGAGGCCCCCACTCTGTGAAGCTTTTGCTTCCTGGCCTGGGAGTTGGGAGGGGACCCCTGGAGCAGAGGTGAGACCTCCTGGCCTCCCGGCAGGGGCCGGGGAGGGCGGGGACTTCAAAGCAGCTGAAGTGAGAGCACTTTAACCTCTTCCTTGCTGTTGGTGAGAAGTGATGTGTTAAATTCCACAGGCAGTAGCAAATCGCATTTGCTTGTGATTTCTTCAGATTTCCACTGTTGGTGTAACCCTGATGAGGCCGGGCTGTTGTAAAAGTGTCTCTGATCATCTGTGATAACACGGTGGGGCTGCAAACCCCATGGTGGCCTTGCTGTGACCGGCTCCTCCCAGCGCTGGCCAGAGCCCCTGCCCTCCTCCCGCCTCCCGCCTCCCGCAGGGCATGGGAAGCGTTGTAGGAAAAGTGTTACCCTGGGAATGTGAAGTCACCACCGCCTTGTTTCCTGGCGGGCTGGCTCCCTTTGGCTCTTCCCAACACTCCTGATGGTGGAAGGTGACGTGTGGCCAGGGCCCCGGGCCGGGCGCTCTGCCCTGAGCTGTGGAAGAGCCACACGGGGTGGGGTGGGGGGCGCCCTCGGGAGCCGTCTGCACTGGCAGCAGACACTGGGCACCCGGCGGGGTTGCACTGGCGTCAGAGCAGCAGTTTGGACGCTGCTTCCTCGTACCGGAAGAGCCACCTCGTAATTAATTGCTTCCTACTCTAATGGAAATAATTGTGCAACAGGCTTCTGTGACAGTGGCCACAGCAGAAAAGAAAATACAGTGCTGCCCCCCAAATACAACTCAGCATGTCGTTTTACACGACTGAGAAAGTGCGGTGTTTTCTGTTCGAGTGTTACAGAAACATGATTGACTTAGTTTTGGTTTTCATATGTGTTTGGTGCAGGAAGTAGACAGTATGAGCCTGACCACTGGAGAAGATACTCCTCCTCCTCTGGGTAAGTGCACACCTCTGTCCTCAGAATAAATCGGCTTTATCGAACATGGAAGTAGAGCATCTGCCTTTATAACATAAATCTTTCATATCAGTTGCTAAACTTTAAAAGAATTCAGATGTTGACTCCTGGCATGGGGCCCGGCTCACTTGGTGTGCAGGCGAGTTTGCCTCCTTCAGAGCAAGCGTGGAGAGCAGGAGGTGCGCAGTCCAGCCTGACCGCCCCGTACGCCCCTCTTAGGAGCGAGGCACCCAGAGCAGCATTGCAGCCTCGTCCCTGTGAGGTCCAGACCTCGCCTCGTGAAAAAGAAGAACATCCTTTCTGGTGACTTCTCCCTCATACCATATAGAATGCTCTGTTGACTTATTTTCAGAGGTTGTCCTTGATTCTGTGCCCCGAACGCTTGTAAGCATCTTCCCCCTAATCTCTTCATCTGTGTTTATGAGGGACAGTTGATTTTTCTTCAGTGAGTTGGAATCTTACTACATCCTGCTTTTGAAAAAACTTAACACTGGATTGCAAAGATTGTAAGGATTGCAGACGTGGTGCCCCGTGGCTGTATGATAGTCCAAGAATTGTTTCTAGTTACAAACACAGAAAAAGAGGTAACAGCCTTCTTGTGGCCTTCCTGGCGGGAGAGCCAGCTCTGCGTGGGGGGCCTGGCCCTGCCTGGGAGTCCTCGAGGCGTGCGTGTGGCCCACGGGCTGTTCCTGCCCGACCTTCCTTTCCGTTTTACTTTTGCCGAGCTCCCGCTCCGAGCTCCTGACAGCAGAGCGTGAGAGGCAGGCCTGGGTCCCAGCCCACAGACAGCCTCAGGCCGGCCTGCAGGGGCGTGCGGGGCAGAGGCCGTAGCTCAGTGGCAGGAAGCTCAGTTTATGATGCCACTAACGGTGAGCACTGAACGGCTCTTGTCTTTAAAAAATGTTCCGGATACATCCAAGCTCTTGGAAGAATTCTTAGACAATTGAAATTTCAAGAATTGTAATTGTACTGAGCTCAACTTCTGGGGTATTGACTATGGAAAGAAATCTATATTTAGAGGGTAGAAGGCAGACCCTGCGTTAGCGGCCTGTTCGCACCACACGCCCTGGCTCTGGAGGCTCCGCACACGCTCAGAGAGGGCTCACACGTGTGCCTGGAAGACACGCCCATTGTTGCTGTCTGTAAAAACCAAACGAGCCCTGAGCGTATTCGCAGTCCAGTCCGTATACTGCGTTTGATGAATTACCCTGACAGCTCAAGTGTGCGGAGCTCCTGGCTTTGTCTGACCTTAGAATCCCATCTAGTATTTGCCAAAACAGGGATACGGTCTCCAGCTGCTCTACTTGCAGGTCTTAATTTGAAACATCCTCACCACTTCCTACAAGTCCTTCTGAAGGACATTTGCATATCTCGTTCCTTCCCCCTGTGAGTCTTGTAGGACCTCAACCTGATTTCCCATCGTTAGAAATAGATTTGTCTCCTTCCACTTACGGAGTTTCCTGTCTGAATATTAACATTCTCTTCCTTTCGTTTCTGGTCATTTGAGACCACGGTTGCTTCTAGAAATTTCATTTCTTTACTGCTTATTTTTATAACTTTGAAATAAATTTCTCATCCCTTAGACTAAAAGAGCAGACCCCCATGAAAATTGTTTTCCCCCTTTATAATATCTGAACTCTAACTTGTCAGTAAAGTGTTTGTGGTCATTAGCAAGCTTCAGCACATCATTGGGTTTGTACGGTCTCTCTCATGTTTGGAAAGCCAGTGCAGGAAGTTCCTGTGATCTTGTTGTCATGTAAGTTAGTTACCCTGCAGCCTAGTCTGCTGATAAAATGTCCATGAATTAATTTAAAAATGAAAATAAAACTATATTTATCACTCATAATTAAATATAATTTCACATTTCTTTATTTGGAGGACACTTCACGATCTAATATAGTGGGATCTTTGGGAAGAAAAAGGATGTTGAATTTTGTCAAATGCCATTTCTGCATCGATTGATATGGTCATGTGATTTTTTTTTTTTTTATCCTTCATTCTGTTAACATGTGTATCATGTTGATTGACTTGCATATGCTGAACCATCCTTGCTTCCGAGGGATAATACCACTGATTGTGCTGTATGATCCTTTTAATGTTCTATTGAATTTGGTTTGGTAGTATTTTGTAGTTTTTGCATCATTGTTCATCAGGGTGTTTGGCCTGTAGTTTTCTTATAGTGTCCTTGACTGGTTTTGATGTCAGCGTGTGCTGGCCTCATAAAATGAGTTTGGAAGTGTTCCTTCTAGTTCGTTTTTTTGGAAGAGTTTGAGGATTGGCATTAATTCTTTTTTAAATGTTTGGTAGAATTCTCTAGTGAAACCATCTGGTCCTGGATTTTCATTTGTTGGAAGGTTTTTCATTACTGATTCAATCTCCTTTCTCATTGATCTGTTCAGATTATCTGTCTCATATTTATTCAGTCTTGGTAGGTTGTACTTCTCTGGGAATTTGTCCATTTCTCTTAGGTTGTCCAGTTGTTGGCATGTAAGTGTCTATAGTAGTCACTTCTTTAGTATCAGTTTTAATTTCTTCTGCTTTGTTTTATTTGAGCCATCTGTCTTTTTCTCTTGGGCAGTCTCTAAAGGTTTGTCAATTTTGTATATGTTTTCAAAAACCAGTTTAGTTTCATTTATCTTTTTTATTGTCATTCTTGTCTCATTTTTTATTTTTCTTTTAAGCTTTGTTATTTCCTTCTTTCTGCTATCTTTGGGCTTAGTATGTTCTTTTTCTAGTTCTTTGAGGTGTAAAGTTAGGTTGTTTATTTGAGATGTTTCTTTTTTCTAACAGGCATTTACTGTTATAAACATCTCTCTTAGAACTGCTTTGGTTGCAACATATTATTTTTGCATCCATTAGTTTTTGTAGGTTGTATTCTGTTTTTGTCTGTATCAAGATACCTTCTGATATCTTCCTTGGCCTCTTGGTTGTTCACAAATGTGTTGTTCAATTTCTGTAGATTTGTGAATTTTCCACTTGTCTCCCTCTTATTGGTTTCTAGTTTCACACCATTGTGATCAGAAACTATACCTGACATGATTCCAATCTTGTTAAATTGGAGGGGGGATGGTCAGAGGGAAAAAGAGAGTGAATCTTAAGCAGGTTCCACACCCAATGCAGAGCCCAATGTGGGGCTCCATGTCAACCCTGAGATCATGACCTGGGTCAAAATCAAGAGTTGGACACTTAACCAACTGAACCACCCAGGGTTCACTCTAACTCTCAATCTTGTTAAATTTTTAAGACTTGTTTTTATAGCCTAATATATTATCTATCCTGAGGAATATTCTTGTATGCTTGAGAAGAGTGTATATTTTTCTCTTATTACAGATGTGTGTCAGGTCCATCTGGTCTAAAGTGCAATTCAAGTTCAGTCTGTCTTTATTAATTTGCTGTTTGGATGATACACCCATTGTTGAAAGTAGGGTATTAGATTCCTCTGCTATTGTCATACTGCTGTCTACTTCTCCCTTCAGTTGTATTGTTTTCTTTATAGGTTTACAAACTTTTTCATCCTTTCATGTAAAAGCTCTCAACAAAGTAAGTGTAAAGAGAGTGTATCTCAACAAAGGCTGCATATGACCAACCCATAACTAGCCTCATATACAGTGGTGAAATGTTGAAAGCTCTTTCTCTAGGATCAGGGACAAGAGCAAGATGTCCATTCTCAGGACACCTGGATGGGTCAGTGGTTGAGTGTCTGCCTTTGGCCCAGGGCGTGACCCCGGGGTCCTGGGAACGAGTCCCACATGGGGCTCCCCGCAGGGAGCCTGCTTCTCCCTCTGCCTGTGTCTCTGCACCTCTCTCTCTGTGTCTCTCATGAATAAATAAACAAATCTTAAAAGCAACGCCAAAAAAAAGATGTCCACTCTCACTGCTTCTGTGCAGCCTAGTACTGGAAATTCTATCCAGAACAATTAGGCAAGAAAAAGAAATAAAAGACATCCAAATTAAAAAGGAGGCAGTTAGATCTGTTTGATGATGTCATCTATATAGAAAATCCTAGACTCCATCAAAGAATTGTTGAGACTATTAAATTAATTCAGTAAAGTTGTAAGATACAAGATTGATATGAAAAAATCTGTTGCATTTCTATACACTAACAACAGACTATCCAAAAGAGAAATTAAGGAAAGAATTATAGTAGCCTTAAAACAAAATTTTTAGAAATAAATTTAACCAAAGAGGTGAAAGAGCCATCTAATGAAAACTACGAAACTGATGAAAGAAACTGAAGATACAAATGAATGGAAAGATATTTTGTGTTCATAGATTGGAAGAATTAATATTGTTAAAATGTCCATATTACCCAAAGCAGTCCACAGACTCAGTACAATCCCTATTAAAATGTTAATGGCATTTTTCACAGAAATGAAACAATCCTAAAATTTGTATAGAACCACAGAATATCCCACCAAAAAGCCAAAACAATCTTAAGAACAACAAAGCTAAAGCCGTCACATTTCTTGATTTCAAACTGTATTATAAAGCTCAAGTAATCACAATAATGTGACATTTGCCTCAAAATAGACTCATAGGTCAATGGAACAGAATAGAGAGCCCAGAAATAAAATCTCATATGTATGGTCAACTAATCTTCGACAGGAATTCCAAGAATACACAATGGAGAAAGGAACAGTCTCTTCAATAAATGATGTTGGGAAACTGAACATCCACATGCATAAGAATGAAATTGGACCCTTACCTTACACGAAAATGGATTAAAAACATAAACATAAGACCTAAGATTGTAAAACTCCTGGAAGAAAATATAGGGAATAACCTCCTTGACATCGGTCTTGTAAATAATTTTTTGGATGACATCAAAAGCATAGGCAAGAAAAACAAATATATAAGTGGGACTACATCAAACTTAAAAAGCTTCTGCATAGGAAGAGAAACACTGAACAAAATGAAAAGGCAATCTATAGAACGGGAGAAAATATTTGTAAACCATATATCTGATAAGAGGTTAATATCTAAAATATATAAGGAGCTATTATAACTCAACTATTATAACTACTACTCAATAGTAAAAAAAAAAAAAAAAAAAAAAAAAACCCAATTGAAAAAGAGGCAAAGGAACTGAATACACATTTCTCCAAAGAAGGCATACAGATAGCCAACAGGTACATGAAAAGATGCTCAACATTACTCATCATCAGGGAAATGCAAATCAAAACCACAGTGAGATATTACTTCATACCTGTTAGAATGGCCATCATCAAAGAGACAAGAGACAAGGAGCATTGGTAAAGATGTGGAGAACAAGGAACCCTCGTGTACCATGGATGGAAAGTAAATGGTTAGAGCCACTGTCGAAAACAGTATGGCGGTTCCTCAAAAATTAAAAATGAAATATCGTATGGTCCAGCAGGCCTACTTCTGATATATGTATCCAAAGGAAAGGAAATCGGTATCTCAAAGAAATGCTGCTGTTCACTGCAGCATTATTCACAGTAGCCAATGTAGAAACAACCTAAGTGTCATGAACAGATGAACAGATAAATTGTGGTACATATACACAGATTGTAGCCATAAAAAAGAAGGAAATCCTGCCATTTGTGACTATGTGGATGGTCTTAGAGGACGCTATGCTAAGTGAAACAAGCCAGACACAGACAAATATTGAATGATACCACTTGTATGTGAAATCTAAAGCAGTTGAACTTAAAGAAATATATAAATATATTCAGGTTTTTGTTTGTCAATCATACCTCAATAAAGCTGGTCAAAGAACAACAATAACAACAACAAAAGCGAGCCTAGAATTGAGATGTGTATGAAACAGATATGTAAGCATCAGACTGAGTAACAGTGGTTATCTTTGAGGTGGGGAAGAAATTTAAAAAGACTGGTCATTTCCTGCATTTCTGTTTTGTTAGAAAATATGTTTTTATAATCAAGGGAAAAAGTAATTTGAGAGGGGTCCAGTGTGGTAATTGGATACCCAAGAGCTAATTCTTTTGACCAGAAGTCCTGATGGGCTCCATAGACAACGTATAAGATTGGAACTGCCTGCTTGTGCAGACTGAGAGCTGTGGAGTTGCTGGGTGTTGTCACATCGCCTTCTAACCTGGAGTCGCCATCTCCTCTACTCCTCTCACTGGTTAGCTCTCACTACGCACAAGAGAGCCGGCCAATCCACTTCCTCGGTGTATGCAGGTTTTTGGTCCTTTTAATTTTTGCCATCTGTGGTCAGAAAAAACACAATACAAATTTAGTATGCATTTCTGAGTATCCGTGAAGCTTATTTTTTTTCATATACTTCTTGGTCATTTGTAATTCTCTTTGTTAATAACTACTTATTTATATCCTTGGCCAAATTTTTCTTTGATGATTTTTTATATTGATTTGGCCTTTTTTCATTTTGTGGGTATTAAATCTTTGATGTTCATGTACATGGCAGGTATTTTTACCATTTCCTTCTTCCTGGCTTCCTCATTTTGGAAATCATTATTCACATAGAACTAGGCATCGGGACCCCTGGGTGACTCAGCGGTTGAGCATCTGCCTTCAGCTCAGGGTGTGATCCTGGAGTCCTGGGATCAAGTCCCACGTCGGGCTCCCTGCATGGAGCCTGCTTCTCCCTCTGCCTGTGTCTCTGCCTCTCTCTCTCTCTCTCTCTCTCATAAATAAAATATTAAAAAAAAAAAAAGAAAGAAAGAAACCTAGGCATCATCCTTGATTTCTCCATTTCCCCAAGTCCTGACAAAAGTCTGTTGGGAACAACGATGTATGGAGCCACAAAAAAAAACACACAAAAATATCTGGAATTCACACTCTTCCTAATATGGCCACTGCTGCCATCATAGTCTCCCTCTCACTGTGACTTCTGAAGCTGCATATGTATGGACAGTGAAGCCCCCTCTGCCTTCAACAGCTCTTGTCTGGCTGTTTACCTTTCTCTGGCAGACCTGGCAGTCCCTTAACGTAGCTGTTACTCCTATACGTTCGCGTTCCTCATTCGTGCTTCCAGTTTGTTCTAGTAGTAAGCAGCACGACCTGGTGAACCATCACAAGCCTTGGTGGAATGAAACATCCATCTTGTATGCTCACAGCTTGGCTCTGCTCCACTGTGCCTGGGCCCCAGCTGGGAAACACAAAGTCCTACAAAGTTCTATTCATTCACATCTTTGGCTTATGCTATACCTCTTAGCCTGGGGCCTCAGTTTCTCTCCACATGAGCCTCTCCATTGGTCCCCAGGGACTAGTTTGGGCTTCTTTCCAGTGTGGTAATTGGATACCCAAGAGCTAAAGACCCAGGCAGAAGCCATGTCACCATTTGTAACCGAGCTTCATGAGTCATTCATGAGCTCTGCTGCTCTATTCTGTTCATCAAGGCAGCCAAAAAGGCCTGTCCAAATTCAGGTGAACATGAAGGAGGGGGCCTCCACAAGAGCATAGGAGACTAAATGTATTGCTCTGGCCATTTTGGGAAAATACTAAAACCACAAACTTTAAATCTCCTGTCATCTGACGCTACCACCACCTACCCTGCCATTGTCCTTCAGATTCTTCAAGATTTTGGCTCCTGGCTCCCTAGCACTCTTCCCACCATGAATCTTATAATTTTGGTGATTTTAATCGGTTGTAGATAGTCCTTCCCTGATACCAAATCCTTGACCTGCTGTCCCAGCAATGTGGTCTTCCACCTTGACCTTATCATTCCCAGTGGCTCAACTGCTCCACAACTTCAGTTTCAAACACTCCAACCACACAGCTCAGTACAGGTCCAGGTGATCCTTTGATCTGATCAGGAACTCCCAGTCCATTGGTCCAACGTCGTTCATTGAACCCCATACCCCTTCTTGTCCTCCCTTAACTATCTTCCATGGTCACTATCAAAGTGACTTCATTTATATACTCTTGACTACTCTGCCTTTCTCATTTTATTATGTTTATGAGGTAAAACCACAAGCCCAAGTTAAACTCAATCCTATGCATTTGGGATATGGCTAGAGAAAGACCCACAGTCAAGCTTACTAGTTTCAACTTAAATTCATGCTCCCTGACCTCGGTGAGTGCTTGGTCATCTTCCATTGTTTCCTGCTGTCCAGGTGCTGCATACCCCCACCATCACTAGCCTTCCAGCACTTCCTCTTCATCATACTCACAGCTGACAGCTTTGCTTTCTGTACATTCCTGTAGCCACATTTGTTCTCCCCCCCCCAAGCATCTATGCACCATCTAGATTCATAACCAAATACCAGGAGAAGTGGACAAATCCATAATAACAGAGGTAGTATCTATTTTCTCACCTACTCATATGGACAGACAGGCCATGCTCTCAGCCTGAGACAAGGCGCAGCTGTACTCAGCCCCCCATCACTGCTTCAAGATACAGGCCCCCCTTACTGTTGAGCATCAGCTACATTCTCCCACCTCACAGAACCCTCTCCAGAAATCACATTATTCCTTTGTTTTCCTTTGTAGAAAAATAATTTTGAGTCCAGAAACCTATAGTCAGCCAAATTAGCATTCTAGCATAAGAGGAAAAATTAACACATTTTCACGAATCCGAAAAGTCTGACTCACAGATCCTTTACAAAAGAAAATAGGTATACTCTAGCAAAAGGAACACTTCATCAAACATGAATTCGTGGGCTATAAGAAACAGTATTGAACAAAGAAATTAATAAAATGTGGTTATTGCTAAACAGTTATTAACTGTAAGAAAGCAAATATGCAAACACAATTGACTAAAATCCCAGATCATCACAAGGAAAGTGAGGACTGGTTCTGGGGAATAAGTTAAAAAGAAAAGAAAAGGCAAACTTTGCCTAAAATAAGATAAAAAGAAAAAGTAAACTTAAAAGTTTTGTATCTTGTTATAAAGAGGGGATAGAATTGAAATAAATCTTGATGTTTTTAGAATAATAAGTTTATATGTGTGTAAAATATAGGGATATATGCTGGATGAAGGTAGATTTGATGATGGATGGGTGGGTGGATGGTTGGATGAATAAATGATAGATATGTAAACGTCTGTCATACTCTTTGTGCACCGATGTCATTAGGCAAAATGCAAGGAGAAATAGACCCAGGGATAGGGACTGTTCAGAAATGAGCAGATCAAATAGACCAGAAATAGTGACATATACTTGAACAAGTCCACTAACAAGTTTATTCTGATAGAAATATACAGAGCAGTATATGTAATTTTGTTTACCTTATTTTCCACAAATGGACAGTTCAAAAATCTAACCATGTATTTGGCTCCAAAGTAAATCCCAACCAATTTAGTGAAAAGTAGAAATCACAATGCTATATTTTCAATACACAAGAAAATAACCAGAAATCAACAACAGAAAAAATAAAAAGCAAAAATATTTCACTTGGAATTTAATCCACTATTCTAAATATTTATTAAGGTAATCAAAATCACTTCTAGAAAGCATAATAACAGTACTACATTAAAAAATTAGTGAGAGGGCAGCCATCAGTGTAGATAGGGCATAGTAAGCACTAGAAATCCATCTCTCCACCTGCACAACAATTGTACTGCCAGAAGCTGTCTAAAGGAGCCTTTTTGGAACAGTCTGGAGCCTGAAGGCTTGCAGTTCCCTGGGGATAGTGTGGCTGGTAAATTGTGGTTAATTTCCATCATTTTTGGCTGCCCATCCTCCAGCCCCATGGCAGACAGCCATGCACACATTCCGAGGGTACCTTGCTGGAGCCAGGGTGAACAATGAGGACCTTGTCTAAATACCAGGCTTCTGTGTAGTGGTTGCTGTTTTTGATTGCTGAGATGCAAGCAGAGAGTCTGGCCACCATTGTTCCAACCTCCACTGGTTGACATATCTTTCATAGCATTGAATGGGGCAGCACATGTGAATGGGCATCCTTCCCCCAACTTCTTGCTTTTTTGGGAGCCAGACACTTAAGAATCAGGACATTCAAAAACAACTGCACATGCAGGGGACTTTAAAAAACCACCATGCTTGGCCAGGGAATGGTGGAGGCTCAGAAAAGATGTGAGAAGACCTGAGGCTTTCCCCTCAGGCTGATCTCCAGCAGAGACAACAATAAACCGCAAACACTAGGAGATGGGGAGAATCTGATTTCCAGAGGTAGAACAGTATGATTCAATTTTTATAATGTCCAGTTTGCAGCAACAACAAAAATCATAAGGCATACAAAGAAATATGTAAGCATGGCCCATTCAGAGGGACAAAGTAAGAGGACAGAAACTGTCCCTGAGGAAGCCCAGATGTCATATTTAATAGATAAGACTTAAAGATGCTCAAAGATCTAAAGACATAAACAGAAGAAAACAAGGAACAAACTGAGAAAATCAAGAGATACAAAGATTATAAAAATTGAAAAGGTTTCTGGAGCTGAAAGGTATAATGACTGAAATGAAATATTTTCTAGAGGGGTTCAAAAGCAGCTTTGAGTGGGCAGAGAAAGAATCGTGAACTAGAAGATGGGGCAATTGAAGTTATTAAGCCTGAGAAACAAAAAGAATGGTGAACCGAGAAAAGTGAACAGAGTTTTAGGGACTTGCATAGTACCAGCAAGCAAACCAACATATGCATTGTGAGTCTCAGAATGAGAAGATAAAGGTAAAAAGAATATCTGAGGAAATGATGGCTGAATACTTGCTGAATTTGATGAGAGACATGAACCTACAAATCCAGGAAGCTCAACAAACTAAATAGAAAAAATTCAACCCACACCAAAATACATCATAATCAAACTATCAAGGGCCAGAGATAAAGACAGAATCTTGAAAGCAGCAAGAGAGAAGTTACTCGAGATACAACAGATCTTCAATAAACTTATTATCCAAAACCTCATTGGCCAGAAGGCAGTGGGTTGATACAAAGTGCTGAAAGAAAAAAAACTTCCTACTGAAAGTTCAATATCTGGCCAAACTGTCCTTCAAAAATGAGGGAGACAGTTTGTGGATCACTCAGAGTTGGTGCTACAGCCCTGTACCTTACCTCCTGTGACTGCCCTGGGGAATGCCCAACTCAGCCCCATGATGCTGGTGGACCTCAGCAAGTGGTCGGGCCTTTGAGCCTGCAGGAAATGAACGAGCAGTCACAGCATCTGCTGCAGAGCAAATACACTGGGGCAGAGGTCAATGAACTGGGCAAAGTGCTGCTGCCCACCCAGGTTAAGAACCAGCCCACCAGTGTTGCATGGGATGGCCTTGATCCAGGTCACGGCAGATCTGGATGCTCCCATCAGGCAGGACCCCAAATACAGGGAATGGCCTCATTTCCTGGTGGTCAACATGAAGGTCAACGATAGCAGCAGCAGCACAGTTCTCTCCAGTTATGTTGGCCCTGGGCCTCCCAAGGTTGCTTTATGAGCAGAATGGGTCACTGAAGCATGAGAGTGCATTCTCAGCAACTGACCTGGAGACCACCATGGCAAATTCAAAATGGCTTCTTTCTGCAAAAAGTACAAGCTCAGGTCCCTGGTGACTGGCATGTGTTATCAGGCTGAATGGGACGACTGTGTGCCCAAACTCTGAGCAGCTATCTGGGCAGAAGGTGAATGCCAGGAGACAGAGGCTGTCCCAGAAATCTCAAGCAGTGTCCTCAACTGATACCCATTCTCACAGGCGAGGCCTGAGCATTAATGAGATAATGAGATAAGACTTTTCCTTATGCCTGTTCTTTACAACCCTAGATGGTCACACCCCAGTTTATGTTTTGATAAAATTTGAACTCCATTTGGGGGTATATTTTGGTACTAGGATGTGGTCATCAAATTGTTAACATAAGAATAGCGACCAAGAATTTAAAGAAAAAATTCAGGTAAAAAGACTAGATCTGCAGTAATGGAGCAGGACATCAAAGGATCTTTAAGGGCCATTAAAAAAAAAAAAAAAGATTAATTGCCTCTGCCCTTGTGAGCTTGAGACCAGAATTGTGCATGTGACAGCACTTGTGCATCGTGTTTTCATGGCTATGTCTCTTCCCGAGACCACTGTAGAGAGCTGGTACCTCTCAGACTGGTTACAGGCAGGTGGGGGGCGGGGTCTCGTCAGTACTGGTAAAAGCAATAGGGAGTCACTTTGTGGGTAAGGTGTGGCCTTCTAGATGAGCTGCAGGGCTGGGTGAGAAGGGGTCAGAAATCCTGAAGTCTGTGCCTCTTAACCTGGTCACTCTTCATCTGTGTAAGAAAAGCCAATCTGAAATGGAATGTTGTGTTAGTTTTGCTGTTTGCTTATAGTTGAATAAAAATAAAAACTTGTGGATGAAAAAAATGAAGGGGAAATAAGGACATTCTCTGATAAACATAAAGTAAAGGAAGTCATTACCATAAGACCTGCCATGCAAAAGGTACTAAAGGGTAACCTTCAGGATAAAATGAAAGGACACACAAGATAAATGCATGTGTACTTACAAAGCCAATATTGCAATTTTGGTCTATTATTACACCTTTTATTTTCTACATGATTTGAAAGACAAACACATAAAAATTCAATTTTTATTATATGTTATTGGGCATACAGTGTATAAAAAATGCAAATTGTGACTTCAGTAACAGGTCAGCATGGAGCTGAAGACTTAAGAGCAGAGTTTTGGGACTTTTTAAATTTTTTTATTTAAATTCAATTTAATTAACATAGAATGTATTATTAGTTTCAGAGGTAAAATTCAGTGATTCAACAGTTACATATAACACCCAGTGCTCATTACATCAAGTGCCCACCTTAATGCCCATCACCCAGTTAACCCATCCACCATCCCCTCTCCGCTCCAGGGACCTTCAGTTTGTCAATGGACATGTGGGCTTCTCCACAGTTTGGCTATTATGGACACTGCTGCTATGAACATTGGGGTGCAAGTGCCCCTTCAAATCGCTATGTTTATATCCTTTGGATAAACATCTAGTAGTGTAGTGCTGGGTCATAAGGTAGCTTTATTTTAAATTTTTTGAGAAACCTCAGAGCAGAGTTTGTGTATGCTATTGAATTTTAAATTTATTAAACTCTCTAGTCAAAAGAGTTTGGCAGAAGAGATTTTTTAAAAATCTGACATAGGTTCTCTATGAGAGATTCACTTTAGATTCACAGACATAAGTAGATTGCACATGTAAAGAGATAAGCAATATACCCAATAAAGAGTTCAGAGTAATGGCTTAAAGATGCTCACTGGACTGTACAAAACAGTGGATGAACTCAGTGAGAACTTCAACAAGAGATAGAAAAAAAAAAAACAGTTGAAGAATACAGTAACTGAAATGAAAAACATACTAGTGGGAATCGGCTGCAGATTGGAAGATGCAGAACAGATCAGCAATCTGGAAGATAAGGGAAATGGAAAGCACCCAAGTTGAACAGAAAGAAAATTTTTAAATGAGGATAGCTTAAAAGATCTTTTGGAACAACATCAAACAAATATTTTCATTATAGGAGTCTAGAAGGAAAGACAGTAAGAAAGGGTCAGAGAACAATAGCCAAACTATTGGAAGGAGCCTCAGTGTCCATCGAAAGACGAATGGATAAAGAAGCTGTGGTCTATGTGTACAATATTAGTCATTAGAAATGACAAATACCCACCATTTGCTTCGACGTGGATGGAACTGGAGGGTATTATGCTGAGTGAAATAAGTCAATCGGAGAAGGACAAACATTTTATGGTCTCTTTCATTTGGGGAATATAAAAAATAGTGAAAGGGAATAAAAGGGAAAGGAGAAAAAAATGAGTGGGAAATATCAGAAAGGGAGATGGAACATGAGAGACTCCTAACTCTGGGAAACGAACTAGGGGTGATAGGGAGGGAGGTGGGCAGGGGGTGGGAGTGACTGGGTGATGGGCACTGAGGGGGGCACTTGATGGGATGAGCACTGGGTGTTATGCTATATGTGGGCAAATTGAACACCAATAAAAAATAAATTTATTTTTTAAAACAAGGGTCAGAGAAGTTAAAGAAATAATTGAAAACTGCCCTAACCTGGGGAAGGAAGCAGACATCAAGGTTCAGGAATCACAGAGTTCCAAATAGAATGTATCCAAAGAGGCCCACTACAACACACAATAAATAATATGGTAAAGGTTAAAAATAAGGGGAGTTTTAAAAGCAGCAATGGAAGAAACTAGTTACATACTAGGGAAACCCCATAAGACTGTTGGCTGATTTTAAGTAGAAACTTTGCAAACCAGAAGGGAGTGGCATGCTATAGTCAAAGTGTTAAAAGTTAAAAAAAAAAAAAAAAAAAAAACTGCAACCAAAAATACTTTATCCAACAAGACTGTCATTCAGAATAGAAGAAGAGAGAGAGTTTCCCAGACAAACAAGTTAAAGGAGTCCATCACTACTAAACTGGCCTTACAGGAAATGTTAAAGGGACTTCTTTAAGTGGAAAAGAAACAGTTCTGATTAGAAGTGAGAAAATTATGAAAGGAAAGGGGACTCACAAAGAGATATAAAATATGACAACATACACATAAAGCCTGGAGGAGGAGTAAAAATAAAGTTCTTTTAGAATGTATTTGGATATAAGTAACCAATGTAATATAAACTCCTATATACTGAGGATGGTATATGTGAACCTTGTGGTAACTACAAACCAAAAATTTATAATAGATATACAAAAAGTGAAGATAAAAACAAGACTAACAGTAAAGAAAGTCATCAGTCACAAGTAGAGCAAGAGAAGAACCAGGAAAACACTGCAAAAACAACCTGAAAACAACAAAATGGCAATGAGTACATAATGTATAAATAAGTTTTTAATGTAAATGGTCTAAATTCTCCTATTAAAAGACACAAAGTGATGGAATGGATAAAAACAAGACCCATCTATATGCTGCCTACAAGGACTCCCTTCCATCTAAAGACACATGCAGACTGAAAGTGAAGAGACGGATAAAGATATTCCATGAGAATGAAAGTGAAAAAAAAAATTGAGGTAGCAGTACTTGGGAAAAATTAACTTTAAAACAAGGACTGTAACAAACAAAGGAAGGGCATTACATAACGATAAAGGGATCAATTCAACAAGAGGGTATAACAATTGTAAATAGTTATATGGTGAACATTAGAGCACCTAAATACATAAACCACATACTAACACGTGAGAGGAGAAGTGGACAGTACTACAATAATGGTAGGGGGCTTTAACACCCCACTCACATCATGGATAGATCATCCAGGCAGAAAATCAATAAGGAAACCTTTCTTTGAATGGCACATTAGACCAGATGGACTTCACAGATAAAACAGAACATTTCATCCAAAAGCAAAATACACATTATTTTCAAGTGCCAATGGAACATTCTCCAGGATAAATCGCATGTTAGGCCATAGAACAAGTCTCAATAAATTTTAAAAGATTAAAAATCATGTCAAGCATCTTTTCCACCCACAGTGGTATGAAACTAGATGTCGATGACAAGGGGAAAAAACTGGACAAAAACAAACATGTGGAGGTTAAACAATATGATACTAAGCAACCAGTGGGTCAACAAAAAATCAAAAAGGAAATAAAAAAATACATGGAGACAAATGAAAATGAAACATAATGGTCCTAAGTTTTTGGGATGTTGCACAAGCAATTCTGAGAGGGGAACTTATAGCAATACAGACCCACATCAAGAAACAAGGAAAATCAGGCTAACCTAACACCTAAAGGAACTAGAAAAAGAAGAAATTCTGGACTTAGGAGAAGGAAAGAAATAATAAAGATCAGAGTGAAAATAAATAGAGACTAAAAATAAACTCCAGAAAAGATCAGTGAAACTGAGAGCTGGTTCTTAAGAGATAACCTTTGGCCAGATTTATCAAGAAAAGGAGAGGATCCAAATAAAATCAGAAATGAAGTAGAAGTAATAACTGACACCACAAAAATACGAGTTATAAGAGAATAGTATTAAAATTTTTTATGCCAACATATTGAACAACCTACAAGAAATGGTTACATTCCTAGAAACATAAATCTTCCAAATTGAATCAGTAAGAAAGAAAATCTGAACAGACCAGTTACTAGTAACAAAATTGAATTGGTAATCAAAAAACCCCCTTTAAACAAAAGTGCAGGACCAGGTGAATTGACGGAATCCAGAGATGCATTCTATCACTCATTTAAAGAAGAGTTAATGACTATTTTTCTCAAACTATTCGAAAAATAAAATAAAAGGTTTCAAATACATTTTTATGAGTCCAGCATTATCCTTATACCATTATCCTTATACCAAAACCAGACAAAGACATTACAAAAAAAGAAAACTGTAGGCCAGTATTCCTGATGAACTGTAAACTGTAGGCCAGTTTTCCTAGATGAAAAAATTCTCAACAAGATATTAGCAAACTGAACTTAACAATATGTTAAAAGGATCATTTAGGGACAGCTGGGGGGCTCAGTGGTTGAGCGTCCGCCCTCGGCCCAGGGCGTGATCCCGGGGTCCTGGGATCGAGTCCTGCATTGGGCTCCCTGCAGGGAGCCTGATGCCTGTGTCTCTGCCTCTCTCTCTCTCTCTCTCTCTCTCTGTGTCTCATGAATAAATAAAATCTTTAAAAAAAAAGTATCATTCAGCACAGTCAAATGGGATTTATTTCAGGGATGCAAAGATGGTTCAATATCCACAAATCAGTAAACACACAATGTATCACATTAACAAAACAAAAATCATATGATCTTCTCACTAGATGCAGAGAAAAACTTTTGACAACATTCAACATCTCTTCATGATAAAAACTCAACAAAGTGAGTCTTTAGGGAACATCACCATAATAAAGTCCATATGTGACAAACCCACTGCTAACGTCATACTCAGTGGTGAAAACAGAGCTTTTCTCCTAACATCAAGACAGGATGTCTGGTTTTGCAACTTTTATTCAACAAAGTACTAGAAATCCTAGCCACAACAATTAGACAACAGAAAGAAATAAAAGGCATACACTTTGGTAAGGAAGTAGTAAAACTGTCAGTATTTGCAGACCACGTGTTCTACATAGAAAAACCTAAAGATTCCACCAAAAACTTTCTGACCTAGTAAGTAAATTCAGTAAAGTTGCAGAACACAAAATGAACGTACAAAATTCTGTTGCATACAGTAATAATGAAATAGAAAAAAAGAGAAATCAAGAAAAAAGTTCTATTTACAATTGCATCCAGAAGAATAAAATGTCTAGGAATAAATGGTTTTAATGAAGGGGTTGAAAGACCTACACTCTGAAAACTATAAAACACTAATGAAAGAAATTGAAGAAGATACAAACAAATGGAATGATATGCTGTGCTCATGGATTGGAAGAATTAATACCGCTTTAAGGTCTACAGGTTCAATTTTCCCTATTAAAATACCAATAGCATTTTTTTACACAACTAGAAAAAATAGTATTAAAATTTGTACAGAACCACAAAAGATCCTGAATAGCCAAAGCAATCTTGAGAAAGAGGTGCAATGTTGGAGGTATCACAACCCCAGATTTCCAGATATACTACAAAGGTATAATAATCAGAATAGTATGACCGTGGCACAAAAATGGACAGATGGATCGATGGAACAAAATAGCCCAGAAATAAACGCACAGTTATATGGCCAGTTAATCTATGACAAAGGGAAAAATACAATGAGAAAAAGTCTTTTCAATAAATGGCATTAGGAAAACTGGTCACTTGTAAAAGGATGAAACTGGACCACTTTCTTACACCATACACAAAAATAAACTGAAAATGGACTAAAGACCTGTGAGACCTGAAACCATCAAACTTATAGAAGAAAACCTAGGCAGTAATCTCTTCAATATCAGCCATAGAAATGTTTTTCTAAATAGGTGTCCTCAGGCAAGGGAAATAAAAGCAAAAATAAACAATTGAGACTACACCAAAATAAGATTTTGTACAGTGAAGAAAACCATCAACAAAACAAAAAGGCAACCTATTGAGTAGAAGATATTTGCAAATGATCTATCTGATACTCATATCCAAAATGTACAAAGAACTTACACAACTCAACACCAAAAAACCTCCAAATAATCTAATTTAAAACTGAGCAGAGGACCTGAATTAGACACTTTCCCAAAGAAGACATACAAATGGCCAACAGATACATGAACAGATGCTCAGCATCACCAATCATCTGGAAATACAATCAGAACCACGATGAGGTATCACCTTGTATCTGTTAGAATGGGTAAAATCCAAAAGGCAAGAGGTAACAAGTGATGGCACGGATGGGAATTAGAAGGAACCCTCGTGCGGTGTTGGGGGGATGTGATTTGGTGCAGCCACTGTGGGAAACAGTATGGAGGTCCCCCCAAAAAATAAAAATAGGAATGTCATATGATCCAGTAGTTCTCTTCCTGGGTGCTTACACAAAACAGGAACACTATTTGAGAAAGACGTGTGCATCCCCATGGTCACCGCAGTACGGACAGTAGCCAAGTTCTGGAAAGAACCCAAGTGCTGCCCGCCACAGATGAACGGTGAGGAGGGTGTGGTACGTGTTCGCAGGGAGGATGCTCAGCCGTAACACAAAGGGTCTCCACTGGCAGCAGCAGGGGTGGACCCAGGGGTATTATGGTAAATGAAATAAGACAGCGTGGGGGGTGGAGCCGCCCCCGAGGGCTCCCGAGGGGCACGGTGACCCAGCTCCTTACTCGGAGGAGTACGCCTGGAGAAGGGGGCAGGGGCCTGGCCGGCGACGGGCCAAGGCCAGTGTCCTCAGCAGGGATGGCCACAACCCGAGGGACGAGGCGGGGGCGGGGGGGGACGGGCGCCACCCAGGCCCCTGCCTGCCCGTGTCTGCACCTTGGGGTGTGACGTCATGGAGCCAGTGCTCGCCATGGCTCTGCTCCTGCCCCGCGGCCTGTGGGACGGCACCCCTGAGGGTTGTGTCAGTCCCCCCGGGTCAGGGAGGGGTGCACATGCAGCATCCTGCACCGTGCAGGCCCACAGGGAGCACATGCTGCCGTGCTGAGGCCCTGCACACCACTTGTGAGAAGGGGCGATCTCGGCAAGACCACGCAGCAGGCCTGGAGAGGCCAGGAGCACGGTGCCCTGGGTCCTGGGAGCGGGAACGACCCCAGAATGTGGAGGGCGCCAGCACTCGGGGCCACGTGAGTGAGTGCATGGGGGGGGGGCACACGGTCGGTCGGTGGCGTCAGGACAGGGCTTCGTGGCTGCACCTGTGACGATCAGCAGCGACCCACCATCCTCCATTCAGTTCAGGGTGTGCCCTCAGCTCATTGTGGAATCAGGCGGGGGACACCCATGGGACACACAGTCTCCTCTCCCACAAATGGGCCGCACATGCGCACAGGCACGCACACCCCGGCCGCTCCTGCCCTCCTGGGGATGGGAGACTGGTCCACCCCCGCCCCCTGACCCCCCCCCCCCCCCCCCCGCTGTGAGCTGGCGTGCAGGAGGCACTTGGCAGGGACGCTCACACGACACTTGTGTTGCAGGTGGTCCAACTGATGCCCGCCTGCGGGAGGAGGACACAGCAGCGGGGCAGGGACGGCCCCGGAAAGCAGGCCACCAGGCGGAGCCCAGGGCGAGCAAGACAGTGCCTGCCCTGCCCAGACGCACGGCTGTGTGGACCATCCCACCTTCTGACCGTCAGCTAACGTGGACACCTGTGCAGAGAGCGAGAAACGATGGCCCAGTGTCAGCCGGGCCGCGGCAGCTCCTGGGGGCCGCAGCCTGGCCTGGGCTTGCCCGCCTGCCCTCAGACCCCGTGTCTTCGAGCCGCTGCCCTTGTGTCCCTTGTGCAAGTTTTAGCAAGTTATTTTCTGGGCGGTCCAGGCAGGCCCTTGGGAAAGTTCTCGGGGCTGTCGGGGCGCAGCACAGGGGCCTGTTCCTCGTTCAGGTGGCTCGGAAGTGCCGCCTGGGGAACGGGCACGATGGGTGGCATACTGTTTGTGCCAGGGACGGAGTGAGATCTGGAGCAAGCGGCGCCGGCCTGGTGGCTTGTGCAAGACTGGGACGCGCGGCCCCATCTCCCGTGCTCACGTCTGTGCACGAAGGAGGCGGCCAGCATGCCGACAGTGTCCTCGGCTCTGCTCCCCTTTTGTGTTGATGCTGACCTGTGACTCACGCTTGTGGTCTCTGCCACGTATCAGTGGCTCGTCTGCTGTGGCCGCGACAGTGGAGACCCGCTCCTTTGTCCTGCCCTCTGCTTGCACCTCCGTCAGCGTCCTGCCCCGGGAGAGGCCTCCGGCGGCCCGCGAAGGCCAGCCCCCGCTCCCTGGGCCCGGCACCAGGGTCTCCACATAGGGGCCTCACTGAGTCCCCTGGGAACCCAAGTCGCCGCCGCTGCTCCTGCACGGCTCCGTAGCTGCCCGCACATGCGTCAGGCTCCTCAGTGCAGCTTTCATCCCCCGATGTCCTGTAAATAAAATGGAAGTAGATGATGAAGCAGGTAGTGGTGTTTCCACTGTCCCCAGCAGCTCCCGGTGGGCTGGCCAGCCCTGTGCCCGGGGACAGGGCCCCCCACAAGCCGGGCAGGCGGACACCCTCCCCGTGCCCATCACCACGGGCCCATGGCAGCCCCTAGAGCACGCCCGGTCCCTGACCCTGCGGCGCATTGGGTGTGGCTCCCCGGGCACCCCACTGGAGACCAGACGCAGCCGCGGGAAACAGATTGGTCTTCACTTGCGTGTGGTGTCCCCAGGAGCCCCTTCCGGAGGCCTGGAGAGGCAGAGGTCAGAGGCCCTGTGGCACCTGATGCTCCTGACCGTGTCTCGGTCCCCACGACCCTGCGGGACCCCCAAGGGCACACTGGCCTCAGCTTCACGTTCAGGCACATACGTCTCTGTGCCCTCAGTGCCCTTCGCCCTCCAGTGGAGGGTCCGTGTGGGGGGCAACAACCCTACAAGCTTTTATTTTTTTATTTTTTATTTTTAATTTTTATTTATTTATGATAGTCACACAGAGAGAGAGAGAGAGAGAGGCAGAGACACAGGCAGAGGGAGAAGCAGGCTCCATGCACCGGGAGCCCGACGTGGGATTCGATCCTGGGTCTCCAGGATCACGCCCTGGGCCGAAGACAGACGCTAAACCGCTGCGCCACCCAGGGATCCCCCTACAAGCTTTTAATAGAACCCAACAGGGACCAGGAATGTCTTCTAGGAACACATGGGGACTCTGTTTTCTCGCTAGCAGTTGGTGCACCTTGTCTTCTTGCCCCATTCTGCATGACACGGACCTGAGCTCTGCTCCTGGTGCCCAGGCGGCCCCTGGCATCCGGTGTCCCGTGTCCGGTCAGCCTTCAATCCCCAAGTTCCCGCAAAATGGCTTGAGACACACGCTCCCTTGTCTCGGTGCCTGTAGCTTTAAAATATGGGAAAAGCAAAATAATTCTAGTACATTAAGCCGCCGATCTATTTATTGGACCGAGTGCTTCAAGCCACAGCCCCCCGCGTACCCACATTGGGAAAGCCCGGCACTTGTTGAGGGGACGTTAGGAGAGTCAGCCACGGAAATAAGCTCCACCCGCCCTCGCAGAGCAGGTGACGAGCCCCAGCGCACTGCACCCCGATCCCAGGAACACCCCCTGTCCCGGGAACACACACACCCCCTCCCGGGAACACCCCAGATCCCTTGCCGAGGGCAGTGAGGGGTGGCCGCGTGTCCCGCACCCCGAAGTGGGGTGGGAGAGGTCACCCCCCGCGGTGCTCAGCTAACAGCCCTGGGGCCCCAGGAACTGGGCGCTGGGACGCTCACTGGCCGCTGGGCCCCTTGTCCGTCAGGACTTGTGCGGGGGCGACGGGGGAGGCCGGGGGCTCTGTGTGGCCCGGGGCTCCCAGTAGCCTGGAGGCCATGGGGAGCCCTAGCACCCTGGGCTCTTGCACGGCGGCCCCCAGCAGCAGCACCCCAGCTGTGCGGCCTTCCCGCGGGCAGCACCCACACGGGTGGCCGGCGATCGCCCAGAGGGAGACTCCCAGGGGGATCGTGTGCAGGGCCCGCGGGGGCCGAGGGAGAGGCGGCCTCCTGGGGCGCCAGGATCTGGGGCGGCACAGACCGGGAGCGGGCGTGGGCCCCCCCGGAGGCCCTGCGCATCGCGGGAAGGAGCGTGTGGCCCGGGGCGCGGCGCGACCAGGGGCACCCAGGGACCGTCCCTCGTGGCCGCCAGACCCGGGCCCGCCAGCACTTGGCCTCCTGCGAAGACTCCTGCAGCCGGGAGGGACGTGCCCAGCGGCCGCCAACCTGCGCCCCAGGAGGGCCCGGCGGTGTCTGGCCAGCGGGGCGGGCGCAGACCATCCCTCCCGGCGGCCACGTCCCGCCCGATGCCCTTACGCAGGAATCTGTGCCCGTGTTGTGTGGTCTGACCCCCCTCGAGCTTAGCCTTTCCAACGCCGGGGCCCCCAGTAGTCGGGCCGTCTTCCCGGGGCTCCTGGGACCCCTGAGTCGTGGCTCCGCTCACTCGCGCTGATTGAGCAACGACTGCGCGCCACGTGGGGGCCGCGTGGGGGCCTCGTGGGGCAGGCCCTGGCTCGTCACAGCCACGGTGACCGGTTCGGGCACCTGCAGTCAGGGCTGTGGCGTTTGCTAGGAAACCAAAGAAAAATGTGTGGTTGCTCTGGCGCAAAGAAAGGCCCCCCCACCTTCTGGTCTTACGTGATCAGCACCAAGGACGGAATTTGGTCATTGTTTCCTGAGCACCTACTGTATGCTCCTGACTCACCCCAGACCTATAATAGTCACTGAAAATTCCAAAGCCCAAAAGAGAGAACAAAGATTACAACATAAAGGTGTTCTGAGCCGCGGGAAGGCGGTTAGCCAGCCAGGTGCCATCCCCAGACCTGGGAGCGGAAGCCCCACGGCGCCTCCACAGACCCCGGGCACAGCAGCCTTCTGTCCGTTCGCACGGTCATCCAGACGACTTGGACGGTGGGGGGGCGCTCAGGGTGTCCTGTGCCAGCAGCCTCTGTGACCGCCCAGTTCTGGGCCTCACGCCTGGGTCCTGCTTCCCTGGAGGGCTCCCAGGCGGTGGTGGCGCAGCTTGGAGGGGAGGGGTGTCTGGGACACTCAGCTCTTAAGTGACAGAAGGGCTCCTCAGAGGCCATCGCCCCAGGCCCACCCTGCCTGGCCCTCAAGACCGAGAGCAGTGGAGACGAGCAGAAATACAAACGTCCTCCACACACACCTTGGAACCCGTAGCCCTTCCTGTAGGGCCTCAGAAGGCCCGTCAGCCCGGGACACAGTTGACTCGCTTGGCACGCGTAGGGCCAGGGAGTTCCTGCCTTTGATTCTCAAAGTGCACGTGGAGAGAAGCGGTGTTCTGTGCCCTCCGTCCCCACCGCGGTGGTCCCCGAGTGCCGTCCACACTGTCACCCTGCCCGTGGGTGCAGGAGGTGGGCTTCCTGCAGACCACAGAGGGCGGGAGACCCCCGGAAGCCCCACCCATCGTCCTGCCCTCGTGGTGTCGCAGCGAGGCCCCAGGGTCATGGGGCGTCCCAGCCCGCTCGCCACCACCCACCGAATGCCACAGCCGCTGCTTTCATCCAGACGATTTCCTGGGGCACACCCGCTTCCTCGAAGACCCCTGCAGACCCGCGGAGAGTCGAGGCCTGTTCCCTGGACTGTTCCTCTGGTTCTGGCTTAACCAGGAGGGATGCGGACGTGGACGTTATAACGTAAGTAGCCTCAGGGACAACACCCAGAGGGACTGTCGGCTCCTGTGAGCTGTTCCGTGCTGGTAAATCCAGGGGAGCACAGACGTGGCCTCTGCCCCCAGCACCTTGTGCACACCTGGCAGGTGGCCCGGGGCAGCCTCCGGAGGAGGCCGGCCTTTGTTTTTGCTTTGTTTTGTAAGATTTTATTTATTTATCCATGAGAAACACAGAGAGAGAGGCAGAGACCCAGGCAGAGGGGGAAGCAGGCTCCACGCAGGGAGCCCGACATGGGACTCGATCCCGGGTCTCCAGGATCCCACCTGGGACGAAGGCAGGCGCTAAACCGCTGAGCCACCGGGGCTGCCCATTGGCCTTTGTTTTTAAACAGACTGAGGTTGTCTCCCAATTTGCCCTGGAAAGGACAACTACCCTGACCTTTCTGATCACTTCCTGCTGGCAGGTCGCTGGCGGTGTCTGACCTGGAAGCAGCTTGGGGGCATCGCCGGGGCCTCCCCGGGCCACTCGGGAGGAAGCTGCCCAGGACGTCCCCTCCAGGGACAGGCCCTGAGAGCCACGCCAGCGAACAGTGAGTTAGCGAGCCCTGGACCATCGGGCACACCCAGCAGCCGGGCGGCCGGGCCGGTGGGCGCTGCTCTGCGCACACTCGCAGCGGGTGAGACATGTGCCCAACCTGCAGACCCGCAGAGATGAGCCACAGGCCCGGCTCCGCGCCTGTGCACGGGGGGGGGGGGGGGGGGGGGGAGTGTGCCCGCCTGCCTGGTGGTGGGGC
Source organism: Canis lupus dingo (assembly GCF_003254725.2). Lineage (NCBI taxonomy): Eukaryota > Metazoa > Chordata > Mammalia > Carnivora > Canidae > Canis > Canis lupus. Next base: position 72,692,684 of record NC_064254.1, read on the forward strand.
TCCCCGCCCAGGCCACACACGGTGCCTCCCTGTGCCCAGTGACCGTGCGACCCCAGCCCTCAACCCGGTGGCCGGCCGGGAACCCAGGGTGTCTCTGGGACCTTCAGTTGCGCGGCTGCGGACTGTGCACCAGCGTGGGCTGGTCTGTGCGCCTCGGCGGAGCCTGAGATCCGACCTCACTTCACGGGGCCAAGCCAGATGCAGGGACTAAAATGGGCTTGTGGGCGCGGGAGGAGCATCACTGGGCCCCGTGCGAGCCGGTGGCCCTGGTGTGAGTCGCATTTCAGCCCTCGCCTCTCCTCCCTGGGCCCATCTCTGCCCCCGCCTGGAAAATGCTCCACATGTTGGATTTCTTCTGGAAAAGCCACGGAAACGAGGTGGGAGCCGCAGACAGCCCGATGGCGGCAGGGCTGCTCATTGGGGGCCCCAGGAGCTGTGGCCTGTGCCCCCCCTCCGGGCGGACCCTGAGGAGCAAACAGCCTGTGCGCCCCCCGGGTGGGGCCCCCGAGGAGCAGCGGCCCATGCACCCCCCACCCCGTGGGGACCCCGAGGAGCAGCGGCATGTGCGCCCCCCGGGTGCAGCCCTGAGCCAGGCCCCGCGCCCCACCACCGCTGGCGGCCTGCACAGAGCCAGCGAGAGGCAGAGGGGACACGTCGCCGAGAGCCCTGCCCACCCTCCATCTGTGCCCGTGTCAGGGCTTACGGAGCATATGCTGCCTGTTGCTCACTGACCATCTGCTCCCGAGCTGATGAAGTGTCCCCGTTACCGTGGCAACAGAGTCCTTGATTGGCGGTGGCACCACAAACATTCCCTGCTCAGGTTTCTCTTTTATCTGTGCTCCGGAATGGTGGTGGGGGAGGGGGCCTGGGGGAGGGGAGGGGAGGGGAGGGAAGGGGAGGGAGGCCTGGGAAGGGGCGGGGCGGGGCTGGAGAGGAGGGGGGTGGGCAGGGCGGGGGCGGGACTGAGAGGCAGGTTCCCCTCTTCCCTTCTCCCGCTCTCCTGCCGCTTCCCGCCCCTCCCTCGCCCCTTCCTGCCCCTTCTTGCCCTCCCCCGCCCCTCCTCCCTCTCCCCCCCACCCCCCCACCCCCCCCCCGCCCGGTCTTCTCCTGTCCTGTGAGCAGGTGCCCCAGGGAGTTGAGCTGACCAGGCAGGGCCCGTCGGGCTTTCCCTGCACCTGGAGGCTCCCGGGGCAGGCGCCCTCCTGAGTCCTCCGCTTCCTGCCTGGGTGACCGTCCGCAAAGCAGGCAGGTGTCCCCTCCACTGAGGCATCGGTCACCTGCCGAGGGGTGAGAGGTCTGGGGCGAGACAAAACCTTTGTTGCGTCCTGGGAACTGGACCCAGCGCAGGGGCAGCCCACTTGTCCCCTGGGCCCGGCAGCAGCTTCCGTGGGGCTGTGACTCGGGGCCTTCCCTCTGGGCCAGGGCGGCGCGTGTGTCTGGGGGCGCCGCTGCACCCCTGCAGGCTCTGGAGCCCCCTGCCCTCTGGGCCTCAGGCGCGGATTCCTGGGGTCCCTGGGGATCTCGTGGCTGAGGGGGAGCTGCCCTTTGGGTCACAGTGAGCAGCTCACCACGCCCTCCCACGGCCCTTCCTGCCTGGAAGCAAGAAGGCCCCGAGTCACCACTGCTCCCCCCGCCCCCGGACTTCATGGAGTCCCCTTTAAGGGTCTTAAGGGCTCATTTGTGGCTAATTTTAGAAAGTCCCTTCAGTCACGGAGGCCAGTGTCACTGCTGTGGTCTCAGTGTCCCCCACTCCCCCCGTACGGTCACTTTACCCTGAGCTCTGCAGTGGCCCTCACCCCTCCCCACACCTGGGGTGACCTGCGGTCTGTCCTCCCAAACCCTCCTGCAAACTCCAATCGCACCAGCTTCTCTGGGGCCCCATTCATATGCACCTGCATGTCCATCTGGGCATGGACACGTGCACGTGTGTGTCCGCCTGCGTTCCCTCTGGGTGTCCACATGCACGCGTGTGTGTCCATGTGCAGTGCCCTCCTGGTGCTTGTCCAGCAGGGAGTCCTTCCTTGTCTTGTAGGAACCTGAGCTTCATACAGCAAACTCTTTGTTGTTTATTAAATTACATTTTATGAGCATAAAATAATGCTTTTTAAATAGAATTAAAATCTGGCCTCCAAACAACTTCCAAATTAACCAACAAACGTGCCGGGAGCCAATCAAACTTGGAATTTTACCAAAAACACAACTCCTGCTATTAAAATATAAATTTCTCCCTCAGTATCATTTATCTTTTCATTTCCAACAGACACACATCAAAGACCCATTTCCAGCTCACGTGGGTACGGTTCTGGCTGCGCCGCTTCCCCGTCTGTTCCAAGCACGGAAGCAGAAAGCTCCCCTCGGTTATTTTTGGGGTGTAACTGACACTCCGTGTCCCGCGTGTCAGGGTGCAACATACTGATTCAACTTCCAGTGTGTTTCAGTGAAGCAAGCAGAACTTTGACAACAAAGAAATCAGTAAATAGAAGAGCATCGATTGATCTAATATATAAGTAATGGTGGAAATCTAACCTGGCAGTGTGCGGAAAGGAGCATATACTGTGACCAAGCGTTTTTTTCCAGTGGAGCAGGACTAGCCCAATATCAGACCTACTGATGTAAACCACCGTTTAATAGAACAAAAAGGAAGAACACGATCATCTCCACAGATGCTGACAAAACACTGGATGGATTCAACGTTCATTCTCTTTTTAAAATGCCCCCAGTGAAACAGTGATTGATAAACACGTCCTTAATGGCACGACGGTGTGTCCCAACCTGAAAGCCACGCGGTGCCACTGCCTCCCCGGGGGGTTGAGGCCCCGGAGCTGACTTGGTGTCAGTGTCAGAACCACACGAAACCCCTAGGGACACAGCTGAAGGAAATGTGCAAACATGTAAGAGAATTTGGGGGGCTGTATAAAATCAGAAATAAGGCCCGCTAGGAATCCCCTGGAAGGAGAGACTCCATTTATCAGGACCCAACAGCCACGAGTGTGCCAGAAGGGATCGGGGTGCTCCACTGCAAGAAAGGTGGGCAGTGCCTCTGGGGGGCCCCTTGCCCTCCACCACCCAAGCCCCGGGCTTCCCCTCCTTCTGCACCCTGCGGCCCTGACACATGGTCCCCAGGGTCCCTGCGGAGGGCGAGGGGCACCCAGACCCCGGCGTCCTGTGGGCCCGGGAGGGGACCCCCCGCCCCTGGGCGCTGGACGCTCCTGGGCCTGTGGGGGCAACACGGACGGCCCCTCGCCCGCCACGCAGGCCCCACTTTGTCCTTCACAGAATCACACCCGAAGGCCCCGGACCGCAGACCCCTGCTTGCTCGTGCCCTGGGGCAGCCCCTCCCGCGCCCCCCACGCACCCCCAGGGCAGGACCTGTGGGCCCGGGCCTGGTTGGTTCATTGGAGATTGAACCGAACCGTGGGCGGCTTCCTGGGCCTGTGCAGTGGCTCCTCCCCGCGGACCCGCTGCCCGGCCGCCCTGCGTGGGGGACACTGGGCGGGGGCTGCGCCTTGGAGGTGGCAGCCTTGTCTCCCTGAGGGTCAGTTCCCGGGGAGATGCCGCTCGGAACCCCAGCCTTGGGTCCCTCCTCCTTACGACGTAAACCTCCTCGGGCCTCGGTGCACCTGCTGCTCAGCTGTTCAGCGCCACTGAGCTCTCGCAGGTGGCATCGGGGTCTGACTGGGCCTAGGACCTGGAGCAGGACGGGCCCCCTGGTGCGGGGATCTGAGGGCGGGAGGGGGTGGGAGGGGGAAGTAAGGGGCGGGGCGGGGAGCAGCCCAGGCCACCCATCCCAGCCTTGCCCTGTGCCAAGGCTGACGGCCTCTGTGCCTTCATGGGGGAGCCCGGGACCCCACGGTGTGACCTGGGCATCCTCCGTGCCCCTGCAGCACGCACAGGTGTGCACAGAGATGCACACACGTGCACGCACACGCATCAAGCAGCCGCACAGGTGCCCACAGCCGGGCAGCCTCCCAGGACAGGCTCCAGCCCTTCCCTCCTGTGGCTTCCTGGACTCCATGGCTGAGGGGTAGGGATGCCGCGGTGGTTCCCTCCCCCTCATGTCCTCCCCCGCATGTCCTCCCCCGCGTGTCCTCCCCACTGAGCCCTGCCGGGAGCCCCCCGGCCGCCTGGTCCCTGCACCAGCAGGCTCCATGGCCCCAGCCCCGGCGGTGGGCCCTGCCGCCTTCCAAGCACAGACCCGCTGACCATCTAGCGCCGGGCGCTGTGTCCGGGCCCCCAGACCTTGCACGCCCGTGCCCTGTGCCCCATGCCCCCACCCATTTCTGTGTTCAGTTGCCGGCAGGCAGCCTGCTTGTGCCACGTCACGGTCCCAGGGAGACAAGGCCTCGCCACCTTGCACGACCCCCCAGCTGTGCTCCGTCCAGGGCGATGGACTCGGCTGCTGGCCGCGGGGGGGCACAGCTGTTCACACGCGCGCTGGGAAGCAGGTCGGCCCCTGCGGGGGGCAAACACACTGCGATGTTGCAGCGCGTGCTGGGGCCCCCCTGCCTCGCCCGCAGGACCCCGTGCCCTCCGCCCAGCCCCACATGCTGACGGGTGCGGCCGGCCCGGAGGTGCAGGGAACACAAACCGGGCATCTGGAAGAGACTCAGGAGAGCGAAGAATGGGACCAACCAGGAGGAATGGCCCGCAGACCCCAGCTCCCGCCGGGAGGTGCCCCCTGAAGGGGGCGGGCGACTCGGCCGGACTGCGCAGGGCGGGTGGCAGGGCTGGCCTTGGGCACAGGAGCCACGGCCTGGTGGCCCTGCATACACGCTCTGCAGCCTCGTCCCACCGGCCTGGCTGTGGCCCCATTAGCCCTGCTGGCCACGTGCTGGGTCCTTCCTGGCCGGGCGCCCTCCCACCACTCCTCTCACCCACGTCCTCCCTCCGTTCTTGGTGCCGGGCCGTCGAGGCCACCGCAGGGACGTCTCCCAGGGCGGCAGGGTTCCCTCGGATGGCCCAGGCCCCGGGGCTGCACTGCCCCCTCCCCGGGCCCCAGCCACTGCGGCTTTCTGAGCAGTCTTCCCGCCAGGGCCCGGGTGGGGGAGCAGCCTGGCGCTGACCCGCCGGGATGAGCACAGTCAGGACGTGGAAGGCCAGCGACAGGACCGCTGCACAGGCCGGCTTGCAGACTGGCTGTGTGACCGTCGGCCAGGAACTCGTCCTCCCTGGGCCTGTCTCCTCGGCTCGGAAGGAGGACCCAAGCCACGGGAGGCCCGTGCGAGGACGTCCGTGCAGCGGGTTAACAGTCCCTCAAGCAGCACGAGGCTCTTCCTTCCCCAGGGAGCCCCGCGTGGAGCCCCCAGTGCAGGAGCACAGCTCAGTGGCACCGGGAACCACAGGCGAGTCGCAGTCCTTGCTTTGTCAGCTGAGCTGCTGCCCCGAGGACAGGAGCAGGGCCCTCTGCAGGCCGCGGCCGCTCCGGGGTGCAAAAACAGCTGGGGGATAAAAAAAAAAAAAAAAAAAAAAAAACAGCTGGGGGCCCCAGGAGCCGGCCCCGCGGGCCGGCGTCCACCTCGGTCACCTCGCTGACTCCGGCAGAGGCGCGGCTACTGCTCTCGTGCCCAAAGCACCGTATTGCACCAGAGGTTCGGTGTGTTGCCGCGATCTCGGGATGAGGGCGGTGCGGCCCCTCGACGGGGGCCTCGGTGTTCTCTGCTCGCCTCCCACCCTTCCGGCAGATCCTCAAACTCAGGAATTGTGAGAATGCTTTAGGCTGTTAAAGTGCCAATTCAGTGAGCTTAATGTGCGTGTGAACCTGTGCCTGTGCGCCCGTGGCTGTGTGCCGTACGCGTGCACTAATGGCATCTCTGGACAGCTGCTGCTGACGCCAAGTGTGCATTCGGGGCTTGTGCAGGAGGCACCGGGGCTGCCCAGCGGCTGCCACATCACCTGCCTCCCCTTCTCTGCTCAGCTCAGGCTGAGCCCAGCCCCTCGGAACCACCGCGATCCCCCGTCCGCTGCAGGAGACCCCGTTACTTTAGGGGACACGGGGTCCCCCCCTCTTCCGGAGGGGGCGGGGGCGGGGGGCCTGGAGGAGGCAGAGAGGACACGGGGCTCTGCACGGAGCAGGTGCCCCTCCTGCGGGCACCACCCCCAGCCCTGCTTGCCCTGAGGGAAGACGGAGCAGGGCAGGGCCCAGTGTCCCTCGTCGCCTCCCACCAGGGCCTCCAACGTCCTTCCCCAGGTGACGTCCTCACTGCCCACCTCTGGGTCCTCTGGGCACCACAAACAGCCCCCACTCTGGGAAGCGAGGTGCCCCCGAGGCTCCTCAGGCCAAGCCGGGGGGCTTCGGGCCTCGGGCGGGGGGTCAGGCTCTCAGCAGAGGGGGGGTGACGGAGAACGCGAGCGCCGGGCCCCTGGCCGCCTGGGCCGCTTGCTTTCTGACAAGACCTGGCTGGTGCCTTCGGCTCAGAGCAAGGGGACTGTCTGTGACCCGAACCTGTGTTTCAGCGATTGCTGACTTCAGCCCTCCTTCGGCCACGTTTTCTTTCCTTCCAAGAGGGGCGGGTAAGATGCCGAGACCCTGCTGGCGGATCTCAGACCGTGCACAGGACCGTGGGCGCCGGGCCCCGCCCGGGGTTCAGGACCAGGTGGGCCCGGGAAGCTGCATTTCTAGAACCCGCAGGTGCTGTGTCCAGGGGCCCCATCTGAGAACCCCAGACGACGTGCAGCGGCGGCGGCTTTCACCCTGGCTCGTGAAAGACGCGGTGCAAACCCCAGGCGGCAGGACAACATGCGGCACCGGGGAGACCAGTACCGGCCCCCCTGCATCTGCAGCCGCGGACCCCGCTGGGGAGGTTGGGTCCTGCTGGCGCCGCGCCCCTAGCACAGCGGGACGTCTCGGGGGGCCCGCCCTCCCTCACACCTGCCCCGTTCCCTATGCCGCCCCCCATGCCGCCCCCCGGGCCACGAGGCCCGCTCTAGGGGAGTCCGGCCCCTTGCCCATCCCACTGGCCTCTGGGAGAAACCGCAAAGGCTTGAGGTCTCTGTCCTCGCAGCTCTCAGCGGCCGACGGGCAAGTGGACGAGGTGGGACAGGCCGGGCGCACGGTCGTGAACTTGCCTCGGGCTCGCCGGCCTCCTCCGGGCGCCAGGCCCTGCACACCTGCGTGGCCGCGGAGCCCCAGGCCAGCCCCCAGCCACCACAGGGCAGTGCCCCCGCTGGGCAGACGGGGTTCCCTCCGTCCCCACCTCCACAGCCCGGGCGTCTCCTCCCCGCCTCCCCCTGCCTCCCCCTGCCAGGCCGGCAGTCACAGCGGCGATGTGGGCGTCCACGTGCGCGGGGGGCCCAGGACCCCCAGGCGGTGGCGATGGGTCGCACAGAAAACCCAGCCCACCTGCTGGCTCTTCTCTGGGCCTCTCCACGGGCAATTTGCACCGACCGCGGCCGCGGACACAGCAGGCCCCTGGCCCCAGAGCACGGGGTCCCTCCCGCCCCCCAGGGCCGCCAGCTCCGACCCGGGTCCCTGGCGCCTCCCGGATGAGGCTGTGGCATGAGCTACGGAGCCCCACCCCCGGGGTGCAGCCGGCAGACGCCCCCGGCCACGGAGCAGAGACCCCGGGCTCTCAGGCCGAATAACCAGACAGGCCGTGAGGCCACGGCCTAGCAGCAGAGGCGCCTGCAAACGGCTGCACCCCAGGACTCGCCGCTCAGGGAGGCCGGGCTGTGCGGCAGAGGCGTCGGGGTGCCGCCCCCGCTGCGGGCCCTCGGCTTTGAAGCAGCCCGGCCTGGCCTCCGGAGCCGCACAGGTGGGAGTGGCTGCGAGTCACACCTTTCCTCAATTGTCCGCGGACTGCGTGGGGCCCCTTCAAAGGAAAGGGCCTGTGTTGCTGCGGGAGTCGGGGGCCGCATAGCCCGGAGGGCGAGGAGGGGCTGGCGGCCTTCGGGGCTGGGAAAGGGCAGCCGTGGCCGGGCCGGGTCAGCAGGCTCAAGACCAAACCGGGGGTGTCCCCGGGGCCCAGCCTGTTCCCTGAGGAACCTCCGCGAAGCCTCTCGGCTTGCTGGGAAACTGCGGAGGAACAGGCCCCCAACCCCAGCCAGGGTCTGACCCCCAGGACCCGGAGTCCCTCCGGCCTTTCGCTGGGCTCACGGGGCTAGACCCGGAGACCCTCAGGCCGAAGGCTGCACCCGGCCCGTTGCTCCCCGGGAGCTCGGGGGTGCAGTCGACCCCCCGGGAAGGCGAAGCACATGTGGCTCCCCGTCGTGTGGGGCCTCTGCCCTGGCCCGGCTCTGGGCTCCAGGCAGCTCCCAGGGCTGGGGCTGCGGCCTGGACCCAGCAGGGCTTGGCGGGGAGGCAGCGGGCACTGCCACGGGCTTCAGAGTGGGACGGGGACCACGGAGCGGGGCGCCGTGTACAAGCCGCTGCAGCCCCATCGCTTGTGGGGTCGGCGCGGGAGCAGCGGTGGCCCTGTGTCATCTCTGGGTACCAGCCCGGGGGCCCCGGGACCTTCCAGGGCGGCTGCTCTGGGCCTTGGAGGCCAGTCTGGGCTCCCTCTGCGTGTCGGCTGCGCCAGGCCTCAGCCCAGGGGGACCGAGGCACCCGCCCGGTCTCTGTCCCCGCTGCCAGGACCCCATCCACTCACGAGGCCACTGGTCAGGGCGACGCCTCGGCTGCCCATGCAGAGCCCCACGCCCAGCCGAGGGAGCGGGTGCGAGTCAGGGTGTCCAGCACGGCCCGGCCCACCTGGAGCCCCGCACAGAGGTCCGCACGGGTGCCGGCGCCTTGGAGGCATGGCCGGGTGGGCAGTGGCCGCCCGGGCTTCCTCGAGGTGCAGGGGGGCCCTCTGCTGGGCCAGGTTCTCTGGCCTGTGTCCCCGGGCTCCCCCGAGTCCCCACGAGCTCCCGCGCCTCCCTGGAGCGGAGGAGATGGCTCTGTGCTCCCGGGGGCAGGGGTCGTGAAGTGTCCGGACCCCATGGGAGGGGGTCAGAGGCGACGCTCCTCACTGCCCAGGGCCAGGCCGCGCACGGCCTCCCAGCCCTTCTCCCCGTGGCCGTTCTGGGGCGAGGGCCGGCCTGCCTCCTTCCTGAGGCCAGGTGTCTGCGTGCACGACCCGGGCCTGGGGCCTCTGGAGCAGGAACTGCCCACAGCTGTGAGCCTCCACCTGGCGCCTGGGCCCTCCCGGCCGGGCCCCACCCCGCCGCCCAGGAGCCACACGAGGGCTGCACCCGGACTGGGGCGGCGTGGTAGCAGCGACACGGGAACCCGGGGTGAACCGCGGCTGGAGCGCGAGCGTCCCGACTGCTAAGGCGTCTGCCTGGGGCTGAGCGGGGTCACCAGCCGCAGGAGTGGAGACCGCGGGGGCTCCTGGCGGGGGGGTCAGGTGGGAGGTCATGTGGGGGGTCAGGAGGGGGGTCAGGTGGGTCCTGCAGGAGCGGGGGCCTCGGTGGCAGCGTCCCCGGAGCTCTGGGCGGAGTCACTCCATCACAGCCAGTCACGGGGCACGAGGGAAACCGTGAGCCAGACACAGAAGATGAAGTCAGAGCAGGTCACGCCACCCAGGAGCTGGGGACGCAAACGTGTCCGCAGATTCGTGTGGGGCCGAGAAGCAGAGTGGAGAGGCCTGGGCCAGGGCAGCACCCAGAGGGGAGCCCAGGAGCCTGCGGGGTCCCTGACCTACCCCGGGAGCAGCCGGGGGCCACAGACGCCCCTGGACGCTGGGAGCCGCAGGGGCACCTGCTCGGGTCGGACACTGTCGTGAGTGTCCGACAGGCAAGGTGCTGGGGGCCTGAGCCCCTCGGGGCTGTGGGTCCTGCTCAGACCCGGGCGGGCCCTGGGGCCGGGGAAGCTGGCACGGTCCGCGAGGCCGGGATGCACCAGAAGCACCCAGTCAGGGAACCACTCCACCAAGGGCTCCAGGCCTCCGGGGACAGTGAGACCCACACGGCTGTGGACACGCAAGAGGGACACGGTGAGGCTGCTCTCGCAGGGTAGCCCTGCCGGCAGTGCCCCGTGGGACGCGGACACTGCCCGGAAGGACCCCTCAGGCTCAGGCGGAGTCGAACAGCCTCGGGCAGGTGAGTGTGTTCACGGCCAGCAGAGCCGCAGGGTCTGTGTGCACCGTCCAAGGAGCAGAGGAGGGGGGTCCCTGGCCCACCTGGAGGCCCCACCCAGCAGCCCCGCCGCTCTCCTGCCTCGGGGCCCTGGCGCTTGCCCGCTCCGTCTCTCCTGCGAGGACAGTTGCCCGCAGCCGCTGCAGGAGCGTGCAGGGCTCCCATATCCCCGAACAAGGCAGGAATCCAGGTGGGACACGCAGGGGAGACGCCAGGCAACAGTCCGCGGCTGGGGGCCCGCGGGAAGTCTGTGCGGGACGTGTCCCTGGAGCATCCAGGGGCTTCCTGACCGGGATTTGAGGCGGTTTTACCATGCAGACCCCTTGTGTGGAGCGGTAGTGGCGGCACTGGGGCAGCACGCAGAGCCGTGAGGACAGATGCCCTCCGGCTCGCAGAGGGGACGCCTCTCTGAGTTCTGCCTCTGGGCCTCGGCTTCAACAGACAGAGCGGGAGCTGGGAGCAGGCGTCCCAGAGGAGGGAAGCCAGTGCTGAAGTCTGGGGACGCGCGTGAAACAAAGGTACGTGAGTGCACCTGCCCCATGAGGCCGCTCCCGGGGGCACCTGTCATGCGCACCTGTCATGCGCCAGGGGCCATGGAAGCGCCAGGCACAGTCTGAATAGCCCCCAAGGTCCCTGTTCTGGTGACAGCACCGAGCATTGCCATCATCAGAGGGTCCTGGGTGTTCCTACTCACCTGTCTGCTCCCCAGGAGTCTGGGCCTTCCCTCTCACTCCCATAACGTGTTGGGCACCGTGGCCCTGAGCCCGGAGCCACAGAATGTGCCAGAACCTAATCCTCTACTTGTTCCATCATCGCAGAGGGGGGTGTGGCTCTCTCCACGCTACCCTTGCCCTGAAACCCTCCCACTAATGAGAATATATTTGGAGACACCATGTCCCAGGAGAGTGGAGCTCTCCGGGGCTGCTCGGGATTCCTCGTGCACGGGAAGAAATGGAGAGCGGCTGGAGGCTAATTTTCTCCCAACTGTCAGCCTCTGGATGGAGATGGAGGAAGACGGTTCTGTTTTCATACACACCACACACGAAAAAAGGGAGAAACAGTCACCCCGTCTTTTCCTGAGCTCAGGGCCGAGGACCTGCGTGCCCACGGGCCTGAGGACGTCCTATTCCAGGGCCCTCACTACGTGTGGTTTGTGGAGCCCCAGGGAAATGCTGACTTCACCCGGCTCCAAACTGGTGCCAGTCGGGTGTTGAAGCTGGTGTCCTTTCTCCCACCTGCGTCTGGGGAAAGAACGAGTTGGCCTGGAAACACTGAGTCCCAGCTGCCTCCCAGGCTCCTGGGAGCCTCCCAGGGACTCAGGGCCTGGGGTGGATGGAGACGGGTGTCGAGAGGCTGCAAATCCAAGGAGAGTAAGGAGGGAGCACGGAGCTGGCTACGCGTCGTCGTGCTGAGCTCTTACACACATAGCTATTTATACGAAGCCGTCGAGTCCCTTATACCAAGAGGCAGGCAACGAGGAGAAGCTGGCGTGTCCCTGCACGAACGGCACGTGGCTTCTTCAGGCAGTAGGCACTGCGCCCGCTGCCCTAACCACAACCCGGGGGTGCGCGTGTCCGAGCCCCCGCAGCTGAGGGGCCCTGGGGTGTGTGGCCAAATGCTAAGACCGAAAGCAAAGCCCCCGGGAGGCCTGGGAGGTGACGAATGGGATGGTCGGGCAGCCTAAGAAATGCTCAAGTGTTTTCTAAAACGACAACGTGTAACACCTAACACGTAGTAGGTGCTCAACAAATGTCCGCGGGGGGCCTGGAAGGAGGACGGGGCATTGGCATATTCGTCATTGAATAATCAGACAAATCCAAAATTCACAGCCACGGCTGCCCAGCCACGAGGCCCACGGCCTCCCCAGGGCCTGGCCCTCCGGTGTACCCACCGCGGCCGCTCCCGCCACGTTCCCGCAGTGGCCACGGGGGCCGTCCCCCTCTCCCCTGCGGTGGCTGCAAGACGCAGAGGTGGGAGAGGGGTCCTCGCGGTGCTGAAGCACCCGGCTCCCACCCACCCGGTGGGCCGCGGTGCACGTGCCCCTCCCCCGCCGCTGTCTGCAGCTCAGCGCCCGCCTCGGGCCCACGAGGAGATGGGGGCCCACGAGGAGATGGGGGCCCACGAGGAGCCAGTCCGCCTTCTCCCTGAGCTTCGTGTCCCTTCGTCGTCCCCGTGCTGGCAGGAGGCAAGCTGTGTGGGCGACCGCAGTGGACGTCTCCGGGCCTGGCTCGTGACCCGGGGGGAACCAGGAACTGTCCCGGGGTCTCCGAGGAAGAAGAGCTTTGCAGCAACAGTGCATCTGCAAAGCAAAGAGCCCAGTAAGCAGATGTGGCCAAGGAGCATGGGACCGGGGGCGAGCCAGGGGGACACAGGTGGCACAGGAGGAGCCCCAGAGATGGGAGTGGAGGGGGGCTCCAGGCTGAGGGGAGGCCTAGCGCCCTGAGAGAAGCAGCCTTGGCCCCTTGGGGAGTTTGGAGGACGGTGGAGCGGTCCCCTGGCCCGACGGAAGGGCGGGGGCCCAAGGCCATCGTTCGTCCCGGGTCATCTGCAGAGCGACCTGCCGGGCTCCCCACTCAAGCTCACGCCGCCCCCCTCCCGAGCCCAGGGCCTGTCCCTGACCCTGTCCCGGGGTGCCCGGCACTGGGCAGCGAGGGCCTGGCGGGGTAGCTGGTCTCCCAGGCCTGCCCGCGGCTCCAAGAGGCTGGCATGGGGCCTGCAGGGAGCTGGGACCGGGGAGGTGGGTGCCGCGGGCCAGGGCCAGGGCGACGCAGGACCGTCCCGGGGGTGGGAGCCACAGCAGGCCGGGGCGCTGGGCGGGGGGTGCCGGGTCAGCGTGGCCTGTGTGGCGGTGTCCTCACGGGTGTCCTCTCCCCGGGCCCGCCGCTCTGTGGGCTGCCACCCCCGGGGAGTCCCCTCGGCGCCTGGCGCAGCGCAGCCCTCAGAAATCCTGCAAGAAAAAAGAAACAAAAAGGTGAACTCCAAAGTAAGGCCATTTACGTGTCACAGAGAATTCGACGACAGAGCTCGACGCAGCCGGTAATGAGCTCGCCCGCCGCCCTGCTGAGAGGCCGTGAGCTGAGGAACACACCACGGGGGACAGACGTCACGGCGGCGTGCTTTTAGAATAACATAGGCCCTTGGCTTTGTTTTGGGGGTGACTCTGTGCGTCCTGTATAAGTGCTGTCGGTCATGGTCAATTGCCCGGTGATGAACGCGGCCGGCTTGGACCGTCACACGCGTGTGCCACGTCACCTCCCCTGAAATGCCGATACTCCCCTCAGCGCCCAGAACGCTCGTCACTTTTTTTTAACTGAAGCAGAAAAATGTAAGTGAGCAAAGGAACGTAAGGGAGTTTAAGGGACCGTCACGTCATGTCGGCACAAGCGTTGGGAGCCGCAGGCGGTGCACAGGTGGGAGGGGAGTGGGTCACACATGGGCCAACCTGTGGGCACATGTGTGTGCATGCTCACCTGGTGCCTGTGGCCCGGTGGCACACGCACGGCCTGCATGCTGGGCAGCACCGGGCCTTGTCCACCCGCGCAGCACAAGTGGCGGCTCCTGGCCCACACTCCACGCCAGGCGGGGAACACGGGGAGGACATGCTGGTCGGCCCGGTGGCTGCAGGTGAACCTGTGTCACTGTGCTCCCGCCCGCAGCCGCTGGGTGCTCGGGGGCCTCGCAGGCCAGGGCTCCTGGAACCTTCTAGGTGTGGCCGGCCAGGAGGCAGGGAGCTGCGTCAATGAGCTTTTGAGGCCCTTTCCCTCAATCCCTGAAGCCTTTCAGGGGTGCCCACAGGAGGTTAAAAACCAAAGCTGTAGCGTCAGGTTTCCACACCAAACCAGTGTGACCGTGGACGTGTCAGATGTGAGAACTGGGCCCTGGCGGCTCCCTGACGCCCCGTGGGCTCAGTGCCTGCAGCCCCCGCCTGCTTGCCCGGGAGAAGCCACCACCGGGGGCTGACGACTCTCGCCTGCAGCCCCGCGGCCCGAGCAGCCTGTGCCTCCCTGCACCTGTGGGTCCCGTGGCCCCGGGGCAGGAGCGCTCATGAGCGGCCCCACGGCGAGTATGGCCCCGGGTGACCGTCCAGGGGCCTTTCCAGCTGGGACATGGCTTCCCCAGAGCCCGGCCGGGTCCTCCCCCCGTGGCTGCAGGTGCCCCAGGGCCTTGCATGTTGTCGGGCTCCACGGCCGAGCGGCGGGCACAGCGGCCATGTGGGTGGCAAGGTCAGCAGCGCTCGGAGCCGCCGGAGGGTGCCCGTGGCCGCGGGGCACGACAGCCTGCACGACAGCCTGCACACCGGCGCCCGGGAGATGGTTCGTGGATGATTTGATGCTTGACGTGATTCTTGCGGTTTGGCCTCTTCATGGAACAATGACTCATGGGAAAGTCTTGAAAGGAGGTCCTACTTGGTGTCCCTGCTCATTCCGGTCACCACCTGAGGGAGTAGTGGGGGAAGTAGCTGCACGTGGGAGTAGCTGGGTGCAGGAGCAGCTGGGTGCGGGAGCAGCTGGGTGTGGGAGCAGCCATGTGCAGGAGTAGCTGGGTGCAGGAGCAGCTGGGTGTGGGAGCAGCCATGTGCAGGAGTAGCTGGGTGCAGGAGCAGCTGGGTGCGGGAGAAGCTGGGTGCGGGAGCAGCCATGTGCAGGAGTAGCTGGGTGCAGGAGTAGCTGTGCATGGGAGTAGCTGCCTGTGGGAGTAGCTGGGCGCGAGAGCAGCTGGGCGCCGGAGTAGCCGTGGGCGGGAGTAGCCGTGGGCGGGAGTAGCCGTGGGCGGGAGCACGTGGAAAGTCAGCCCCGGCCTCAAGCCCCTCCGCAGGCCCAGCCGGGGTCACCCCAGCTCCGCCCGCACCAAGCGCCCCGGACAGTTCCCACAGCAAACCCTTCTCTGTTCACTGTGCTGCGGGGGCGGGAGCCGGGGGCGGGGTAGGGCCGAACCCCGGGCCGGGGACACCAGCCTGTGGCGGTGGCGGTGGCAGCCGCGAGGGCTCGGGGGTCGGGGGGGGGGGGGGCGCAGGGACCGGGCCGCGGGGACGGGGGCGCGGCGGAGCCACCTCGGACGTCCCTGGGGCCCTGCTCGGCGAGGGTCTGGCGGGACCCGAGGGGCTGCCGCGCATCGCAGGGGGGCGGGGGGCGCAGCTGCAAGCCGCCAGCCGGGAGCGCCCCCGCCCCCCCACACCCCGCCCCCTCCGCCCTCCCCCTCCTCCCCCACCCCTCCCTCCGCGGGGCCCTTCGGGGGCGCCCTTGCCCCCAGGAGCGGTGACCCAGGGGCCGGTGCGCCCTGCAGGGTTTGGAGGCCCGACGGTCCCGCGCCCGTTCCCCCACTTCTTCCAATTTTAATATTTTCCTCTTTCCTCTTTCAACCAAGTTCCTATTTTACCGACTTTTTTTTAGAATCTTTTTTAAGTTTTATTTTTATAGTTACATTCCATCCTTCCATTGTATCACTTTCATGTTTGTATATACATGAATTGTTCTTCCTTTACAGTTTCCAGATGTGGTTTCTTCTAACAAACTGACCAAACTACGCTCAAGACACAGTGTATTGCTCTGTTCTATGCACCTGTTTGTACTCTTTCTTTCAATTTTCATTTTTACGTTTACATTTTATGCTTTTACTGTGTTTAATTTTATTTTTGTACATATAGAAGTTTTTCTTTCTTTGTAATGTTGGGATCTTGTTTTCTAACAAACAGACTAAAATCCACACAGGTTCCAGTGTATTGCTCTATTCTGTTAACCTGTCTGATTATATTTTTTTTTCTCCCAGTTTTGGGTCTCTTCTGATTGTTTTATTTTGTATATTTCTCTGAGGTGGCTGTTGCCATTTTAGCATTCTATTCTTCTATGCACAGAATGACAAGACAGAAAAATTGACCTCAAAAAAAAAGAACTTGAGGTAATACTGACTGCCAGGAACTTAGTATGGGTATAAGTAAGATATCAGAACTAGAGTTCAGAACAGTAAGTATAAAGATAGTAGCTGAGCTTGAAAAAGTGTAGAAGACATTAGAGAATCCCTTTCTGGAGAAATTAAAGAACTAAAATCTAATCAAGTTGAAATTAAAAAGGCTGTTACTGACATGCAATAAAAAATGGAGGCTCTAACTGCTAGGATAAATGAGACAGAAGAGAGAATTAATGCTATGGAAGACAGAATGATGGATAATAAAAAGCTGAGAAAAAGAGAGATAAACAGCCACTGGATCACCAGGGGAGGATTTGAGAGGTAAGTGATACCAAACACAAAACAATATTAGAATAATTGGGATCCAAGAAGAAGGAGGCAGAAGATATGTTGGAGTAAATTATAGCTGAGAACTTGCCGAATCTGGGGAAGGAAGCGGGCATCCAACTCCAGGAGGCTCAGAGAACCTCCCTCAAAATCAATAAAAATAGGTCAACACCCCGACATATAATAGTGAAACTTCCTAATCTCAGAGACAAAGAGAAAATCCTAAAAGCAGCTCGGGACAAGAGGTCCATAACCTACAGGGATAGAAACCTTAGACTGGCAGCAGATCCATCCACAGAAACCTGGCAGGTCAGAAAAGGCTGACGTGGTATATTCCGGGTGCTACACGAGGAAATACACAGCCAAGTGTACTTTATCCAACTAGGATGTCTTTCAGAATAGGAGGAGAGATAAAAAGTTTCCAGGACGAACAGAAACTAAAAGAATTTGTGATCACCAAACCAGCCCTACAAGAAGTGTTAAGAAGGATCCTTTAAGCGAACAGAGAGCCCAAAAGTAAGATAGACCAGACAGGGACAGGGACGATGCACAGAAACAGTGACTTTACAGGTGATGCAGTGGTGCTGAATTCCTATCTTTTAATCAGTACTCTGAGTGTAAATGGGCTAAATGCTCATTTACACACAGGGTATCAGATTAGATTAAAAAAAAAAGCAAGACCTGTCGATATGCTGTCTGCAAGAGACTCATTTTAGATGCAAAGACACCTCCAGATTGAAAGTGAGAGGGTGCGAAAGCATGTATCATGCTAACAGACATCAAAAGAAAGCTGGGGTGGCAATCCTTACACCAGAAAAATTAGGTTTTAAACCAAAGAGATGACGAGAGACACTATATCATACTAAAGGGTCTATCCAACAAGAAGACCTAACAATTATACATATTTATGCCCCTAACATGGGAGCAGCCAAATATATAAGCCAATTAATAACAAAATTAAAGAAATACATCAGTAATAACATAATGGTAGTAGAGGCCCACAGCAAAGGACAGGTCATCTAGACCGAAGGTCAACAAGGAGAAACAAGGCTCTGGATGCCACCCTGGACCACACGGACTTCACAGATATACACAGGACATTCCATCCTAAAGCAACAGAATACACGTTCTTCTCTAGTGCACACGGAACATTCTCCAGAAGAGACCACATACTTGGTCACAAATCAGGTCTCAACTGACACCAAAAGATTGGGATCATCCCCTGTGTATTTTCAGACCGCAGGCTTTGAAACTGGAACTCAGTTACATGAGGAAATTTGGAAAGAACTCAAATACATGGAAGCTAAAGAGCATCCTGCTAAAGAATGAGTGGGTCAACCAGGAAATTAAAGAAGAATTTTAAAAGTTCATGGAAACAAATGAAAATGAAAACACAACTGTTCAAAACCTTCAGGACACAAAAAGACAGACCTTAGAGGGAAGTACACCACAGCACAAGCCTTTCTCAAGAAACAAGAAAAGTCTCAAATACATGAGCTAAACTCACCCCTAAAGGAGCTGGAGAAAGAACATCAAATAAAGCTTAAACCCAGTGGGAGGAGAGAAATAATAAAGATTCGAGCAGAAATCAATGAAACGGAAACCAGAACAACAGTAGAACAGATCCATGAGACTAGATGCTGGTTCTGTGAAAGAATTAAAAACGTCGATAAACTCCTGGCCCAGACTTACCAAAAAGAAAAGAAGAAGGACCCAAATAAATAAAATCATGAATGAAAGAGGAGGAATCACAACCAACATAGAAGAAATAAAAGCAGTTCCAAGAACACGTTACGAGTAACCACCTGACAACAGGTTATGCCTCCGGGAAGCGCTGGACGTCTTCCTGGAGACGCATAAACTACCAAAATTGGAACCGGAAGAAATAGAAAATGTGAACAGACCCCACAACCAGCAAGGAGATTGAAGCAGAAAAAAAAAACAAAAAACAAAAAACAAAACAAAACAAAACAAAAACCCGAAAACCTCCCAACAAACAAGAGTCCAGGGCCGGACGGCTTCGCAGGGGAGCTCTAGCAAACACAGAGGAAGTAACACCTGTTCCGCTGAAGCTGTTTCAAAAAACAGAAATGGAAGGAAAACTTCGAGACTAGTTCTCGGAGCCCAGCGTCACCTTGCTCCCCAGCCCGGCCAGGACCCCGCCAGAGGGGAGGGTTGCAGACCAGTCGCCCTGATGAACACGGACGCAAACATTCTCACCAGGGGACCAGCCACCAGGACCCAACGGCACCTTGAGAGGATTGTCCCCCCGACCGGGTGGGATTTGTTCCTGGGCTTCGGGGCTGGTCCGACCTCCGGCAGCCGGTCCGGGTGGGCTGGAAGTCGCCTCCTGTGGTGCCCGCGCCCGGACGCCCGGAGCTTATGGCCGTTTTGAGGTCATCGCCTGACGGGCCTGTTTGTGTCCCGCCCTGTGGCCGCTGCGGGGCCTGCTGCCGAGCTCGGGGCTCCGAAGCCTGGGCCCCAGACGAGGCCCTGCAAGTGCCCTCGGTGACAAGGGGCGTGGGCGCGTGAGCAGCCTGCTGGCCGAGGGTTTCAGGGAGCCGAGCGAGAACGTGCGTAGGAGCCCTCGGTGCCCACGCTGGGCCTCGGAGTCACGGCGGACTTCACGTATCAAATAGGGATTTTGCCCCAAATCCTTGTAATTCAGGGAAGTCCTTCTCATGGTTTTTCAAAAGACGGTCGGGAAAAGAACTTCGTCTGACAACTTGGGAGGAAGAACAGCAGATACTTGGCCCTGGAGTTTCCCATCACCTCCCCACGGTTTGCCTCATCTGTTTTGTTTTTCTCCTCCGTCATGACCATGTCTGAGTGAATTCTGCAATCTGCAGCGACAGGAGGGCAGGGCAGCCCCAGGGGAGCCGGTTCCCTCGTCTGGGGGGATGGTGCCCGCGTGAAGGCCGCCCCTTCCCCAGCCGCAGCACCGGCCCAGCACCCCTCGTCGTTCTTGGAAACCCCGCGGGGGGCTGAGCAGGCCCACGTGCCTCCCACAGAAAAAAAGAACTAGGGGTGGCTGCGCCCCGACATGGTCGTCCCCTCCTCCACGGTTAGCGACCCTCCGAGGGGCGCTGGGAAAGC